>NC_047103.1:40601762-40910928 GCF_902500255.1 Thalassophryne amazonica | reverse complement strand
GCCTTCATGAGAGTACACGCAGCGCCGTGCTACTGTCTGCTACTGTGAGCCCGCCCATGCCGCAACACCGTACTGTACGCCATTTCACACCTCCTGCCGGGCCCCATTGTTCTTCTATAAATTCATTGTTCTGCTATAAATACTGCAAGATCGTTGCTTCACTTTATCATACTGGACTCATTATATGAGGACTGTTCACCATGTCGCAAAGTTGAATGTTGTCGTTTCATAAAAGCGCTCTCCCTCACTCTCTCTCTCTCTCTCTCTCTCTCTCTCTCTGTGTGTGTCTGATCAGACTCCTTAAAATAAAAGCGCTCTCTCTCATGCTCGCTCTCCCTCACTCTCTCTCTCTCTGTGTGTGTCTAATCAAACCTGTGTGTTGTGTGTTGGGGGGTGTGGCTGGATATTTTGGTGTTCTTTTCTTTTCTTTGCTCTCCAGGTGGCATGAGAGCTGATTTGTCTGTGGAGAAGGTGCTGGCTGAAGAATCCCTCACCCTCATCAACATCATGTGTAGCACCTGTGACTGGTGCTCACATGCAACCTTAAAGACTTTCAGCTGAAGCAGATAATTGGATGGCGTTCTGCATTTAAGTCATGTGTGATTCAAGCAGAACTGCCGGGAACACGACCTTGTGATGTTCGTTTGTGAGACGCTGAGGACCGCGCCTGGGTTTGACACATCGAGCCCGTGAAGCAAGGAAGGGTGAGGGACACATGCTGTCAGCACACATCAAAGGTGATTAAGTGTTTGACTAATTGTTGATAGTAACTTGGTATTTTGTTACGCAGTATACTTGAATTGTGATGAGAATTGTGCAGCTTGCTTCTCACTGCTGTGGCATGCAGATAAGTGATCCTCCACCTGTTGTGAGAAGCTGCTCATTTGCATAAAGTTAAAAAGATACAGACCTGAATGTGTTGCTGATAGCGTGTGTCTTTTGAAAGATATTGTTGTAACTGCTGACTTACTTCACCTCTTCTTTGCTTCACAGAGAGTCAGTTTGTCGTGTCCACCTGGGGGGTGTTTGGCGGTGGTAGTGGGTCCGGGAGCACCGGGCTTTGATCCTTACGGGCGCTGGAGAGCGTGCCAGCCTTCACTCCACCAGAAGGACGCTATTTTTGTTGTTACACTTTTTATGCACAGCGGGTGGAATAAATATATTGTTTTTGGAAAAAAAAAAAAAAAAAAAGAGGCGTATCTGGTGGAGTGAATGTTAGGCGGTTAGAGGTCCGCCTGGGCTCACGTCATTGTTAATTTTTTATGTGTTTTTAGGTATTTTCTGTTTGGGTTGTTGGGTCGTTTTATTTTGTTGTTTTTTATTTCTCTACATCCCTAACCCCAACCTCACTTGCCCCAAGACCGTTTGTCTTGTGGGTTGTGGGGTGGTGCAGGTTGGTCACGCTGAGCATTCTCAGAAGACCTCTGCACCTAGGGGGGGGTGTTAGAGGCGTTTTTCTTGGTTTGGTTAGGGCCCGGTTCCACTCCAGCCTCGGTGAGCCTTTGTACCGTTCGTCATTGGTGTTGCCGGGGAGTGGTGCAGCGGAGACTTACCTCAGTCGGAGGGGTGGGCCGATCTGTTGCCGTTCGCCATTTCGGTAGTTCCACCCCTCCCGAGAGGCTGGGGTATGGTCGAGTTGGGGCACCGGACGTGTTTCTGGTTCTCCGCTGTGCCTTGGGGTTGGAGCTGGGTTAGTTTTTTCCTGTTCCCTTCTCTGGCTTAATATTTTGAGCCATTCGTCAAAATTGAGCCGCCGAAGGGCTCTGGGAGGGACCTGGGGTCTTTCGGGGTGCCGGGGAGGGTAACAGGGTTTATGGTCGTTTTATATCCCCCCGGGGTTGTTTTTGGTAGTCCTCCGGGGGTTGATTTTTGATTTTGTTCTGTTTCCTTCCGGGTTCCACCTCCAGGGTTGATGGGACGGTCCTCTGGGGGGGAATTGGCTTGGGGCCAACTAGCCAAGTGTGACCGGATCTGGGGTTCCGGGGTTGTGGGGAGGGTACCTCCTGGGGTTGATGGTACGGTCCTCTGGGGGGCGCCGTTTGCTCCATGTACACCTGGGGACCTTTGTGGGATTATGGTTCTGGCTGTTCCTCCTGGAACTGGCGATGAAGGCCTTCTGGTGGGGGGTTGGGCTCTGCAGGTCATTCTGGGGGGGTTGGTTGTTATTTTTCTTTTACGTATTTATGTTTGTATTGTGTTTGTGGGGCTGTGTTGGGTTTTTGCGTTTGGGAGTTTTTCTTTTCTTCCCGGGGTTTGATGGGACGGTCCCCTGGGAAGGTTTTGGGTGGGTTTTGTGTTTTTTCCTGTGTGTTGGATTGTACTGGGGAATGTTTTGGGGCTTTTGTTGATGCCAGCCGGCCTTCCAGCTGCGGTGCCCTGTCCTGCTGTCTGTGGTGGACCTTGGGAGCGTGGTGCTGTCTGCTTCCTGATGAGGACCCCGGAGGGAGGTGCTGTTCTCGGTCCTGGTCTGTTCAGTCGCCGGGAGGCTTCCCATTAAAGGGGGGGTACTGTTGTGTGTTGGGGGGTGTGGCTGGATATTTTGGTGTTCTTTTCTTTTCTTTGCTCTCCAGGTGGCATGAGAGCTGATTTGTCTGTGGAGAAGGTGCTGGCTGAAGAATCCCTCACCCTCATCAACATCATATGTAGCACCTGTGACTGGTGCTCACATGCAACCTTAAAGACTTTCAGCTGAAGCAGATAATTGGATGGTTCTGCATTTAAGTCATGTGTGATTCAAGCAGAACTGCCGGGAACACGACCTTGTGATGTTCGTTTGTGAGACGCTGAGGACCGCGCCTGGGTTTGACACATCGAGCCCGTGAAGCAAGGAAGGGTGAGGGACACATGCTGTCAGCACACATCAAAGGTGATTAAGTGTTTGACTAATTGTTGATAGTAACTTGGTATTTTGTTACACAGTATACTTGAATTGTGATGAGAATTGTGCAGCTTGCTTCTCACTGCTGTGGCATGCGGATAAGTGATCCTCCACCTGTTGTGAGAAGCTGCTCATTTGCATAAAGTTAAAAAGATACAGACCTGAATGTGTTGCTGATAGCGTGTGTCTTTTGAAAGATATTGTTGTAACTGCTGACTTACCTCACCTCTTCTTTGCTTCACAGAGAGTCAGTTTGTCGTGTCCACCTGGGGGGTGTTTGGCGGTGGTAGTGGGTCCGGGAGCGCCAGGCTTTGATCCTTACGGGCGCTGGAGAGCATGCTAGCCTTCACTCCACCAGAAGGACGCTATTTTTGTTGTTACACTTTTTATGCACAGCGGGTGGAATAAATATATTGTTTTTGGAACCGCTTTTCTGGTTATTTTTAGCGCTGGGTTCTGTCAGACGCAGGTCCGCTCCTCAACCCGCATCGACACATAACACTGTGACTCTTTAAAATAAACGCGCACTCGCTGCATGTCGGTGTGATCATCAGACGACCTGATGGATCAGGTCTGATCAAATCAGTGGACCTGATCGGAGCAACCGGAGGTTTAAAAGTTTAACAGTGTCACAGAGTCACAGCGTTTCATTCAGGGCAGCCTTTACCACAGCCAGACTCAGCAGCATCTGGACACAAAGAAAGTGATCCACCAAGACAAAAAAATAAATAAATAAATAAATAATAATAATAATCATAATAATGTTAAATTACTCTGTTTTTGAGCCGCAGGGCTTGCGACTAGCTTGATTAGCCATCTTTGAACTTGTTCAAGGTCTGAGTCCCAAGAATGTTCACTGTTAATTTGAAGACTGGCGGTAATATGACTGGACTTATGCTGAGCACAGACAGATGGACGGACAGACAGATGGATGGACGTAAATTCTTTGCAATACCAGATGGCCATATTTGATGGCCTCAGGTAAAAACTGACCAAAAGCGACACAATTTCAGGGTAATGAAGTGCAAACATGGAGGATCCCAAAAAGGTTTAGCATGTTGAGATCAAATGATGATGATGAAGTTGGAAATAAATTTATTTAATTAATTTACATAAATTTAAAAAAAAACACGTTAGCTGACTTAAAATTACTAGAACTAATTTCAATTTCGATTTATTTTGTTTATATAGCACAAAATCACAACAAAGCTGCCTCAAGGCATTTCACACAAGTAAGGTCTAACCTTACCAAGCCCCAGAGCAAGCACACAGGTGACAGGGGTAAGGAAAAACTCCCTCTGATGATACTGAGGAAGAACCCTCAAGCAGACCAGACTCAAAGGGGTGACCCACTGCTTAGGCCATTCTAACAGTTATAAGGTTTTTGTAAAGTTTTACAAAAAGAAGAAACAGAAAACAGGAAATCAAACAATATAACATAGCAAAATAAAAGAAGATGAATTTGATGAGAAGTCCACGCAGGCATTCGCACCACTGGCAAGGGCAGTGTTGCCAACTTGGAGAATTTCTTGCTAAATCTGGCGACTTTCCAAACCCTCTTGATGACTTATTTTCTCAAAAGTGACTAGTGACAAATCTAGCTACTTTTCCTAGTTCTAGTTCTAGTTCTCACCGAGCAATAGCGGGCCCCCCGCCTCCGCTGCAAGGCACTGAGTGGAGGGATATCCACAATCTTCCGCGTTCAAACACGCATGCGCAATGCCTCCACGGCTGTTCCCACATTGAATGGCAAACCTGACTTGGACTCAGTCAGCTTTTACCTCGTTTGCTGCGCTGTGACTAATTAGTCTCCAGACTTTGGGAAGCCCTGGCCTTGAGAAGTTATTTTATTTTGAGAAGTGAGGGCAAAATAAGTAAACAAACTAAGAATCAAGTTCGTACTTCTAAATATTATTAAGGTGTTTTTACTCACTTTTTTGTCTCGCTCACTTTTTTTTTCCAAAACTTTATATCAACAAATACATTAACAAACAGTAAATGATCATTACAAATAGAAAGAGATAGCACAAAAAATTAAATAAATTGTACAATAACAAAAGTAAAGCGATTCTTTAACAATGACAAAAGTAAAGAGATTCTTTAACATTAATTCTCTTTAAAAACATTCCTTATGGAGTGTGACAGTTTTATGACATTTGTGAGTGTCTATAAGCTTAATATATTGTTCATATTCAGCCAGAGGTCCATTTAAATTCCTTTCCAATACTCAGCATTTCTGAATATGGAATTTACCAACAATATTAAAAGGTTGACAATGTATTCAATGGTCTCTCCCACAATGTTTTTTTCTTATAGCATCTGTTACGTCATGCTATGCAAATAATATGCAAATTAGATGATGACATTATTTAACGACTTTTAGGACAGCCAATAGCTACTTTTCTTACTGAGGAGTTGGCAACACTGAGCAGGGGTCAACCAGTACTCCTCATGTTGTCATTGGGCCTGTTCCAACCTATCGAGTAGAATACGGTGATCCACCCTATCAAACACAGAGCTAAGATCTAATAGTAACAGAACTGTTGTGGTGTCTGAATCCATTGCAAGGAGAAGCTCATTTACCACTTTAGTGAGAGTTGTCTCTGTGGGATGATGTGTTCTAAAAACAGACTGCAGTATCATTCTCAGTAAGGTGGTCCACGAGCTGCTGCGAAGAGTTTTAGAACAAAATTACAGATTTGATATCAGCCTAGAATTTTGCAATACACTAGGCCCTAGAGTTTTGGACAGGTGTGTTGTTGCAGAGAAATTCCCCAAAATGAAAAGGTTGGCTTTCTGTGTGTTAATGTTGGTTCAACATACACCTACAAATCCAGTTTCTCTCACATGAATGCCATAAAAACAATCGTGCCGCTTTGACAAATGAGCAGATGCATCATTGTTTGCAGATCACCCTCACTCCATACAAGCCTAATTTTTCTGCCCTAGCTCAGTCAAAAAATGCAATTTCTCTCACTAAAAGCAAAAAACCATGTAGTAATTTCTTATTTAGTCTTTTTATCTCTTCAGTACACACACTCTAACACACAAAGCTTTTATTTTTTTGCACCATGTACAAAAATGGCCATTTTTGTTTTTAGTTTTGAACTGAGGAAGCCCATTCTCATAAATGTCAGCAGTGACAGTTATTTAAACCGGAAGTTGGTTATGTTTAATTTTTGTTGCACATAAAGCCAGCAGCTGCTATTGGTTTTTGTTGTTGTTGTTGTTCCTTATGAAGAGCTGTTTGTTTACTTTTTTGCACTAACAGCATTTGGGGTTACTATGATGCTGTCGACCCAGAAGTTGATTAAGTATCTTCTCGTTTTTGCACATTAAGCCAGAAGTAGTTATTGTTTTGTTGTTAAGCCAGAAGATGGTTTTGTTTACTTTTTACTTGCACCAAAAACACTTATTCCTTTTGTGACTGTGATGTTATTATACCAGAGGCTGCTAATGTTGGTTGAAACCTGCACTTAAAGTGTGACTTTTGATGTTCTGTTAAATAAAAAGGGAAAAAGAAATGTAGCATTTGTCTCAATTGTACATCCGAGAGTAATAGTATAGATCACGAGAATGTCCGGCCAGTATTCTGACAAATTTGGCCCCCGGAAAAATCTAGTTGAATAGCCCTGCACTAGGGTCAAGATTAGGTTTCTTAAGTAATGATTTAATCACTGCAGATCAGAATAGGCCATAGGTCCTTAAACAGTTTTATTATATAGTATGTGATTTTGCCAACTTCTGATTGGCCCATTCGCCACTTTCTCAGCTGTACCACATGCCGAGTTGACTGCTGGTGGAGCCGAGTACACCTCGCGTGCAGCGTAGCGCTAGCCAATCGAGCGACGCCTTCTATCGATAAAGACCAATCAAATAACGCAATACAACACCTACTTTGGCCTGCTTCGAGTTGCATGCGTCGTCACACCATGTACACAATGCAGTAAAAACTAAGGGCACAGAAAAAAAACAAAACACTGCTGGCTGCAGCAGCTCCTCAGTCTTCTCACAAATGTGTTTAAATACAGTCCATAAAAGTCCTGCTCACAGACTGATTGCCAGAGACATGTCCACATCAAGTATAACTCCAGACATCTCCACATTTACTCACAGACAGCTCGTTCGCATGTGCGCACACGCATCTCGCACACGCATCTCGCACGCGCCTCTCGGCCAAGGCCTTGGTGAACCCAGGATGGGGTTCACCTCAGCCAAGGCCTCGGTGAACCTCATCCTGACCAGGTCCGCATAATCACGGGTACACCTCATCAAAAGTCTATAATTGCATATTGACAAACAAAACTAGGATACGATCGAATAAGCAGGTTGTGCTTTTATCAGACTTTACAAGGTTCATCAGCACACCCAGTGAGATACTATCAAATGTGGTAAATCTAGGTAACATATCAGTGAAGGCACCCACTTTAATAAAAAGGAGTAGTGGCTGGATTAAGGCATGCTAGGATATATTTAACCTATTATCATCTATTTTCTTCTCTAAGAAATCTTGGGCTGTAAATGGAGAGCGACTTACAGATGGCTGTCCATGAATAAGTGTTGCCACCATGTCCAACAGGAACTTTGAATTATAGTGCAGAAGATAAGGAGAAAAATACTTCAGTTATACAAAGAAACATAAAATTTGGCACACTTGCTCACTAGGACCAACTCTTTTGAAAAGTTTGGATAGCCACGCAAAATTTCAATATGGCCACCATTTTTTCAAGATGGCACCAGTTGTACCGATTTCCATCATTTTTTGGGTATACATATAAAAAAAATACACATTCAAGTGTTCCATTCCTGTTCCACTTTGCAGAACAGTTAATGTAATAAGTCAGAAGTAATATATTTGTCATTATGATGAATTATATTTAATAAAGTGACCATCGAGGGACCCTTTTGTTATGAGAAATCTCCAAAAACCCTTTCGTGATAGAAAACTTTCTTTCTTGTTTGTCTGGTAAGAGAACTTGGTTCTAGGATTTGTATTGCTATATATGATGCACAAACATATGGTGGTAATAAAGAAGATAGAAGCAAATCACAACAATGGATTGAAAACTCCAAATTATAAGGCTGGAATTTTAGTTCCGTTATGGCGTTGACGTATCCTAAATTATTTTGAATGCAAGAGTTGTGAGATACCTATAGATGCAATCTCTGCCTGTCATGAAATATTTTCAGAATTCATGAATGAAAAGATGGACTATAGATATCTAGGGAAAATAGAACTGATCCAGATGTGCATCATTGTGACACTGGCTCAATTTTGCAGTTATAAGCTGGTAAATATGCACTGTATGAGTGGCAGTCTTGCCGGACAATGATTTTATTTAATGCACCTTTTGGAAGAAAAATATATTTACCACTTTCACTTTGTGCTATTTTAATTGTATTCTGTAAGTATAAGCAAATGAAGATCAGTAAAAAAAAAGTATGAGCTCATTTATGTGGCTTGTGGGTTTGCAACCGAAAAAAAAACTTCAGGCCAGATAGGAAGAAGATGTGTCCTTTTCCAAAAGACATTAGGCCGATTAACTCAGCAAACCCATACAAAAATCATAAGCTCATTCAGGAGACAGTTTACAGGTCACATTTGCAACTGCACAAAGCTGTACAAGCTAGTCCGAGCCTGTAGCATTTGCACCTGCCACGGCAGCCAGAGTTGCAGCCACATTAGGTGAGTTGTTCACAGCTCTTTGCAATTGATGAGTTGGCTGTCCAGTAGACCTTCCACTCATCACCTGCTTTCTCCCAGCCCCAATCAGATGGACTCTCTGCTTCTGGCTGACGTAATATTGCCTGAGCCCATATGCATCCTGCCTGGTATGCTGCACGTTTGGTGTGTTGAAGCAGAGCTGCACTGGTAGGAGGGATGGCTTCATACGACCTCTGCTTCCTGGCAAACAGGTCAAGTCTGGCTTCATCTACACTGTCAACAGTGCTGGATCTGTCATACATGAGAACCACAAACTTCTCCAGAATCTCCATGTCTGCATCCTCAATGGACGGAGGGTACTTGCTCAGTTTAGAAAATACTGGGGTAGCCTCTGGGAACATATCCCAAGTTTGCCAAGCTGTCTTCTTCCCTTTGTTTCTAAAGGCTGAGACCACATCACAGCCAGTGAAGGCATGGAAGAATGGCATTCCTGTGGCCCTCTCTTGGCTTACATAGTCTGACAGGTCGTGGATGGGAATCCAGCGAAGGCTCGAACCTTGACCGAATGCCAACCACAACTGCTGCACACCCATACTATGTAGAGTTGAGAAGACACTCAAGCCAATGACCAGCACATCTGTATCATTGGCTTTGATCATGACAGATTTGCTGCCATGGCTCTATAAAACCAACAAAGAAACTCAAATACATGGCCAGGAGGGCATAATTGACATGATCAAAACTTCATGGTGGCCATCTTGAAAAAACAGTGGCCATCTTGAAATTTTGAGTGGCCATCCGGTGAAAATGATGACTTGATGTGTAGAAAAGATGTGTAGATGTGAATGTAGATGTAGAATGTTGATCAAATCAAAGTAATAGGCAGTAGTGCATGCTTGTAGTCTAGGATAGCATTGGAACACGCAAGGGGGAATACATCTAGTTTTGCACCACGCCTTTTTTTCTAGACCTCTAGCCTTATGCATGAGGCCATGTCAGTAATCAATGAACCAAGGCAACAGTGTTTTTTTGTTTTTTTGGGGGGGGCGGGGGGGTGTTAATATAGGCGGAGCGATCATGTCGAGTGTGGTTGTGAGCACTGAGTTTAAAGACTCTCTACTGAATTGTCAATTAACCAAAAATGACACGCTATCCATGACAAGATATCAGGCAGTCTGGCTCAAAGTTCAGTTGTAGTTGAAGAGCTGATGTGTGGCCACAATGATAAACACGGCAACAAGACTGTAAACTTAATATAATAACATAATAAGTGAGTGATTGGAGACCGCCAATGCAAGAGGCATGATGTCAATATTTGTGACAGCCATACCGTGAACGAGGACCAAAGCCAGGTTATTCCCTCTTATGTGTGTCAAACCCTGAATGCATTGCTGGAATCCTAATTCATCCATAATGTCCATAAATGATTTTCAGATAACTAAATTTAGTAAAAGCTAAAAGAAAAATATGCTTTTTGCACCTCTGCATTTGCACAAAACAATAACTGCACTTGAACCAGCAAATAACTCCAGTTTCTATGTTTGCCAGGTGCAGAATTCCACTGCTCACAGTCATTTTTACCACATTTGTGTCAGAGCCCTGGAAAACAGGAATAGTGTTTACACAGTTACATGAAAAGGTACTGCTCAGTACGCCAAGAAATCAAACAAGAAGAGACAGTTTACAGGTGTGTGAGATAGATTCCTTCCTGGTCAAACAAAAGCAGCTATGAGTATCTGTTAAAAAAAAAAAAAAAAAAAACCTTGCAAGACCTTCAGTCACTAGTGCTAAATTATATTTGTAAAAGGATGTGGGTGGATGGTGTGAGATGAGCCCACATGCCGCCACATATGGAGAACTCTTTGGGCACCGACTTTGAAAATTGTCTGAGATTTGGGCCACTTAAATTTCTGCCTCAGCGGCCTCTTGTATGTGTACTTGCTTTTCTTCCATTTTCAGGTGTTCAGAAAAATCATTTTAGAATTGTGAAAGGCTGCAAATTTTTCAGTCTAAACAGACAACTTAGTGCTGATGTCATATCTGTGCTGAGTATTTATGTAAAACACAATGGGCCTCATGTATCAACATTGCGTACGGCGATATTTAAGCGTATTGTTATATGGCTGGGGGGGCCTGGCTGCCGGTTTGTTTCTGTCTTTTGGTTTTCCTCCCAGGTGGCGTGCGTTTGGGACTGAGTGGCTGTGTTGCTGAGGCTGTCAGGACCTTACCCTGATCACCTGCGACTCGTCAGGACTCACAGCTGTGGTGCATCTGGATGGATTGGAACATGTTGGCATTTAAGACTGGAGTGCTGTTAAGGATTTTATATATATATATATGTTATCACTGTTAAACATTTGTACCTTTTGTCTTCTTTCTGATGAGAACGGTGTTGTGCTGTTTGCACCTAACCCCGAGAATGTATGTGTTATTCAACCTTGTTTTAGCATGCTGGGGTCAATCTGAACTGGGAATGAGAAGCTGGATGTACTTATTATTATTCTGATTGTGATGTGATGCTTAGTGTTCCAGGCAGATGCAGAACAGCTGATAACTGCGAACGAGATGTGCTGACCTTCGACGATAAGAGTAAAAGAAAGAAACTGTTTTATGCTTACAGCTGTACTTATTGACGTGTGTGTTTATGTTACGGGAAGAAACTTGTCTTGCGTCATTCCCCCACCCTTAGGACAAGTTTCATGATGTAATGAGGGCTTCTGTAATAAAAAGAGCGGGAGAACAGGCCAGACTTTAGTGTAGCTTTGGTGTATAGCCTGACTGCATTCCGCGCGTAAAATTTGACTTTCTGTCTCACTGGTGGTTCTTGACTCTGTTTGTCTTATCAAGGTTTTAAGAATGTTTGGAGGAGAAAATACCCAACAAGTGCACAGTGTGTATTTGCCAGAGACTCGACCTTGTGACCAGACGGGTGAGATCGTCGTCTCGGGAGCCATCTCATCAGCAACGGATGCTGAGAACGTCCAGGTTTGATGCACAGTCTGTGAAAGAGGAGGGGGTGAGGTTTCACGCTCGTCAGCACACTTCCTGAGGTACGTTAGATTTTGTGACTAACAGTTATACAGTCAGTAAATGTGGTGTCCCTCACACCTTATTGTATTGAGCTGTTTGTTAGTCATGTATCAGCTTCCACTGCAGTGGAGTTTTGTGAACTGGATGTTCCATGCCTGCAGGTTGGGAAGCTGATCAGTAATCAAGCCAGGAAGTGTTTGCTGTTTGTACACCTTTAAGTGTTCTGTGTGTAGAGTGTGGACTCACATAATGGTTCCTTCTTTCACAGACTCGGTTGTTGCGGCCACCTGGGGGGTGTCGGCGGGGTTCTTGGGTCCGAAACAGCTTCTGGCTCCGGACCGTTAGCGCTGCTGGGAGCGCACCACGCCAGGCCGCACCTTTTTGTTATTATATTATCACTGTTATGTATTAAATTCAGTTAGCCTTTGTACCGTGCTCTGCTTATTTCATACTGGGTCCTTCAAACGCTGGTCAGTTCTCCGAGCTGCGTCCGACACATAACACGTATATGGGGTGTACGCCAAAACGGCTGCGCTACTTGGCATTTATCACTGTGGTCGTTGGCGTACGGTGTGCTGAAAATATACACCAGGTCGAGAGGTGGTGTAAATTATACACCAAAATGAACCAGCACTGGAATCCACATAAAAAATGTAAATCATCAACATGATAAACAGTGCCATTATACAAATCAATGCATATGTTAAATAAATAACACTTTCTTGATTATACTACATAATAATTAATACAAATCCCGCTTTTGCGGGATTGTTGGTCTCGAGCACGATCCGTGGTCACAGCGCTGACTGCAAAGAAAAAGCTGCTCGCCTTTTTCTCCAGACGTCGAGCCTGGAGCCAGAGCAGCGCTGAGCTTAACTTTATGTGGTGTGATCGTTTTAGACAATGGAATTGATCATTACAACTGTAGTGTTGTCATTCCCTTCGCCCGTGCCGCAGTCAGGTTTTGTCGTCTCCATGCATTTCTTACAATAAAATAAATAAAGAAATACATTTTAAAAATAAAGAAATCTGAAAAATTAGGCGTCTTATTAATTGAGCTTGCAAATATCCACATGTCAAGAATTATTGACATGTGAAAAGAGAATACAGTGGTCCCTCGCTATAACGCCGTTCACCTTTCGCGGCCTCGCAGTTTCGCGGATTTTTTTAGTCCAATTTTGCATGCTTTTTTTTACAGTGCATTGTGGTCTGTGTGTCTGTTTATAAGAATCTTCTCACCCAGAAGAAAAAAGAGCGCCAACAACTACCCATAACTGTGTTCTTCACTCGGAAAAAGACACCTGCAGCGAGGTTTGACTCAGTGGAAAAAGGCACGGCGTCAGGACGAAGAGGCGCGATCAGAGGAACTGTGAAATACTGGTCAGTCACTATTAATAATTTCTTATGTGTCCAACCTCGTAGGTTGATCGTTAAAATTAAATTCGTTAGTTCTAAAAGCCATCATAATTATTTATAGGAAAACGTTCTATTTTTATTTGTCAAACAAATGTTTGGGCCTGAAAACAGGTTGGTCTTATTTCTCTACAAAGGTTTGAACTTTGAGAGTGTTTACACATGACAGAAAAGTGAGAAAATGTTCATGCCTGATTGAGAAAAGTGTATAAAGTGGTTTTACAGGGGTTTTACAGCTTTAAAACGTCTATAATAATTGTAAAAAATAACGCTGACTACTTCGCGGACTTTGCTTATTGCGGGCTATTTTTAGAACGTAACTCCCGCGATAAACGAGGGACCACTGTAACACTTTTTTGATTATACTACAAAACAATTGATACGACAGCCGCTTTTGACGCTCTATTTGCATGCGTCGTGATTGGTGGAGTTCTTTTTCTTTGCCGTCTTCCTGGCTTCCATGTCGTAAAATGAGGGTGTGTCTGAAGGGGAGTCTGAATATTTATGGCGTGTTCATTATAATTATGATTGTTTCACCCGCTGCATTTATCAAGGTCACGTCGGGCGTATGCCAGAAATGGGCAGGTGCGCACTGTCACATGTCATGGCAACTTTGGTGTACTTCAAATTTACACCGTAAATTTACGCCACAAGTGCGCAACATTGATACATGAGGCCCAATCTGTGCTGGCTGGAACGAAAGACCAAACAGGTCAGGTTTGGCAGGGGAGCAAAAATTTAATGTGTACGGCCTTTCAGATTTCACCAATTTATACCCCCCGTCACACTAAAGCACAATTGCCATATGAATTGGCATTTGAACGACATTTGTGCTACATTCTAATTGCACTCGAATGCCTCGTACAGCACTCCTACAGCAGTTGGCACATTTGTGTGTCACTCATTGCTGGAAAACATACAAATGGCGGGCGAGTTGCAGTCAAACGTATTCTTACTGACGTACGAATGGACATTTGAACCTCACTGTGGCCATCTGGACGAGGTCTAACAGCCATGATAACATGATACTACAGATAAATCCTCTGACACATGAGGTAAACTGACAATGGATCTGTGATTACATGCACATTATGGGTCTAAGTGGCGCATTGCACAGAGCCTTTGACTTGCTGTGGGGTAAGGTGCCGCGCAGCTGCAAGTGATGTTACAGCTAAGATGATGATCATACTTCACCTGCATTATGTAACCTATGAGAGAGCATGACCATGTATCTGTAACAGCCCGGTTCAGGTGAGCGGCGCAGCGAGGTCACTGCGTCTCAGAGCCAAGGACCAGGCTGTCACTGTGACGCTGGCATCACGTGCCGTGTTTGACTGTGACATAAAACAAGTTTGAACGACAAAAAAAATAAAAGATGACAGGTTGAATCTGCACACCTGCTGAGGAAGAGGAGAGTGTGGAGGGTGAAGAGGGGGCCATCTGCGTTCTGGACGCCAAACGCACTCGCTGACATACGCACACGCATGTGTTGAAATTAGGTTTCCACTGACCTTGCATGCTATGCGTACACAGGTTGTGCACGCTAACAACCGCAAGATACCATGTAAGTCACTTAAGAGGTATTATCTGGTTTTAAAAACAGTTACTTAAATTAAAAACCATTTACTTTATGGATCAGTAGAATGATCTATGGATCATAGTTCAAAGCCATTTGTTTGTTTGATATTTTTCCCTTCAGACAAACCATTTATTATGTTTTCAAGAAAATGTAAATGTTGATCATATTTGCAATGTCTTCTTATGAATTCCCTATTTAAAGGTTAATAAATAAAATTATAGTGGTGCCAAAGAAAATTCTTTTCAAGGCTTTACAGTTTTAGTAGATGTATTTCTAAGAAGAGTCTAAAACCACCATAAAAATGTGCTCCTCCTCGTAGGTAACATATATCATTATGTAAAAACTGAAACAATGAAATAAAATGGGATGCAAAACATATTTTGTTATCAAATAATTTGCACCATTGTAATTCTTTAAGTTACACGTTTTTAAATGAGGTTTTTTGTTTGTTTTTTTTTGTTCTGCAACTTACTAGAGCAAATTGAACGTATGCAGGAGCTCTGTATGTACTTTTATAAAATTTACACCCCATGTTACTCTCCTGCCCACTGGTTCATCTCATTGTAAGTGAGAATTATTAATAAAGAGAATTCTGTTGTGCATTGGCAATACTATTGCCCATTATTGATACTTTTTTCCAAACACAATGCAGCTTCTTCAAAGTCTTTAATGGCGACTCTGACATCCAAGGTGTATTTGCACAAAACCAACTTTATTTTTCAACAGCCTATAGATTCATATGATGAGGACTCAATTCTAAGTATGTAGCCGGCAAAATCTGGGGCACTCTCAGCTGCTGCTGGTACTTCTGGCAGTGTGGAGCAGATGGTGCTTTATGTATTTATAATTGTCCAAACATTGTAAGAACCTCTCAGTATTTGGATCGAGTGCACACTAATTAGGCTGACGGATATAAATAAAGCACTTAAAATTTAGCACACCGCAAAAATCTGTCACACATTAAGTATAGACTTCGCCTGCAAAGGGGTGTATGAATTATTGCAAGGCAGCCAATACTGTATCTATTTCTATACATGGTGTCCTGTGCTGCAGCACTGCCAGAAAATCATCAAAATGTTTGCGATCTTTGGCAGACGAACTCTCAACCAAGCCAAACTAACAAGTTCCATAATGCAAAAGTGCTTAAAATACTTGCAGTTCTTTAAAGATGCTGACTACATGAATTAAATCTGATCTACTTATTTCAAATTACACCAGTGATGACTAAAGCAGATGAGGACACTCGAACTAATGAAGCTGCATAATACCCATTCTTTATCCGATGGCAGGTTGTGCTCACTTCCTCTCAGCCCGACCATGCTTATTTTCTCTGTCACCTGAATAAATGTTATACATTTAGCAAATTGGGTCCCCCCCCCCCCCCTCCCAAAGAAGCTCATAGAAGCATACAGATGGTGAATTTAATCAGTAATCAAACCCTTTGATGAGCATTATTACTGCAAATTATGAATTAGACTTTATATCCGCGCTTCTGCGTCTGATGATGCATGCCGGAATTTAATGGATTCCTCTGTATACAAGTAATTATACAAAAATCTGTCATGCTTTTCTGCACCACTTATGGTGCAGCCAATTTTCAGGATGCCTGTACAAGAGGGGACATGTATCAGGTCTGGTAGATGCAAAACGCAGCATATATTAGTTGTATTAATAAAACAGTAACCTATGCATCCATGAGGTGAGAGGAGTATATTAGCAATAAAATAGCTGCATCCCTCCAGCGCTGACATTTCTGAAAAGGAAATCGAAATGAAAAGCAGTATAACTACGTATCATCAGTCAGACTATCTCCTGTGGACTAATTTCACGAGACATACAGCAATCTGTTAATTATTTCACCTTGCTACTTTAGTGGAGCGAGAGAGTCACAGGTGCTGATTACATTTTGCAGACATAAATTAGTTCGTTACTCCAACATGAACTCACAGCATATGAGAGGACATTATGTGGTAAATCTTGACACATACTTTTTTATTGATGCAGACCTTTTCCTTCTCACCTTTTTTGTGGTCTGGATTTGTGGTCCAGATAACTGCTGTTCGTTTTGCAAATTTGCATTTGATATATATATATATATATATATATATATATATACACACACACACACACACGCACAGTGGGGCAAAAAAGTACTTGGTCAGCACCTGATTGTGCAAGTTCTCCTACTTAGGAAGATGAGAGAGGTCTGTAATTTTCATCATAGGTACACTTCAACTGTGAGAGACAAAATGAGAAAAAAAAATCCAGGAAATCAAATTGTAGGATTTTTAAAGAATTTATATGTAAATTATGGTGGAAAATAAGTATTTGGTCACCCACAAACAAGGAAGATTTCTGGCTCTCACAGACCTGTAACTACTTCTTTAAGAAGCTCTTCTGTCCTCCACCTGTTACCTGTATTAATGGCACCTGTTAGAACTCGTTATTTGTATAAAAGACACCAGTCCACAGCCTCAAACAGACAGACTTCAATCTCAACTATGGCCAAGACCAAAGAGCTGTCGAAGGACACCAGGAAGAAAATTGTAGATGTGCACCAGGCTGGGAAGAGTGAATCTACAATAGTCAAGCATGTTGGTGTGAATAAATCAAATGTGGGAGCAACTGTAAGAAAATGGAAAACATACAACACCATTGATAATCTCCCTCGATCTGGGGCTACACGCAAAATCTTATCCCGTGGGGTCAAAATGATCATGAGAACAGTGAACAAAAATCCCAGAACTACACAGAGGGACCTGATGAATGACCTGCAGAGAGCTGGGACCAAAGTAACAAAGGCTACACACTACACAGAGAGGGACTCAAATCCTGCAGTGCCAGGCGTGTCCCCCTGCTATGTCCAGGCCTGTCTGAAGTTTGCCAGAGAGCATATGGATGATCCAGAAGAGGATTGGGAGACTATCATGTGGTCAGATGAAACCAAAATAGAATATTTTGGTAAAAACTCAACTCATTGTGTTTGGAGGAAGAAGAATGCTGGTTTGAGGTTGTTTTTCTGCAAAGGGGACAGGACGACTGATCCGTGTTAACGGAAGAATGAACGTGGCCATGTATCATGAGATTTTAAGCCAAAACCTCCTTCCATCAGTGAAAGCATTGAAGATGCAATGTGGCTGGGTCTTCTAGCATGACAATGATCCTAACACATCGCTCAGAGCAATGAAGGAGTGGCTCTGTAAAAAAGAATTTCAAGGTCCTGGAGTGGCCAAGCCAGTCTCCAGACCTCAACCTCATAGAAAATTTGCTGAGGGAGTTGAAAGTCCATGTTGCCCAGCGACAGCCCCAAAACATCACTGCTCTAGAGGAGATCTGAATGGAGGAATGGGCCAAAATACCAGCTACAGTGTGTGCATTGCCAATAAATATTATGTTACAAAGTATTGAGTTGAAGGCCACTCTGAAAGGTGCAGTTTTATTTTATTGGGGGGGGATACCAGTCAGTATCTGGTGTGACCACCATTTGCCTCATACAGTGCAACACATCTCCTTCGCATCACCTCTCCAACATGCCAAACGGCAGCGAATGTGAGCATTTGCCCACTCAAATCGGTTACGACGACGAACTGGGAGTCAGGTGAGACCCCGATGAGGAGCGACGAGCATGCAGATGAAGCTTCCCTGAGACAGTTTCTGAGCAGTTTGTGCAGAATTCTTTGGTTATGCAAACCGATTGTTTCAGCAGCTGTCCGCGTGGCGGTCTCAGATGATCGTGGATGTGGAACATGCTGGATGTGGAGGTCCTGGGCTGGTTGTAGTTACACGTGGTCTGCGGTTGTGAGGCTGGTTGGATGTACTGCCAAATTCTCTGAAACGCCTTTGGAGACGGCTTATGGTAGAGAAATGAACATTCAATACACGAGCAACAGTTCTGGTTGACATTCCTGCTGTCAGCATGCCAATTGCACGCTCCTTCAAATCTTGCGACATCTGTGGCATTGTGCTGTGTGATAAAACTGCACCTTTCAGAGTGGCCTTTTATTGTGGGCAGTCTAAGGCACACCTGTGCACTAATCATGGTGTCTAAACAGCATCTTGATATGGCACACCTGTGAGGTGGGATGGATTATCTCAGCAAAGGAGAAGTGCTCACTATCACAGATTTAGACTGGTTTGTGAACAATATTTGAGAGAAATGGTGATATTGTACATGTGGAAAAAGTTTTAGATCTTTGAGTTCATCTCATACAAAATGGGAGCAAAACCAAAAGTGTTGCGTTTATATTTTTGTTGAGTATACATATATATATATATATATATATATATATATATATATATATATATATATATATACATATACATATATATATATATGCGAGGGTAGGCTGAAAAGTTCTAAGGCTCACTAAAATGCAGTTAATGCATTATTCCTTCATGGAGAGTGTGTATGTATATATATATATATATATATATATATATATGATATAATATATATATATATATTATGTCTATATATATATATGTGTGTGTGTGTGTATGTGTGTGTGTGCCAAGATATCAAAGGAGTGGCTTCAGGACAACACTGTGAATGTCCTTGAGTGGCCCAGCCAGAGCCCAGACATGAATCCGATTGAACATGTCTGGAGAGATATGAAAATGGCTGTGCGCCGACGTGCCCTATCCAACCTGATGGAGCTTGAGAGGTGCTGCAAAGAGGAATGGGCAAAACTACCTCAACAAAAAGCACATCCGTGTTGGAAGTCTCACAGGACAAGTTGTGACATACCCAGCTGTTACACAGTTTCTCGGATACTCACTCGACTGAAAAGCCACCGAAAGCCGTCTGAATCTTCCGAATGGTTTCCAACACAGACCTGCTTTTTCGTCCCGACGCGTGAATTCCTCCGCACGTCTTTCATTACAAAATTGTTGTGTGGGCCGCCTGAAGAGGAGGTACTGCTGGCCCACCACCTTAGGGCGCCCTGCCTGAAGTGCGGGCTTCAGGCACGAGAGGGCGCTGCCGCCACGGACACAGCCAGGGGTGACAGCTGTCACTCATTATCTCTTGACAGCTGTCACCCATCTACTCTACATCATCTCACTCCATAAAGACCGGACATCATCTCCACCTCGTTGCCGAGATATCATCTACCTGTGAAGGTAATATCCTCAGCCAGAAACTAACTGTGTCCTAGTCTGAATTCATTTTGCAGCTGCTTTCCTGTGGAGTGCCTTATCAGTGAGGTTGGCGTAATCCGCGACAGCTTCGCTTCACACCCCAACCAGATAAGTGTTTGACAGGAGCTGCACGAGTGTGTATTAGAGGTGGAGGTGACTTTCCACCTTCTGACTGTTTTTGTTACTGGGTGTGCACACACCCATGTCTCACTGTTTGTGCTCCTCGCCAGCAGTACCAGATCCGACAGTCGGGGACGGTGATCACCTGGGAATTCCGGACTTGGCGGCTCCAGTATTCACCGGGTTCTGTGGCGATGGAAATCGTGTGGTTCCGGCTCTTCTCAGGACAGACGTCTTCTATCCTCGAGCCTGCCCACACGTCACTTTTGTGGATTGACTGCTATCAGATTCTGAGATTGTCTGTATATTCGTTGTGCACATTCACAACATTAAATTGTTACCTTTTGGCTCATCTATTGACCGTTCATTTGCGCCCTGTGTTGTGGGTCCGTGTCACTACACTTTCCCCAACAAAAATCTCCTGTAACAGTGGAATGTGTCACAAAAGTGCTGATGTCCAACTCTTCTGCAATTTCTCTGGTAGTCAGACGACGTCCCGGATCAACACAGCCTTCACTTTGGAAATGATCTGGTCGTTTCAACCTGTTGATGGCCGTTCGGAGCGCGGAGCGCCCTCCGCTGCGGTGGGCCGTCTTTAATCTGGTTGTAATGCTCCTTAATCTGTGTGCGTATCCTCACCGAAAGCTATCTGAATCTTCCGAATGGTTTCCACCTGGCTGTCTCTCACAGTTTCTGGAAAAATTTGATTCAGCGCTGCTCCAATCGCTCAGCCATTTCCCTTACAATAAAAATCCGATGAGGGGGGTGGACCAGTGCTCACTCAAAGCCTGCCCACAGGCGAATGACGTAACCGACAGGCGTGAAAAAACTCACGCATGCGCACGAAGGTTCAGGCTTGGCTGATGCAAGCGCACATGATTCAAATCCATATAGTTTTTTAAAAAAATAAAAAGGTCGGATAGTTGTTGTGAAAGTGTAAGTACACGGACCCACAACAGGGGGCGCAAATGAACGGACAATGGAATA
This sequence comes from Thalassophryne amazonica, assembly GCF_902500255.1. NCBI lineage: Eukaryota > Metazoa > Chordata > Actinopteri > Batrachoidiformes > Batrachoididae > Thalassophryne > Thalassophryne amazonica. The sequence continues at coordinate 40,890,117 of NC_047103.1, read as the reverse complement.
GGTCAAATAACACACTTTACTGTTGTGAATATGCACAACAAGTACAACAGATTACAATAATAGACAAAGTCAAATTCACACAGGTGTCGTGTGGGCAGGCTCGAAGATAGGAGACGCCTCTCCAAAGTAGAACCGGAACGACACGGTTTCCTCCGCCACCAGACCCTGGGAATACTGGAGCCGCCAAGTCCCGAACTCCCAGGTGGCCACTGCCTCCGCGTGTCGGACCTGGTACTGCTGGCGAGGAACAAAGGACAATTAAAGGAGGGCGCGTTCGCACCCAGGAATCCGAACGGCAGGTACGTTACCTCCACCTCTCGTTGGAAAATACTCAAGAGCAAAACACAAAAGTCACAAAGATCACTGTTAAACAGTCAGCTGAGCACGTTACCTTCTCAGTAGAAACGATATCTCGGCGATGAGGTGGAGATGCCGTCCTGCTGATATACCCCTGCAGATCCGATGACTGATGACAGCTGTCGCAGGTGATGGGTGACAGCTGTCACTCTGGCTGCTCCTGCAAGGCGGCAGCGCCCTCTAGTGCCTGGAGCCCGCACTCCAGGCAGGGCGCCCTCTGGTGGTGGTGGGCCAGCAGTACCTCCTCTTCAGCGGCCCACACAACAGGACCCCCCCCTCAACGGGCGCCTCCTGGCGCCCGACCAGGCTTGTCCGGGTGGCGGCGGTAGAAGTCGGCCAGGAGGGCCGGGTCCAGGATGAAGCTCTTCTTCACCCAGGAGCGTTCTTCGGGGCCGTACCCCTCCCAGTCCACCAAATACTGGAAGCCCCGGCCCATCCGTCGGACATCCAAAAGCCGGCGCACAGTCCAAGCCGGCTCACCATCGATGATCCGGGCAGGAGGTGGTGCCGGACCCGGAGTACAGAGGGGTGAGGTGTGATGTGGTTTGATCCTTGACACGTGAAACACGGGATGGATCCGCAGTGAGGCCGGAAGCTGAAGCCTCACTGCGGCGGGACTGATGACCTTGAGGATTTTAAAGGGACCTATGTACCGTTCCTGTAGTTTCGGGGAGGCTACTTGGAGTGGAATGTCCTTGGTTGACAACCACACCTCCTGCCCTGGACGATACGTAGGGGCCGGGGTCCGCCGACGGTCTGCATGGGCCTTTGCCCTCATCCGGGCCTTCAGCAAAGCAGAACGGGCGGCTCGCCACACCCGACGGCACTTCCGCAGGTGGGCCTGGACCGAGGGCACACCGACCTCTCCCTCAACCACCGGAAACAACGGGGGCTGATACCCTAGACATACCTCAAAAGGGGAGAGGCCGGTGGCTGACGACACTTGGCTGTTGTGGGCATACTCGATCCAGGCCAGATGGGTACTCCAGGCCGCAGGGTGCGCGGCTGTCACGCAACGCAGGGTCTGCTCCATCTCTTGGTTGGCCCGTTCTGCTTGCCCGTTGGTTTGGGGATTATACCCAGATGAGAGACTGACCGTGGCCCCCAGTTCCCGGCAGAAGCTCCTCCAGACGTGCGAGGAGAACTGGGGACCGCGATTGGAGACGATGTCGGTTGGGATCCCATGCAGCCGGACGACGTGGTGGACCAGGAGGTCCGCTGTCTCCTGGGCCGTTGGGAGCTTCGGGAGGGCCACGAAGTGGGCCGCCTTGGAGAATCGGTCCACTATCGTGAGGATGACGGTGTTGCCCTGGGACGGCGGGAGGCCCGTGACAAAATCCAGGCCGATGTGGGACCAGGGGCGATGAGGCACGGGCAGCGGCTGTAGCAGTCCCGGAGCCTTGCGATGGTCGGCCTTGCCCCTGGCGCAGGTGGTACAGGCCTGGATATAGTCCCGGACGTCGGCCTCCAGGGACGCCCACCAGAAGCGCTGCCGGACAACTGCCACGGTTCTTCGCACCCCTGGATGACAGGAGAGCTTAGAGCCGTGACAGAAGTCCAGGACTGCAGCCCTAGCTTCTGGTGGGACGTAAAGTCTATTCTTTGGCCCGGTTCCGGGGTCCGGGCTCCGTGCCAGGGCCTCCCGGACGGTTCTCTCTACGTCCCAGGTGAGGGTGGCCACGATAGTGGACTCCGGGATGATGGGTTCCGGTGGATCCGACAACTCCGTTTTGACTTCGTCTTCATGTACCCGGGACAAGGCATCCGATCTCTGGTTTTTTTTGGTCCCGGGACGGTAGGTGATCCGGAAGTCAAAACGGCCGAAGAACAGTGACCAGCGGGCTTGCCTGGGGTTCAGCCGCTTGGCGATCCTGATATACTCCAGGTTCCGGTGGTCAGTGAAAACCGTGAATGGCACGGACGTTCCCTCCAACAGATGTCTCCACTCTTCAAGGGCCTCTTTCACCGCAAGGAGCTCTCGATTGCCGACGTCATAGTTACGTTCGGCCGGGGTCAACCTGCGGGAAAAATAGGCACACGGGTGAAGGACCTTATCGGTCTTCCCACTCTGGGAAAGCACAGCTCCTATCCCTGAGTCCGAGGCGTCCACTTCAACCACTAACTGGCGACTAGGATCGGGCTGCACCAGAACGGGTGCAGACGAGAAGCGCCGTTTCAACTCCTTGAACGCGGCATCGCAACGATCCGACCAGGTGAAGGGGACTTTTGGTGAGGTCAGGGCTGTCAGGGGGCTAACTACCTGACTGTAGCCCTTAATGAACCTCCTGTAGAAATTTGCAAAGCCGAGGAACTGTTGCAGCTTCCTACGGCTAGTGGGTTGGGGCCAGTCTCTCACCGCCGCAACCTTGGCCGGATCAGGAGCGACGGAGTTGGGGGAGATGATAAACCCCAGGAAGGACAAAGATGTGCGGTGAAACTCACACTTCTCGCCCTTCACAAACAGCCGGTTCTCCAACAACCGCTGCAGGACCTGACGTACATGCCGGACATGAGTCTCAGGATCCGGAGAAAAGATGAGTATATCGTCTATATATACGAAGATGAATCGGTGCAGGAAATCCCGCAAGACATCATTAACCAATGCTTGGAACGTCGCGGGGGCGTTTGTGAGGCCGAACGGCATGACCAGCTACTCAAAGTGACCTAATGGGGTGTTGAATGCCGTCTTCCATTCGTCTCCCTTCCGGATCCGAACCAGGTGATACGCATTTCTAAGATCCAGCTTAGTAAAGATTTTGGCTCCATGCAGGGGGGTGAACACGGAATCTAATAATGGCAACGGGTATCGGTTGCGAACCGTAATCTCATTCAGCCCCCTGTAATCAATACATGGACGAAGTCCGCCATCTTTCTTGCCCACAAAAAAGAAACCTGCCCCCATCGGGGAGGTGGAGTTCCGGATCAGCCCGGCAGCTAATGAGTCCCGGATGTAGGTCTCCATTGATTCGCGCTCAGGTCGTGAGAGGTTGTACAGCCTGCTGGACGGGAACTCAGCGCCTGGAACCAAATCAATGGCACAATCGTACGGACGGTGCGGGGGAAGGGTGAGTGCCAGATCATTGCTGAAGACGTCAGCAAGATCGTGGTACTCAACCGGCACTGCCGTCAGATTGGGAGGGACTTTGACCTCCTCCTTAGCCTGGGAACCGGGAGGAACCGAGGATCCTAAACACACCCGATGGCAGGTTTCGCTCCACTGAACCACCACCCCAGACGGCCAATCGATCCGGGGATTGTGCTTTAACATCCATGGGATGCCCAAAATCACGCGGGAGGTAGAAGGAGTTACAAAAAACTCAATCTCCTCCTGGTGGTTTCCAGACACCACCAGAGTTACTGGTGGTGTCTTGTGTGTGAGTAAAGGGAGGAGGGTGCCATCTAGTGCCCGCACCTGCAATGGCGTAGGAAGCGCCACCAGAGGGAGCCCTACCTCCTTTGCCCATCTGCTGTCTAGCAGATTCCCTTCTGACCCCGTGTCCACCAGTGCTCGGGCTTGAAGGGTTAAATCCCCGCTCAGGATTGTGACTGGGAGTCGTGTGGCAATTTGTGTGTGTCTCACTTGAAAGTCTTGACCCCCCCTTAGCCCAGTCTCTAAGGGCGAATGTTGACGTTTTGGCCGTTTGGGGCAGTCTCTCTGTGTGTGCTCTGTTGAGCTGCAGAGAAAACACTCTCCACGGATCAGCCTCCCCATTTTGGCCCTGTGCATCTCCCTAACAACGTCAACAGGGGGAGCTGTTGCCCCACAAAGCGCTGCGGCTGTGGAGCGTGGGGAGGGCGGCCCCTTTTCGAACCCGGAAGGGAGAGGGGCGGCGCGTATCTGGTCACGTCCTTCGCCTCGCTCCCGACGGCGTTCCTCTAACCGATTGTCTAATCGTATAACGAGATCGATAAGCCCGTCTAAATCCCGCGGTTCGTCCTTAGCCACCAGGAGCTCCTTCAGGACCAACGACAGTCCGTTTACGAAGGCGGCGCGGAGGGCAGTGTTATTCCAGCCGGACCTCGCAGCCGCGATGCGGAAGTCGACTGCATAAGCAGCTGCGCTCCGGCGCCCCTGTCTCATTGACAGCAGCACGGCTGAAGCGGTCTCTCCTCTATTTGGGTGATCGAACACTGTTCTGAACTCCCTCACAAACCCATCATATGTCAGAAGGAGCCGTGAATTTTGCTCCCAAAGCGCTGTAGCCCAAGCGCGTGCCTTGCCGCGAAGCAGATTAATCACATAAGCTATCTTGCTAGAATCAGTCGCGTACATGACAGGACGTTGTGCGAAGACGAGCGAACACTGCATAAGGAAGTCCGCGCACGTCTCCACACAACCTCCGTACGGCTCTGGAGGGCTTATGTATGCTTCCGGGGAAGGTGGGAGGGGTCGTTGAACAACCAGTGGAACGTCACTGTTACGCACAGGGTCGACAGGAGGGAGAGCCGCAGCAGCGCCCTGAGGGCGCACCTCCACCTGCGCGGCGAGAGCCTCCACCCTGCGGTTAAGGAGGACGTTCTGCTCGGTCATTAAATCCAACCGAGCCGTGAAAACGGTGAGGATCCGCTGCAACTCACCGATCATTCCTCCTGCGGGCGCCTGTGCGCCCTGTTCTTCCATTGGCCGTTCAACAGCCGGTTGACGCCCCTCGGGATCCATGACGTTGGCCGAGATATCCTGTTGTGAAAGTGTAAGTACACGGACCCACAACAGGGGGCGCAAATGAACGGACAATGGAATAGGTCAAATAACACACTTTACTGTTGTGAATATGCACAACAAGTACAACAGATTACAATAATAGACAAAGTCAAATTCACACAGGTGTCGTGTGAGCAGGCTCGAAGATAGGAGACGCCTCTCCAAAGTAGAACCGGAACCACACGGTTTCCTCCGCCACCAGACCCCGGGAATACTGGAGCCGCCAAGTCCCGAACTCCCAGGTGGCCACTGCCTCCGCGTGTCGGACCTGGTACTGCTGGCGAGGAACAAAGGACAATTAAAGGAGGGCGCGTTCGCACCCAGGAATCCGAACGGCAGGTAAGTTACCTCCACCTCTCGTTGGAAAATACTCAGAGCAAAACACAAAAGTCACAAAGATCAATCAATTCAATTCAATCAATTTTTTTTTTATATAGCGCCAAATCACAACAAACAGTTGCCCCAAGGCGCTTTATATTGCAAGGCAAGGCCATACAATAATTATGTAAAACCCCAACGGTCAAAACGACCCCCTGTGAGCAAGCACTTGGCTACAGTGGGAAGGAAAAACTCCCTTTTAACAGGAAGAAACCTCCAGCAGAACCAGGCTCAGGGAGGGGCAGTCTTCTGCTGGGACTGGTTGGGGCTGAGGGAGAGAACCAGGAAAAAGACATGCTGTGTGTTGTGTGGGCCGCTGAAGAGGAGGTACTGCTGGCTCACCACCACCGGATGGCGCCCTGCTTGGAGTGCGGGCTTCAAGCACAAGAGGGCGCCAGAACCACTGGGAGTGACAACCGTCAATCATCCTCAACACCAGCTGTCACTCATTCATCTCATCATCATCATCACCATAAAGGCCGGGCGGCGACTCCACCTCCTCGCCGAGAAATCTCCTACGATTCAAGGTAAACCTCTTGCTGTAATTATTGCGAATAATAATCTGATCTGTTTTGCAGCTGTTTTTCCTGGTGATATTCCTTATCTGGAATTTTTGGTGTTTTGGTGTGACTGCGACGACTTCGCCTCACATCCCAAAACCAATAAGTGGTAAACCGGAGCTGCACGTGTGTATGATTGGAGGTGGAGGTTCTCCCTCCAAGAAGAATCATTAATCAAGGTTGCTGGGTGTGAGGATTCACACTCACCACCTTCTGTTTCTGTCTGCCAGCAGTACCAGGGCCGACAACGGAGGACAGAGACCACCTGGGGACTCAGGGCTTGGCGGCTTCGGTGTTCTTCAGGCCGTTGGTGGTAGAAGCGGTGTGGGTCCCGGCTCTTCGTTCATCCGAGGTCTCCTATCTTCGAGCCTGCCCGCAGTCCTCTTGTGTATGATTGGCAGTACCCTTGTTTATATTACGTTGTGTTCTTGTGCAACATTAAATTGTTACTCCTTCCCTTATCCATTGTCCGTTCATTAGCGCCCCCTGTTGTGGGTCCGTGTTACGACACCTTCCCAACACTGTGGAGGGGAGCAGAGATCGATCACTAATGATTAAATGCAGAGTGGTGCATACAGAGCAAAAAGAGAAAGAAACAGTGCATCATGGGAACCCCCCAGCAGTCTACGTCTATAGCAGCATAACTAAGGGATGGTTCAGGGTCACCTGATCCAGCCCTAACTATAAGCTTTAGCAAAAAGGAAAGTTTTAAGCCTAATCTTAAAAGTAGAGAGGGTGTCTGTCTCCCTGATCTGAATTGGGAGCTGGTTCCACAGGAGAGGAGCCTGAAAGCTGAAGGCTCTGCCTCCCATTCTACTCTTACAAACCCTAGGAACTACAAGTAAGCCTGCAGTCTGAGAGCAAAGCGCTCTATTGGGGTGATATGGTACTACGAGGTCCCTAAGATAAGATGGGACCTGATTATTCAAAACCTTATAAGTAAGAAGAAGAATTTTAAATTCTATTCTAGAATTAACAGGAATCCAATGAAGAGAGGCCAATATGGGTGAGATATGCTCTCTCCTTCTAGTCCCCGTCAGTACTCTAGCTGCAGCATTTTGAATTAACTGAAGGCTTTTTAGGGAACTTTTAGGACAACCTGATAATAATGAATTACAATAGTCCAGCCTAGAGGAAATAAATGCATGAATTAGTTTTTCAGCATCACTCTGAGACAAGACCTTTCTGATTTTAGAGATATTGCGTAAATGCAAAAAAGCAGTCCTACATATTTGTTTAATATGCGCATTGAATGACATATCCTGATCAAAAATGACTCCAAGATTTTTCACAGTATTACTAGAGGTCAGGGTAATGCCATCCAGAGTAAGGATCTGGTTAGACACCATGTTTCTAAGATTTGTGGGGCCAAGTACAATAACTTCAGTTTTATCTGAGTTTAAAAGCAGGAAATTAGAGGTCATCCATGTCTTTATGTCTGTAAGACAATCCTGCAGTTTAGCTAATTGGTGTGTGTCCTCTGGCTTCATGGATAGATAAAGCTGGGTATCATCTGCGTAACAATGAAAATTTAAGCAATACCGTCTAATAATACTGCCTAAGGGAAGCATGTATAAAGTGAATAAAATTGGTCCTAGCACAGAACCTTGTGGAACTCCATAATTAACTTTAGTCTGTGAAGAAGATTCCCCATTTACATGAACAAATTGTAATCTATTAGACAAATATGATTCAAACCACCGCAGCGCAGTGCCTTTAATACCTATGGCATGCTCTAATCTCTGTAATAAAATTTTATGGTCAACAGTATCAAAAGCAGCACTGAGGTCTAACAGAACAAGCACAGAGATGAGTCCACTGTCCGAGGCCATAAGAAGATCATTTGTAACCTTCACTAATGCTGTTTCTGTACTATGATGAATTCTAAAACCTGACTGAAACTCTTCAAATAGACCATTCCTCTGCAGATGATCAGTTAGCTGTTTTACAACTACCCTTTCAAGAATTTTTGAGAGAAAAGGAAGGTTGGAGATTGGCCTATAATTAGCTAAGATAGCTGGGTCAAGTGATGGCTTTTTAAGTAATGGTTTAATTACTGCCACCTTAAAAGCCTGTGGTACATAGCCAACTAACAAAGATAGATTGATCATATTTAAGATCGAAGCATTAAATAATGGTAGGGCTTCCTTGAGCAGCCTGGTAGGAATGGGGTCTAATAAACATGTTGATGGTTTGGATGAAGTAACTAATGAAAATAACTCAGACAGAACAATCGGAGAGAAAGAGTCTAACCAAATACCGGCATCACTGAAAGCAGCCAAAGATAACGATACGTCTTTGGGATGGTTATGAGTAATTTTTTCTCTAATAGTTAAAATTTTGTTAGCAAAGAAAGTCATGAAGTCATTACTAGTTAAAGTTAATGGAATACTAAGCTCAATAGAGCTCTGACTCTTTGTCAGCCTGGCTACAGTGCTGAAAAGAAACCTGGGGTTGTTCTTATTTTCTTCAATTAGTGATGAGTAGTAAGATGTCCTAGCTTTACGGAGGGCTTTTTTATAGAGCAACAGACTCTTTTTCCAGGCTAAGTGAAGATCTTCTAAATTAGTGAGACGCCATTTCCTCTCCAACTTACGGGTTATCTGCTTTAAGCTACGGGTTTGTGAGTTATACCACGGAGTCAGGCACTTCTGATTTAAAGCTCTCTTTTTTAGAGGAGCTACAGCATCCAAAATTGTCTTCAATGAGGATGTAAAACTATTGACGAGATACTCTATCTCACTTACAGAGTTTAGGTAGCTACTCTGCACTGTGTTGGTATATGGCATTAGAGAACATAAAGAAGGAATCATATCCTTAAACCTAGTTACAGTGCTTTCTGAAAGACTTCTAGTGTAATGAAACTTATTCCCCACTGCTGGGTAGTCCATCAGAGTAAATGTAAATGTTATTAAAAAATGATCAGACAGAAGGGAGTTTTCAGGGAATACTGTTAAGTCTTCTATTTCCATACCATAAGTCAGAACAAGATCTAAGATATGATTAACGTGGTGGGTGGGCTCATTTACTTTTTGAGCAAAGCCAATAGAGTCTAATAATAGATTAAATGCAGTGTTAAGGCTGTCATTCTCAGCATCTGTGTGGATGTTAAAATCGCCCACTATAATTATCTTATCTGAGCTAAGCACTATGTCAGACAAAAGGTCTGAAAATTCACAGAGAAACTCACAGTAACGACCAGGTGGACGATAGATAATAACAAATAAAACTGGTTTTTGGGACTTCCAATTTGGATGGACAAGACTAAGAGTCAAGCTTTCAAATGAATTAAAGCTCTGTCTGGGTTTTTGATTAATTAATAAGCTGGAATGGAAGATTGCTGCTAATCCTCCGCCCCGGCCCGTGCTACGAGCATTCTGACAGTTAGTGTGACTCAGGGGTGTTGACTCATTTAAACTAACATATTCATCCTGCTGTAACCAGGTTTCTGTAAGGCAGAATAAATCAATATGTTGATCAATTATTATATCATTTACCAACAGGGACTTAGAAGAGAGAGACCTAATGTTTAATAGACCACATTTAACTGTTTTAGTCTGTGGTGCAGTTGAAGGTGCTATATTATTTTTTCTTTTTGAATTTTTATGCTTAAATAGATTTTTGCTGGTTATTGGTGGTCTGGGAGCAGGCACCGTCTCTACGGGGATGGGGTAATGAGGGGATGGCAGGGGGAGAGAAGCTGCAGAGAGGTGTGTAAGACTACAACTCTGCTTCCTGGTCCCAACCCTGGATAGTCACGGTTTGGAGGATTTAAGAAAATTGGCCAGATTTCTAGAAATGAGAGCTGCTCCATCCAAAGTGGGATGGATGTCGTCTCTCCTAACAAGACCAGGTTTTCCCCAGAAGCTTTGCCAATTATCTATGAAGCCCACCTCATTTTTTGGACCACTGTTAAACAGTCAGCTGAGCACGTTACCTTCTCAGTAGAAACGATATCTCGGCGATGAGGTGGAGATGCCGTCCTGCTGATATACCCCTGCAGATCCGATGATTGATGACAGCTGTCGCAGGTGATGGGTGACAGCTGTCACTCTGGCTGCTCCTGCAAGGCGGCAGCGCCCTCTAGTGCCTGGAGCCCGCACTCCAGGCAGGGCGCCCTCTGGTGGTGGTGGGCCAGCAGTACCTCCTCTTCAGCGGCCCACACAACAATAGTTTTCTAACAGACCTCGTATCTTGGCACAAATTTAAAAAAAACTTTTTTCATGTTTTCACTATGGGGTGTTGTGAGTTGAGTCCATATTGGAATAAGGCTGTAACATAAAATATGGAAAATGTGAAGTCCTGTGAATACTTTCTGGATTAACTGTATTTATTATGCAAATATCACGTTTGCAAGCAGAAGCTAACAGGTTAATTATTATTGTACGAAGCACAAAGAACGTAAGAGCACACGGTTTCTTGTCACTACTGTTGAGCTAAACCTGTGCTACATGTTTAACTAATAAAAAATTTTAGAAAATTTAAAATGACTATATATGTATTATATTATATTATATATTTTTATAGCATTATAGTTACCCATACCTTAGTCTAGTGATCCTCCTTGCTGTTTCACAAAGTGCAAACAAGTGCAGAATAGTATGAAGGTTATTCCTTTTCTTTGTTCAAGTGTGTATCAAAGTTATTCCCTCTGTTTATTCAAAGCACAGTCTTTTAGTTTGACAAGATGATTTATTAATTCCACTCATTCTCTAAGACCTAGCATGTCCTCCTCATTCAGATCTTCTTCTTGTTTTACAGTGGCTGGCATCCAGGGTAATGGTGCACCTTCTGCTCCATAGTGTGGATAAGACAACACCTCATCCAGATTAGTACACAGGAGCAGATTGTCACATGGGTAGATACGGCCAACTTGTGGCCATATATAATAATGTAGTACTTTTTGGCATTACAGAAGCTATGAAATATAAGCTGCCTTACCAAATAATCAAGTAAAATAGCATGACTTCTAGTCCATATACAATGCAGCTATACAGTATATAGCAAATATCTTGAGTATGTGACAATTTGTTGTCAAGTAATATTGTAGTGAAGACAAAAGATATGCGCACACACACACACACACACACACACACACACACACACACACACACACACACAGAGGTGGCTGAATGAATGGATGCACAAACAGAGCCCATTTCTGTGGCTACTGCACTACTGTGGTGGAGTGTGTTGAAAAGTTGTTGCAGGACGAGACTAACACACACTGAAAGTGCTCTACAAGACCCCTGGTGAGAATATGAGCTTGGTTGCAGGAGCGTTACTCAGCTGTTGCTGGTTGTACATAAGGAGTGAGAAAAAGTTATTCTGTTTAAAAAGTTATTCCATTTAATGTCACCGAGCAAAAACCTTTATAAGACGACTTGAGAAAACAAGCGCAAAAACATTTAAAAATTGCAATTGTAGACTGATAGAAAACCCATTTATTATTTCTCAGTATTTCCAGCAGGACATTTGTTGAGAACAGTCATCCCTTTGTGCATCCTGTCACTGCTACAAAATTTCTGTATCCCTAGAATTGCATTGAGCAAACTGGCCTGGCTAGATGTAATGAGGCTTAATGTAGTAAGTCCCTCTTAATGTACAAAAACAATTGCCATTTCTGTGAATAATTCAGGATATTGTTGGTTCGGGTTCATCATGAAATGTCCCAAATGCTAAAACAAATCTCAGAATATGAAGCACTTCTTGACAAAGTGGTAGAGTCTTTCTCTTTTGTGTAAAAACTGACATCAGAGACACGCTCGGTGTGAGATTGCGGGTCACCAACCACAGCTCGGGTAGCTGTGTTACTATGATAAGAGGGACTTGGCTGCATCAAAACGTAGACATTATAAAGAGTAAACGCCGCACTGGATGCTGAGGCGCAAGAAATGTGGCCGCAATCTTGGACCGGTCATCGTAGTGATTCTATCACAAGGCACAGTGAAGGTTTGATGTTATATTCTTGTTTGTTTTTATTTTTTATCTTTCTATATTAAAGATGTTTTGTTCTTTATTTTCTCTGTTCTGTAAAGTATATTTTAGTAAAGTGCTATACATATATAATGCATTATTATTAGTAGTATTATAATAAGGTGCTGAGAGGTGTAGAGATCTCTGTATGCAGTCCTCCTTTAGGGCTTTTAGATGGAAAACTTTCACGAGCAGTATGGATTGGGCGGGTATGTCATGTTCTTGTGTTAATCTGACAATTTACATTTACATTACATTTTATTCTCTCTCTGTTTTGTACAGCTTTGGAACTCTCTCTCTGACCTGATATGAAGTATATTGATACACTATGTTATTCATATATATTATAATTTTCATTTATATATTGATTATACTGATACTCCATATATATATATACTAGCTGGGGTACCCGGCGCTGCCCTGGTTAACCTGTTTTAGACATAAGCCAAATGCCAATCATTTTAATCAAAATAATTGCCCAACATTTTTTTTGTAATGCTGATGTCTTCGAAATATAATTGTTAATGGGCTAAAGTTTGTCCAGCAGAACTATAAGAGGTGGACTCCCCAAACTAAGTGGAAATACTTGGTTAAAAGACAAACACACTCGTCCTTCATGCAGACTTTGTTTTGCAATCAAATTTATAACAAAATCACACACAAAAGGTAGGTAACAGTAAATGTAAATATCAATGAATCAAAATTGAAGTAATTTTGTATTTCACTGTTTTTACATTGCAATTTTACAAACATAAAATGAATGTATTCACACAGGAAGGCAAACTGGGTTGTACAGGACAGTCAGGTGCTTAACAGTTGAGAACATAAAGCAGCTGAAGAAAGGGATTAAATAAACAGAGATGGTCAACACATATACAGGGCTGGAAATTTGGATCTGCCTGGTCATATCCACAGCCGGCTATTTTGGGGGTAATTTTCAGTTCACCTTTAACCCCTTAACGCCTATTGTCGCATATGAGGTCTATTAGAAAAGTATCCGACCTTATTATTTTTTTCAAAAACCATATGGATTTGAATCACGTGTGATTACATCAGACATGCTTGAACCCTCGTGGGCATGCAAGAGTTTTTTCACGCCTGTCGGTTACGTCATTCGCCTGTGGGCAGTCTTTGAGTGAGGAGTCGCCCACCCTCTCGTCGATTTTTTCATTGTTTAGGAATGGCTCAGAGACTGCTGCTTTGTTTGATCAAAATTTTTTCAAAACTGTAAGGCACAACTGAGTGGACACCATTCGCTAAATTCAGCTGGTTTTCGGTAAAAATTTTAACGGCTGATGAGAGATTTTGGTCTGGTAGTGTCGCTGTAAGGACGGCCCACGGTGCCTGATGGCGATCTGCGCTTCGAGGCGGCAGTGTCTCGCCGTTTCAAGTTGAAAACTTCCACATTTCAGGCTCTGTTGACCCAGTAAGTCATCAGAGAACAGAGAACTTTCAGAAGAAGTCGGCATGAGGAGTTTATTCGGACATTCCATTGTTAACGGACATTCTGTAATGAAAGAACGTGCGGGCAGAGTCGCATGTCGGGCCGGACCCGACCGTGGGGGGTCGCGACAGGAAAAACACCTCCGTTGGAAACCTTAATGGGCAAGTTGGAACATGCCCAAGCTGTTAAACAATTTCTCAGTTACTCACTTGTTGAAAGCCATCAAAAGCCGCCTGAATTTTACAAATGGTTTTCAACACGGAGGTGTTTTTCCTGTCGCGGTGCACACAGATTTGCCGAGTCGTCACGGAAACGACTCTGCGAATTTGCACGCACGTCTTTCATTAAAAAATGTCCTTAAACAGTGGAATGTCCGCATAAAGTCCTCATGCCGGCCTCTTCTGAATCTTCTCTGTTCTCTCACGACGTCCTGGGTGAATTAAGCCTTAAATTAGGATGTTTTCAGGTCGAAACAGGTCAGTTTAACACTCGGAATGTTAGGATAAACAGAGATTTGATTGTGTTTGTGAGTGAGTGAGTGACTGACAGCTCCAGTGTCGGTGCTGACAGCAGTCTGTGTCATCTGACTGTTGTTTGAAATATGTTTGGGCTGCATCCTGCAGGTGTGCACGAGGCAGTCTGTCTGCGTTCTGACAGAGCTGGCCATGCCTCTTTTCCTCACAACTGTGTTGGATTATGGCAATATTTGCTATCGGAATTGCTCCTCCACATTCTTGCTATGTTTGATGGGGGCTTTAGTGTGTGTGTGTGTGTGTGTGTGTGTGTGTGTGTGTGTGTGTGTGTGTGTGTGTGTGTGTGTGTGTGTGTGTGTGTGTGTGTGTGTGTGTGTGTGTGTGTGTGTGTGTGTGTATACAGTTGTATGCAAACGTTTGGGCACCCCTGATCATTTTCATGATTTTCCATTATAAATCATTGGTTGTCTGCATCAGAAAATTCAGTTAAATATGTCATATAGCAGATGAACACACTGATATTTGAGAAGTGAAATGAAGTTTATAGGATTTACAGAAAGTGTGCAATAATTATTTAAAGAAAATTGGGCAGGTGCATAAATTTGGGCACCCTTGTCATTTTATTGATTTGAATACATTTAGCACTAATTATTGGAACACAAAATTGGTTCAACTATCATTCAACTATACAGCTCACTTTGCACAAAGAGATGCTGTATGATGCTGTAATGCAGAGGAAGCCTTTTCTGCGTACATGCCACAAACAGAGTTGCTTGAGGTATGCTAAAGCACATTTGGACAAGCCAGCTTCATTTTGGAATAAGGTGCTGTGGACTGATTAAACTAAAATTGAGTTATTTGGACATAACAAGGGACAGTATGCAACACAGCATTCCAAGAAAAACGCTTGCTACCTACTGTAAAATTTGGAGATGGTTCCATCATGTTGTGGGGCTGTGTGGCCAGTGCAGTTCCTTGGAATCTTGTTAAAGTTGAGGGTCACATGGATTCCAGTCAATATCAGCAGATTCTTGAGAACAATGTTCAAGAATCAGTGACAGTTGAAGTTGCACCGGGGCTGGATCTCTCAACAAGACAACGAACCTAAACACTGCTCAAAATCTACAAAGGCATTCATGCAGAGGAACAGGTACAATGTTCTGGAATGGCCATCTCAGTCCCCAGACCTGAATATTATTGAAAATCTGTGGTGTGATTTTAAGTGGGCTGTCCATGCTCGGAAACCAACAAACCTGACTGAACTGGAGATGTTTTGTAAAGAAGAATGGTCCAAAATACCTTCAACCAGAATCCAGAATCTCACTGGAAGCTATAGGAAGCGTTTAGAGCAGGGGTGGGCAATCATGTGCCATGAAGGGCCGAAGCACTGCAGGTTTTCCTTGCTACCAATCACCTCAGCAGGTGATTTCATTAATGTTCAGGTGTTTCAGCAGGTGTTTCATTGACAACCAGGTGGTTATGTTCAAGGGAGAAGCTCATCAGCAACCCACCTGCTGAGGTGATTGGTTGCAAGGAAAACCTGCAGTGTCTCGGCCCTCGTTGCCCACCCCTGGTTTAGCGGCTGTTATTTCTGCAAAAGGAAGATCTATTGAA
Organism: Thalassophryne amazonica; assembly: GCF_902500255.1. Taxonomy (NCBI): domain Eukaryota; kingdom Metazoa; phylum Chordata; class Actinopteri; order Batrachoidiformes; family Batrachoididae; genus Thalassophryne; species Thalassophryne amazonica. The sequence goes on along the minus strand of NC_047103.1, from coordinate 40,874,613 downwards.
TATTGATGTATTTTTCTGTTGGGGTGCCCAAATTTATGCACCTGTAATTTTGTTTAAAGAATTATTGCTCACTTTCTATAAATCCTATGAACTTCATTTCACTTGTCAAATATCACTGTGTTTGTCTGCTATATAATATATTTAACTGAAATTGCTGATCCAAACAACCAATGATTTATAAAGGAAAATCATGAAAATTATCAGGGGTACCCAAACGTTTACATACAACTGTATATGTATAACGTGTGTGTTTACAGTATTTGCCAAACACCTGTCTACAGTTTAGGCTATATCAGAATATTCTATTCCTGTTAATTCCACTATTAATATTAAAATATGACGAACCATTAAGCAATGTATGATGTTTGCAGACATAAAAAAACGCATGAAAATCAGCTTCGTATTCATGGAGTTACAATGGATTAAATGCGCTGCGACTGTCAAACAGCACTGAGTGGAGCGGGCCGGATGGCCAGTCTAACATGGTGGCTCCACGGCTTGCCACTGCCAATAGGCACCAGCGGTCGATGTGGCATCTTTATAATGTCTATGCATCAAAACATCCCTGAGGTAGCCGTGAAGATAGCAGGCTGCACCCTCCACTGTGCAGAGGTGTGTGTGTGTGTGTGTGTGTGTGTGTGTGTGTGTGTGTGTGTGTGTGTGTGTGTGTGTGTGTGTGTGTGTGTGTGTGTGTGTGTGTGTGTGTGTGTGTGTGTGTGTGTGTGTGTACACAAACAACAGCTGTTGTGCAGAAATCCACTGTCATAGAGAGACGCTGCTGGATGGACATGAATATTTTAATGCAGACATTTTTACCTACTGAGAGACTTTTCGACAGTTTACATCCACACCAAAGCTAGTGCTATGCTCGCTATGGCAGGGTGACCCAAAGTTCTGCTTTCCCAGGACATGTCTTGTTTTCATGTCATGTCCTGGCTATCCTGGTTTTTTTGTTTGTTTGTTTTTTTCTTTTAGAAAGCAATGACAATGTCCATTGGGCCATTACATTGACTGGCATTCGGGGAGCTACTAATCATCGAAACTAGAGGTGGAAAGGAACTGGAACAATTGGTAATTGGCAGAATGGATGACAATTGGCAGAATGGGTCGTTTTTGCTTATATTACACCCAAAACAAGTATTGATGAGATGATCAGGTCTCACCATTAAAATAATCAAGTTATTTAGCCACTATAGAGCCACATTAGAAGCCCCAAACTCTTGACAGAACAGCAACAGAATGGCAGAAAGGGAGCTTGTGTGGTCTCATCTAGTGTTCGTGTGGGTAAATTTTCCCAATATGGCAATCTGCTATTCCAGTGATTAGTGCTAATTGGGACAGAAAAGAGATAGGTTTGTCCTTTGAGCATGACGGGGGGACTTTCTGCTTTGTAGGATAACATTTTATTCCAATATTTTGAGGTTGCTTATCAATATCTTGAGAGTAGGGGTCATAGTAAGGTGCTGTTCTGTTAATCATTCCTTCAATTGTATTTTCATACCGGTTCTGCCAACCGTTATGGTCCCGTCGATTAGTACCTGCTGCCAACCGAGTATCGTTTGAGTATCTCATTGCCAGGCCAAGTGTTCTGGTTTTCAGTAATGAAAATATGGTCATCATAAGCAATGGGCAGACTACATGAGTCCATTAGCAGACAACAAAACAACCAACCAGAGAGTATCTTGATAGTGGCATAAGATTTTACTCCTGTCCCACAAAATGTTTTTTATAAGAACAGTTTTCTGTGTAATAGTCTGCCCACTAAGATAAAAGTCTGATTCTGTGGAGTTATTTAAATCCAGATTAAAAACTCATCTGTTCTCCCTATCTTATAATTAACATAGACTTAGATGTATTGAATCATTGTATTTCACTCTAACTTTAATTAGGTTCATTATTGGAGGAGAGAAACTGAGTCCCAATTCAAGGGTTGCATATGTCACAAGTGGCGCGAGTGTCCCATTTTGAAGGCTCTTTGGAATGTGACTGAATAATTTAGTACGCTACAGTGGTATCCTTTGCAACTCAATTAATCCCAAGAGTCATTGCTCAAATATTTTTTCCCCATTACAAAATGATTGGTAAATTTAAAATATATTTTTTTAATGGATAATGTCAAGCTACATGTGAACAATTATAAAAATAAGTAATGTTTATTAGTAGAAATAAGTTATGAAAATGGTTATTAAAGTAAAAGTTATGCCCACTACCCTAGCATGTTATTGTCACCCATCAAGGTTGGCAGGTGACAGTGGGTAGGGGACGGAAAAGTTAATGACACAATAGCAAAATGCTCCACTGGTGAGACAGTCTCATTTCAGAATGGTTTGTTCAGCTTCTGCCATCTCTGAAGACCAGATCTTCATAGGGGACAGCCTTAGAAGTATGCAGCCCCTGAATTAGGACACAGCCTCAGTCTCATTACAACTACGTTCTGGGGGAATTTTAGCAAATCATAGGACTCTATTATCAACTAGTCTCAAGCTTATGTTTTTCATGCTCCCATCATATAGATATATTTTAATATATCTACCCCCACCTCTAACCATAACCCCCACAGATCCCCTGCATCACCCTGCATTTCGTGATACAGTCATGAAAATAATGTGTGCTCCCTTCCCGAAAATTCCATTTTTTGTGACGGTATCATGAACCAATAGATTAATTTGCTTTCATGATGCCATCACAAAATGGCATGAGATTGGGTTGTCCGTTAGTTCATTGTAAGATGGTGTCACAGTGAGCTGTTCATGTTGGCTGATTCATTTCTGCTTTGTTCTTTTCATCTTCTTCCTGTACACTTGTCTTCTTCATGACATGAAGATTCATACAATGAGAAGCTGCTTATCAAGACGCAGAGAAGGGGAGCTGCCTGGATTGTAACTTCTCCACAATCCTTCTATTCATCCACCAGCCAGCCATCTGTTCTGCTAAGATCCTTCCAGAACTAGGACATATGAGATCTACAGGGGGAATCTGGTGTGTCAAGGAATTGGAGAAGCATCACGAGGATGAAAACTACAAATGTCCCCTTCAGTAATTAATGTGGCATCAGTCTGACTCATCAGTCAAATTCCTTTTTCAGAGATGCTGCTCTTCACCATTTGGATGTCATTTCAGCCATGATTAAATGCAACATTTCTGTCTCTGCATGTTTGACAATTTCTTGTTGTGCTTTGTTTTATTTGTTATTTTTCTGTTGTTATTGTGGTCAAAGCAGATTTTCTCCTCACCCAGCCTGGTCTGCTTGAAGTTTCTTCCTGTAATCAAAAACACCCGAGGGAGTTTTTCCTCAGCACTGTTGTCTGTGTGCTTGGTCAGGGGGAGGGTAAGTTTAGGACTTGGTCATTTGATGTGCTTTGGCATGACTTATGTTGTGATTTGGCACTGTATAAATAAATTTAATTGACCACTAACATTACAACAAGGGAAACAATGCATGGGACCAGGTCAAATACCCCTGGCTCTTGTCTCATGGCTCCATAAGCTGTTCCCAGATGTCTCTCGATCTCAAAAGCTGACGACTCCGAGACATAAATGCCACTGCTGAGATAAGTAAATTTCTCAACAATTTTGCCGCAACATATAATTCTGGTAAGCCTGGATCTTAGTTCTGACCCAGGACAAATGCAAACCCAGACAATCTGATTCCCTCTTGCTGCTTCTCAAGTGCTGCAATCACATTCTAAAAACTGTTCCTGTGTTCTACTCAATTTTTTATTTTATTTTATTTTATTTTTTTTTTTGGAGGGGGGGGGAATTGAAACATTTTTACACCCTAAATATTGAGTAAATTAAAAAAATCTGTGAAATCATTTAAATATACTTGATGATCTTGGTAAATCTTAGTAAAAATATTAAGTATATTAGTAATTTTCACATATTCTGAATGACATTTACCAAACAAATTCAGTATATTTCAAAAAATTTAGTTTGTTAAACAAATGCTAATTTATTTCAATGAAATAAATGCAAATAAAAAATGTAAAGTTAAGATAAAATTAACTGTTCAATTTTTAGGCATTTCATTTGGTAAATCCAACTCAAACAATCAATTGAATGGGTTTCAGAGATTTTATTAAGTCCGTATAGCTGTTTCTTACTGTGATATATACAAAGTTGATGAATTACTTTTTAGAGTGTAGGACATGCAACGATTCAGCAAATATCACACCATACATGACGTCAAGATTAGTAAATCTTTCCTCACCACTTCCCAACACCCAGCTCATGCAATTATTGAACAGTAAAAAAACAGAACACATCCCTGATGAACAACAGTATTCACTGGGAAAGAGAGAGATTCTGCAGCTGCTCTGCACAGCACTGATGCCCAACAGTGAAATGATTTCCACTGCTTTGGCATTTGGGGTTCTAAAACAATCCAGCAATGTAATGTCATCAAGATAATGCAGTGGCTCACTCCTCCTGTTAGTGAGCAGTCATCTGGTCATGTTTATTGATGTAGTCCAAGTAATCCATGCTGTCTTCACTGAATTCAAGGATTCAATTCAACCTGGCTCCCTCAAGGTTTATTGTACTGTACGGACTCTAATCTTCAACTTTGAAAGCAGGTCATTTTAAATTACATTAAGTCAAATCTAGTACTATTTCATCCAAAAAAAAAATAGAAAATGCAAAGTGCTAGTTGTGGTTTAAAAGGGCATTTAGTATAGGATTTATCTTAATCCCTTTCTGTGAAATCATCCCAAAGGTTTGCACAGAATCCTCTGTAAAAGTGAAACTTTAGTGACACAATTACTGCAGGATTCTAATCAGCATCATGCACTTGTTTATGAAACACAGGAGCCACAGTAATTATGCACGTACACCATTGTAATTTATGGGAAACATTTCCTATTTTGATGTAGAAGGATTAAGAAGCCTCAAAGGCATTCTGACACCAATTCACAAAGGAATGAATCCACAGCATTCTCTGCGCATCACGACAGCCACATCTGCATCAACAACATTGTGAAAGTGAAAGATTACAGCTGTGATGCATGTTCAGCATGTGCAGTCATCCTAATGCTTACTTTTGTCTGATTTAAAGCAGTGAGTTGTCTGGCCTCATTTCTCCAAAACAGCTCGCTTTGCATCTGTCTGATTTGTCGATGCAAAAATATAAATCTCTGATCATCAGAGATGTATAAGTAAAGATGATGTATAAGTAAACAACCTTCAAGGTGAGCTCCTATGAAACTAGATTTCTCCGTTTTAATTTTCCTGACTTGCTTTGTAAAGTGTTCTTGAAAGACATCGTTTCTAATTTTCACTGTAATAAGAAGTGAGATCGGCGAGAGAGAAGTTTCTTTCCTCGTCGTATCCAAGAGATATAACTGCGATTCAAAAGAAATTCACTTCATATCAAATAATTGTGTAAGAAGTCGAAATGTCCAACATCAGAGTGGCATTAAATATGTAAGGAATTAATTGGAACACTTTCCTCAACATTATTTTTTTTTTTTTAGTACCACTTCACATTAATATAAAATGATGCCAGAGGATGGTTACATTTATCTGGAACAAACACACATTGCTCTTTGGGCTACTAGTCTGCAAGCCTCAACTGTCACCTTACCATGGAAACTAAAAAAAAAAAACACTTGTCCCATGTAATTCATCAACTCTGAATATGTGGGAAGAGCAATAAACATATCAACAAATAAATAAAGGGTTTGACTTTTTTTAGCACACAAAGTGTGAACAAGGAACAATTTGCAAAATATATTCAATGTACTTAAATCTACAGCAAACCAACAGCAAAGGAATGACTGGTGACACACACTTACTCACTCACTCACTCACTCATCTTCAACCTCTTATCCGGGATCAGGTCGGGGGGAGCAACAGCTCCAGCAGGGGACCCCAGACTTCCCTTTCCTGGGCCACATTGACCACGTCTGACTGGGGGATCCCGAGGTGTTCCCAGGCCAGTGTGGAGATATAATCTCTCCACCTAGTCCTGGGTCTTCTCCAGAGTCTAACTCCCAGAGGGATGTGCCTGGAACACCTCCCTAGGGAGGCAACGAGGGGGCATCCTTACCAGATGCCCGAACCACCTCAACTGGCTCCTTTCAATGCAAAGGAGCAGTGGCTCTGCTCCGAGCTCCCCACAGATGACAGAGCTTCTCACCTTATCTCTAAGGGAGACACCAGCCACCCTCCAAAGAAAGCCCATTTTGGCCAATTGTACCCGTGATCTAGTTCTTTTGGTCATGACCCAACCCTCATGACCATAGGTGAGAGTAGGCTAGACTAGTAGATCGAGAGCTTCGCCTTTTGGCTCAGCTTCATTTTAGTCACAACAGTACAGTAGAGCGAATGCAACACCACCCAATGTCCAGTGTTTCAACATAGTACATGAATGTGCTAGAGGCGAAAGCTAGGCAAAGATATTTCACCATGGTGAGGTAAAGTTAGGGACTGAAAAGTCTTCCTGATCCCTACTAAATTCCAAGGGATCCGTAAACTTACAAACTGACCTGTCAGGACTCATGGTGGATTAACACTGAAAGCGGTAGGAGACCAATGCAGTCTCACAGACATGGCTGGTTGTGAAGAATAAAAGGCTTTATCTAGTAACCAGGCAGTTGATTCAGTACACAGGTAGTCAGATACAGAGGCAGAGGTATCAGGCAAGGTGCAGGCTGGGACAAGCTAAGATTATACAAATTGCGTTGAGGAATGTAGCAGGCAAAAACACAGGCAGAGTCAAAAAACAGGCTGAGATCAGGATTACTGCAAGGTGGAGGTCAGAGCAAACAAGCAAGGTCAGAACACGAAGAAGCAAACAAGACATGAACTAAAGGAGAGAGAGTGAACTAAGTCAACAATTGGGCAGTGAGCTGTGGAACTGTGAGGGCTTAAATAAGGGGAAGACTAATCAAGGTGTAATGAGGTACGAGTGTGTGGAATGTTCTAAAAAGAAGTGTGGTTACTGAGTCAAAGAAGAGGGAAGAGAGACAAGAGAGTGCGTGATTGAAAAACAAAGTCGTGCAAAGCAAGAGGAGAAAGTGACTGAAAAACTAATGGTGTTAAACGTGAAGTGCTCCAGACAAATAATACATGAGCAAAACAAAAGGAGCAAAACTAAGTGATAACGTGACTCGTCTGAAAAGGTGAACACAAGAATATCAAAACTAGAACGGGACTGATGTTGGCTGAGTCATAAAAGTGAATACAATAAATGATGATAGAAATGGCAAAACAGACTATTGGTTAACAGAGAATAAATGATGAACAGAAAACAAGACCGGTGACTACAGAATAATGAATGTTGATAATAATGAACAATGAATTATTGCAATGAATAACTGCCACACAATAAATGATAACAGAAAATAAAACCCAAGACTAACAGAACACAACCTGACAATAAGACACTGAAGATAACTAAGACGCGGTCGGAGCACCGACCCAGCATTTGAAAGGACCCAGCATAAAATAAGCAGAGCACGGTTCAAAAGGTAACAGAATTTAATAAACATAACAGTGAGTGAAGTGCTAAACAACTAAAAAGTCCGCGATCTGGTGAGGTGGAAACACGGCGCGCTCTCAACAGCGCAAACGGTCCGGAGCCACAGCAGTTCGGACCCAGGGACCCCGCCGACACCCCCCAGGTGGCCGCGACAAACCGAGTCTGTGAAGAAAGAAAACATGGAGGTGAGTCCAACTCCACACAGAGAGACACAACTCAAAGGTGCACGCACTCAGCAAACACTTCCTGGCTTAAATCTATACATCAGCTTCTCACCCTGCAGGCACGGAACAACTCAGTTCAAATCTCCACTGCAACAGAAGCTGATTAGACAATTAGCATAACGTGACAGCTCGATACAACAAGGTGTGAGGGACACCAAATCCACTGTCATTACTTCATAAAAGTCACCAAAACCAAATTACCTCAGGAAGTGTGCTGAAGAGCGTGAGACCTCACCCAATCCTCCTTCACAGACTGTGGCGTCAAACCTGGAGCGGTCTCTGCGTCTGTGATGGTGAGATTGTTCTCCTGACGTCGATCTCACACGTCTGCTCACAAGGTCGAGTCTCTGGCCATCACACACTGTGCATTCAAGGTTTAAATGCAGCAATCTCTGATCAAGACAAAATACACCACAGCTGTGAGTCCTGATGACCTGCACGTGAAAACAAGCCTCAGGTGTTCAGGGTGAGGTCCTAATGCTCAGCCACTCAGTCCTGAATGCATACCACCTGGTGGGAGAAACAGAAAACAAAAACCAAGCCAGCCAAACACACCAGCCCACAACATAAGAAATAAAACTAGTGACCACAGGATCACTAAACAGAAGACCACAAATGCATGAATGACTACACAATAAATGATAACCAATGAATGAGTGCATGACACAAAGATAAGCAATAAACAGAACCAAACTGAGACTAAAATGATAAAGTATAACATATGGAAAGAAAAACCAAAAATGCATCCTGGAAAGTAAACTGAAAATGCAGACATAAACCCCGAGCCGAGGCACAACCTGACATGACCAAGTTTGGCATTCGCACAAATTTTATATCAAGTCCAGCTTTATTCAGCCTAATGGCAATGAGCACTTATAAAGGCTTGGGGCTTAATGGAATGCATTGATTTTTATATTTATTGAAGCATGGTTTTGGCAACAACTATACTTGTCTGCTGAAAATACGGACATGCTAATGAATGGCATGCATACTTTATTATCAACACTGACATACATTACAGATATTGGAGGCTTCCAGCATCCATAATGCCCTTGATATTTCATTAAAATGCTCTTTTTTTAGCACAATTATGTTCAAATGATTTCTTAGATTGGTGTGAGGGAAATAGAGAATTAGAAGTCAAGATATGTGTTATTCGCAAACAATGTTCTGAATCTATCTGAATGTAATAACTGGACAATACTCATGGTTACAAATGAAATAATTATATGAAAGAACATTCATGAGAGAAAACAAATCAATGAAGTGACTACTACAAACACACACTCCTCCATTCCCATTGTTTTTCCATAACTGGATCCCTCCTGTAATCACTTCAATCAATCAATCAGTTTTATTTATATAGCGCCAAATCACAACAAACAGTTGCCCCAAGGCGCTTTATATTGTAAGGCAAGGCCATACAATAATTACGTAAAAAACCCCAACGGTCAAAATGACCCAAAGTTTGATCAAACGTGTGTCACGGTGATGCTACTATATCTCCAAGTTAGCTTGCTAACGCTTCAGTAAGACCTGTGTCATACTAGCTATTTAGATTTTGTATTTTACATGTATGAATTTTCAGTGAATAAATTTATAACCATACAAGAAGTTTTGAGACTCGTTAGGGCGATCTCCCATTGCCAATTTTTTGGCCTCAATACCAAATTGAAATCATGCCCAATTGTTTATAATTATAGCCAATAATTGTATGTACATGCAGTTCGTACCATTTCCTACTATTTCAGATGCACTTTTAGTGCATCCAGAAAGTATTCACAGAGCTTCACTTTTTCCACATTTTGTTATGTTGTATCCTTATACCAATATGGATGAAATTCATTTTTTCCCTCAAACCTCTACACACAGTACCCCATAATCAAATCAAATCAATTTTATTTATATAGCGCCAAATCACAACAAACAGTTGTCCCAAGGCGCTTTATATTGTAAGGCAAAAGCCATACAATAATTACAGAAAAACCCAAACAGTCAAAATGACCCCCTGTGAGCAAGCACTTGGCGACAGTGGGAAGGAAAAACTCCCTTTTAACAGGAAGAAACCTCCAGCAGAACCAGGCTCAGGGAGGGGCAGTCTTCTGCTGGGACTGGTTGGGGCTGAGGGGAGAGAATCAGGAAAAAGACATGCTGTGGAAGAGAGCAGAGATCAATCACTAATGATTAAATGCAGAGTGGTGCATACAGAGCAAAAAGAGAAAGAAACACTCACTGCATCATGGGAACCCCCCAGCAGTCTACGTCTATAGCAGCATAACTAAGGGATGGTTCAGGGTCACCTGATCCAGCCCTAACTATAAGCTTTAGCAAAAAGGAAAGTTTTAAGCCTAATCTTAAAAGTAGAGAGGGTGTCTGTCTCCCTGATCCGAATTGGGAGCTGGTTCCACAGGAGAGAAGCCTGAAAGCTGAAGGCTCTGTCTCCCATTCTACTCTTACAAACCCTAGGAACTACAAGTAAGCCTGCAGTCTGAGAGCGAAGCGCTCTATTGGGGTGATATGGTACTATGAGGTCCCTAAGATAAGATGGGACCTGATTATTCAAAACCTTATAAGTAAGAAGAAGAATTTTAAATTCTATTTTAGAATTAACAGGAAGCCAATGAAGAGAGGCCAATATGGGTGAGATATGCTCTCTCCTTCTAGTCCCCGTTAGTACTCTAGCTGCAGCATTTTGAATTAACTGAAGGCTTTTCAGGGAACTTTTAGGACAACCTGATAATAATGAATTACAATAGTCCAGCCTAGAGGAAATAAATGCATGAATTAGTTTTTCAGCATCACTCTGAGACAAGACCTTTCTAATTTTAGAGATATTGCGTAAATGCAAAAAAGCAGTCCTACATATTTGTTTAATATGCGCATTGAATGACATATCCTGATCAAAAATGACTCCAAGATTTCTCACAGTATTACTAGAGGTCAGGGTAATGCCATCCAGAGTAAGGATCTGGTTAGACACCATGTTTCTAAGATTTGTGGGGCCAAGTACAATAACTTCAGTTTTATCTGAGTTTAAAAGCAGGAAATTAGAGGTCATCCATGTCTTTATGTCTGTAAGACAATCCTGCAGTTTAGCTAATTGGTGTGTGTCCTCTGGCTTCATGGATAGATAAAGCTGGGTATCATCTGCGTAACAATGAAAATTTAAGCAATGCCATCTAATAATACTGCCTAAGGGAAGCATGTATAAAGTGAATAAAATTGGTCCTAGCACAGAACCTTGTGGAACTCCATAATTAACCTTAGTCTGTGAAGAAGATAACCCCATTTACATGAACAAATTGTAATCTATTAGATAAATATGATTCAAACCACCGCAGCGCAGTGCCTTTAATACCTATGGCATGCTCTAATCTCTGTAATAAAATTGTATGGTCAACAGTATCAAAAGCAGCACTGAGGTCTAACAGAACAAGCACAGAGATGAGTCCACTGTCTGAGGTCAGACAGATCATTTGTAACCTTCACTAATGCTGTTTCTGTACTATGATGAATTCTAAAACCTGACTGAAACTCTTCAAATAGACCATTCCTCTGCAGATGATCAGTTAGCTGTTTAACAACTACCCTTTCAAGAATTTTTGAGAGAAAAGGAAGGTTGGAGATTGGCCTATAATTAGCTAAGATAGCTGGGTCAAGTGATGGCTTTTTAAGTAATGGTTTAATTACTGCCACCTTAAAAGCCTGTGGTACATAGCCAACTAATAAAGATAGAGTGATCATATTTAAGATCGAAGCATTAAATAATGGTAGGGCTTCCTTGAGCAGCCTGGTAGGAATGGGGTCTAATAGACATGTTAATGGTTTGGAGGAAGTAACTAATGAAAATAACTCAGACAGAACAATCGGAGAGAAAGAGTCTAACCAAATACTGGCATCACTGAAAGCAGCCAAAGATAACGATACGTCTTTGGGATGGTTATGAGTAATTTTTTCTCTAATAGTTAAAATTTTATTAGCAAAGAAAGTCATGAAGTCATTACTAGTTAAAGTTAAAGGAATACTCTGCTCAATAGAGCTCTGACTCTTTGTCAGCCTGGCTACAGTGCTGAAAAGAAACCTGGGGTTGTTCTTATTTTCTTCAATTAGTGATGAGTAGAAAGATGTCCTAGCTTTACGGAGGGCTTTTTTATAGAGCAACAGACTCTTTTTCCAGACTAAGTGAAGATCTTCTAAATTAGTGAGACGCCATTTCCTCTCCAGCTTACGGGTTATCTGCTTTAAGCTGCGAGTTTGTGAGTTATACCACAGAGTCAGGCACTTCTGATTTAAAGCTCTCTTTTTCAGAGGAGCTACAGCATCCAAAGTTGTCTTCAATGAGGATGTAAAACTATTGACGAGATACTCTATCTCACTTACAGAGTTTAGGTAGCTACTCTGCACTGTGTTGGTATATGGCATTAGAGAACATAAAGAAGGAATCATATCCTTAAACCTAGTTACAGTGCTTTCTGAAAGACTTCTAGTGTAATGAAACTTATTCCCCACTGCTGGGTAGTCCATCAGAGTAAATGTAAATGTTAATAAGAAATGATCAGACAGAAGGGAGTTTTCAGGGAATACTGTTAAGTCTTCAATTTCCATACCATAAGTCAGAACAAGATCTAAGATATGATTAAAGTGGTGGGTGGACTCATTTACATTTTGAGCAAAGCCAATTGAGTCTAATAATAGATTAAATGCATCTGTGTGGATGTTAAAATCGCCCACTATAATTATCTTATCTGAGCTAAGCACTAAGTCAGACAAAAGGTCTGAAAATTCACAGAGAAACTCACAGTAACGACCAGGTGGATGATAGATAATAACAAATAAAACTGGTTTTTGGGACTTCTAATTTGGATGGACAAGACTAAGAGTCAAGCTTTCAAATGAATTAAAGCTCTGTCTGGGTTTTTGATTAATTAATAAGCTGGAATGGAAGATTGCTGCTAATCCTCCGCCTTGGCCCGTGCTACTAGCATTCTGGCAGTTAGTGTGACTCGGGGGTGTTGACTCATTTAAACTAACATATTCATCATGCTGTAACCAGGTTTCTGTAAGGCAGAATAAATCAATATGTTGATCAATTATTATATAATTTACTAACAGGGACTTAGAAGAGAGAGACCTAATGTTTAATAGACCACATTTAACTGTTTTAGTCTGTGGTGCAGTTGAAGGTGCTATATTATTTTTTCTTTTTGAATTTTTATGCTTAAATAGATTTTTGCTGGTTATTGGTGGTCTGGGAGCAGGCACCGTCTCTACGGGGATGGGGTAATGAGGGGATGGCAGGGGGAGAGAAGCTGCAGAGAGGTCTGTAAGACTACAACTCTGCTTCCTGGTCCCATCCCTGGATAGTCACGGTTTGGAGGATTTAAGAAAATTGGCCAGATTTCTAGAAATGAGAGCTGCTCCATCCAAAGTGGGATGGATGCCATCTCTCCTAACAAGACCAGGTTTTCCCCAGAAGCTTTGCCAATTATCTATGAAGCCCACCTCATTTTTTTTTGCAACCACTACTTTCTCCTCGCAAAATCCTTGGGTCTATATATACATATATATATATTGTCCTGAGTATGATGTTAAACTGCATCTAGTGGCAAGGCCATTGCCTGGGAAGACTCTGGTTCTGGGGAATGTGGGGTTGCTCCTTAGTTGCCAGTACCCCTAGGTTCCCTCTGACCCAGAGGGATAGCACCTGTTTAGGGTGCCAGCTATGGCTTGAATAGCCCCACTATCTTGTGGGTTAGCTAGGGATAGCATAAGACTAAAGGAGAGCACCTTGTCAAAAAATCCAGAGTGGAGCCCCATAGGCAGACCAGCCTGTAGTCCTGGCCATGGCAGCTCCTGCAGTCGTGTTGGTCCTCATCATGTATTGACTTTGTCCTTCCGTTGAGTCAGTCATTATGATCGAGAGGGTGGAGATGAAGCCTGGACACAGCATCTCTGCTGAATTCGGCCCAGGCAAAGTTGTGTGTGTGGTGTTGGGAGAGAACACTCCCTGCCCCTGGTCTGGCACCATGAGGAACAAACACGGAGGTTGCAGTTACTGGTTAAAAGTTCTCTCGAATTGGCATCACAGAGAGCACCTGGGGCAGTCCTCGACAGTGGGAGTGACTATTTAGTTGCAGTGACTGGCTACCACACGCCTCAAGCCAGGCAGCCCCTGGTCAGTAAGGAGCCTTTCCATAATGGCTGTATGTTCCCCTGGGTGCAGAGAAGTAGACCAAAAGTCGAATAGCAGCCGCAATCCAAGCAGAGGACCCTCCTGTTAACATCAGAGCAACTGCCATAGTTGACTGCGAACTCCACAAATTCAAGGTGGATGTGGCAGCCCTCCAAAAGACATGACTGCCTGGCTCTGACAAATCCAAAGAAGAAAACCACACCTTCTTCTGGCAAGGTCTGAGCCCTGAAGAACCCCACCTTCATGGAGTCAGTTTTGCTGTGAACAATAAACTACTAGACTCAACAAATACCCCCTCCGCCATCTCTGAACGTGTCATATCCATGAGGCTGACCACCCATGATGCAATGACAAGCATCATCTGTGCTTATGCTCCATCCCTGAATGCAGACGTGGTCCAGAAAGCCAAATTCTATGACAAGCTGAACCAAGCCATCGACCTTACCCCCGATGATGACTACCTCTTCGTTCTCGGTGACTTCAATGCCTGTGTTGGAGCAGATAGTGATGCCTGGCCATCTTGCCTCAACCACTGTGGAACTGGCAAAATCAATGAAAATGGACAGAGACTGCTTGTGCTCTGCGCAGCGAGGCAATTATGTATCACAAACACATACTTTGATGGCAAAGAAATGCACAATGTCTCCTGGTGTCACCCTAGATCTGGTCATTGGCATCAACTTGACATGATTCTGGTCAGAAAGAAGCACCTCAATACCGTGAAAATAACAAGATCATACCAAAGTGCCGACTGCAACACTGACCACTCCTTGGTGATCTCAAAGACCAATTAGGCCCACAAAAAGCCTCACACCACAAGCTCTGAAAGGTTGTCAAAGTTGAACACTGTCAACATGCGTGACTTGAAAAGGAGAGCCGCGTTCCAGTCAAGATTCCTGGAGAAGACTGGCCCCCAGGCCCCCGAAATTCAGCAAGTAGACGATGCCTGGGAAAGCATGTGTTTAGCTTTATACAAAGCATCGCTGGATGCCTTTGGGAAGAAGCACACCATCAAGCATGACTGGATTGCAGAGCACCAAGAAACCCTCCTGCCCCACCTCGTGGTCAAAGGAGAAGCCCTGCACACAAGAACCACCCTTCTCCTGCAACTAAAGATGTGCCCTAAAAGGCCAAATAAACACTACAAAGGGTTTCCAGAAGAAGTGCAGATGAATACTGGACCAAACTCTGCAAAGAGATCCAAGAAGCAAATGACAGTGGGGACATCCGGTGCATGCACGAAAAGTTGAAAATCGCTCTTGGACCCCAACCATGCAAAGTGGCCCCTCTGAAATACAAAGTAGGTGAACTCATCCATGACAGATCGAAGCAACTGGATCGCTGGATAGAACACTATTCTTACTTATACTCAACTGAACATCATTTTGATGAAAGAACCCAACTACAATCCCTCCCTATAATGACCAAGCAGGATGCGATACCCACCATTGATGAACTCAGCCAAGCTATTGGCCGCTTATCCAGCAGAAAAGCCTGCGGAACAGATGCCATCCCCGCAGAACTGCTGAAGTTGAACAAGACTGCCATCCTCCCGCAACTCTACCAACTCCTCATCAATTGTCGAAACCTGCGCTCCATCCACCACAGGATGAGAAATGCAAACATAATTACACTGTATACTCGTACAAGAACAAAGGCGACAAAGGGGACTGCAACAATTACAGAGGTATATTGCTTCTCAGCATCGTAGGAAAAGCATTTGCCAGAGTCCTCCTGTAGAGATTGCAGATCCTGGCTGAAAGGGTACTACCTGAAAGTCGGTGCGGATTTCGATCCAAGCGTTCAACTCTCGACATGATCTTCTCCTTGAAGCAGCTACTGGACAAGTGCAGAGAAGAACTGAAGCCACTACACATTGCTTTTGTAGACTTAACAAAAGCCTTTGACACAGTGAGTCACACTGGCCTATTTCACATCCTTCAAATCATAGGATGCCCCCCAACTCTACTGAGCCTGATAAAGTCCTTCCATGACAAGATGGAAGCCACAGTGCAGTTCAACGGTGATAGATCACGGAGCTTCAGTGTGCAGAGTGGTGTGAAACAGGGCTGCGTCTTGGCTCCAGCCTTGTTTGGCATTTACTTTGCAGTGCTCCTCCAAACAGCTTTCACTGAAACACCTGGTGATGTACTACTGCACTGGAGAAGTGATGGCTCCATCTTCAGTCTTTCTAGACTGAAGGCAAAGACCAAAACCAGACAATCAACCGTGAGAGACCTCCTTTGTGCTGATGATGCAGCACTTGTGACCCACAGTGAACATGCCTTGCAGCAGATGATCAACCAGCTTGATGTAACCTGCAAAGCATTCTGGCCATCAGCATCAAAAAGACTGTGGTCTTGCATCAAGGAGACCTTACACCAAGTATGATCGAGCTTAATGGCAAACCACTGGAAGCTGTGCAAAAATTCTGCTACTTGGGTTCCACTGTCACAGCAACACTATCCTTGGAGGAGGAGCTAAATGCTCGCATCAGCAAAGCGGCGACTACCTTCGGGAGGCTTACCAAACGGGCTTGGAATAACAAATACCTTTCAACAAAGACAAAGCTCTTGATCGACAACAGCTGTGTGCTTAGCATTCTCCTGTATGCCTCTGAAACATGGACAATCTATAAGAGCCAGGAGAAAAAGCTTAACTCCTTCCACCTTAGATGCCTGAGGAAAATCCTCAACATCAAATGGCAGGAATATGTGCCCAACTCACGTGTGCTGGAGAGATCAGGCACCACAAGCCTTATCTCCATCTTGAGCAAGTGCAGAATGAGATGGCTTGGTCATGTGCAGAGGATGGATGACTCTCGGATCCCCAAGCAGCTTTTGTCTGGAGAGCTCACACATGCACGTCGCCTAGTAGGTCGCTCCAAGCTGCGATACAAGGATGTCTGCAAGTCAACCATGAAAGACTATGCAATTGACCCGGCTTCATGGGAGACCCTCGCATCAGACCTAAGTGCGTGGAAATTGGCCATCTACAAAGGCGCTGCCAAGCAAGAACAAGACTTGGTAGCAGGCTGGAGAGACACCAGCATGACCCTGTCCTTGCTACAGCCGACAGCTACCCGTGCCGCTACTGTGCCCGACCGTGCAAGGCCAACATTAGTCACGTAAGATATATATATATATATATATATATATATATATATATATATATATACGAGGTCTGTTAGAAAACTATACGACCTTTTTATTTTTTGCAAAAACTATATGGATTTGAATCATGTGCGCTTGCATCAGCCAAGCTTGAACCTTCGTGTGCATGCGTGAGTTTTTTCACGCCTGTCGGTTGCGTCATTCGCCTGTGAGCAGGCTTTGAGTGAGCAGTGGTCCACCCCCTCGTCGGATTTTCATTGCGAGGAAAATGTCTGAACGATTTGGAGCTTTGCTGCATCAAATTTTTCCAGAAACTGTGAGAGACAGCCAGGTGGAAACCATTCAGAAGATTCAGATGGCTTTCAGGGACGATTCTATGGGGATCACACAGATTAAGGAGTGTTACAACCGGTTTAAAGACGGCGCACAATGGCGGAGGGCGCGCCGCCCTCCGAGCAGCGATCGACAGGCTGAAACGACCAGATCATTTCCAAACTGAATGCTGTGTTGATCCGGGATGTCGTCTGACTACCAGAGAAATGGCAGAAGATGTGCACATAGCACTTTTTCAGCACATTCCACTGTTACAGGAGTTTTGGTCATGAAAAGACGTGCGGAGACGTCCTGTCAATTGCCGCTCGGAGCACGGCGCGCCCTCCGCCATTGTGCGCCGTCTTTAAACCGGTTGTAACACTCCTTAATCTGTGTGATCCCCATAGAATCGTCCCTGAAGGCCGTTTGAATCTTCCGAATGGTTTCCACCTGGCTGTCTCTCACAGTTTCTGAAAAAAATTGATGCAACAAAGCTCCAAATCGTTCAGACATTTAACGCCTCAACACACCTACCATGTCAGACTTCCCAAAGAAGCAAAGGCTAACAGGCATACTTTAGTTCGATGTTTGATTAATGCATATTTTTGAGGACTGTACAGTGGTTTTCATAATGGGTGGCTTGGTATAACAAAATAGCATATTGCATCAATAACAGCAGCACCATCAGTGGCCCTAATATCATGAACACATTGGTACCTGCTGATTAGCGCTACAAGTGCTAACTGTACTAACACTTAAATTAATACTAAACTTTCACTCAGTAGAAATACTGGAGCACAGACTTCTTAAATTGTTTGAACCAATTCTCTTATCCAATTTCATTGTAACACATTGTTTGGTATATCGGTGTCAATTGGGCAGCGCAGTCTCGTTTGAGGGCAGGCACTAAAGGGGTAAAATATGACGCATATGACGTAATTTCTCTACTTCTGGTGATGGAAAAATGCATTTTTCTCTGAGTTTTTGGGCAAATTACACACAAACAAAGTAAAAATGCAAACAAAAGGTGGCATTGCGATGGGAAAGTGGACATGTGTTGCGGTTTGTTTATGACCTGGAGCACAAACGTGTCGAGGAGGTTTTGCAGGCGAGAGAACAGGGTTACTTTGATTAGCTGTGTAGGCTAACACTTACCAACATGACCTCTCCCATCTTCCTCGTCCCTCCACTGGGAACCAAAAACAATATTTTTTGTGACTGCTTCGGTGATTGCAGCCGAAAACAAAACAATAAACCATTTTTCTGTGTGAACCTATGCTGTGTGTATATTGCATAATGGGAGCGGGGGTCCCTATACATGGTCAAATCTCACGATATCACACAGGGTTCAAACGAGACTGCACTATTAACAATGGCAAAGCTAACCTTGCACTTCCTGTCACACGTGCCGATGGTAGCATGGGGTATCGCAGTTGCTCATCTGTGTCTGTGTCAAAAATAACTCAGAAACAGGTGAGCAGATTTTCACCAATCAATCAACAACAATCAATCAACATTTATTTATAAAGCGCTTTACAGCACCGACTGGTGTCCAAAGTGCTTAACATTAAAAACACAAATTTACAAAAATAAAACTCATATAAAATTTTAAAACAACACATACAAAAGAACATAAAAATAACAGAACATGTCACCTCCCCACT
Source organism: Thalassophryne amazonica (assembly GCF_902500255.1). Lineage (NCBI taxonomy): Eukaryota > Metazoa > Chordata > Actinopteri > Batrachoidiformes > Batrachoididae > Thalassophryne > Thalassophryne amazonica. Next base: position 40,855,627 of record NC_047103.1, on the reverse strand, counting down.
AAGTGTTAAAAGCCAGTTTAAATAAATAAGTCTTTAACTTAGATTTAAAAAAGTGCTAGGTCAGGAATATTACGTAACTCAAGAGGTAGCTCATTCCACAGTCTCGGGTCAGCTACCGCGAAAGCATGATCACCCCAGTGTTTATATCTTGACCTTGGAACATCTAAGTAAAGCTGGCCAGACGCCCTTAATGTCCTACTGTAGGTGCGCAAAGTTAAAATTTCAGACAAGCAGGGAGGTGCAAGGCCATAAATAGCTTTAAAAACAAACATTAAAATTTTAAAATCAATTCTAAAACGAACTGGAAGCCAGTTGAGTGAGTACAGGACAGGTGTAATATGCTCACGTCTAAAAGTGTTTGTTAAAAGACGAGCAGCAGCATTCTGCACCAACTGGAGACGTGCAAGAGACGACTGATTAATGCCCGAATAAAGTGCATTACAATAATCAAGTCTGGAGCTGATGAAAGCATGAATGGCTGTCTCAAGATCACGTCTACTGAGGAAGTGCTTTATTTTAGCCAAAAGGTGAAGTTGGAAAAAACTAGCTTTGACAACAGAATTTATCTGTTGATCGAACCTCAAACAGCTGTCAAATATCACTCCCAAATTCTTGACAGCTGGTTTTACATAGTTAGCCAAAGCACCAAAATTTGGTGTTACCACATTTGGTATGCCAGTGCGTTCAAACACCATGATCTCAGTTTTACCATCATTCAGGTAAAGGAAGTTTTGGGACAGCCACTGCTTTACATCACGAATACAATTAAATAATGATGACAAAGCATCACTCCCATTAGTCCTCACAGGCAGATAGATTTGCAGATCATCTGCATAACTTATGAAAGGACAGATTGTGCTGGGTTATAACTGACCCCAATGGCAGAATGTACAAAGAAAATAGAATCGGCCCAAGGACAGAACCCTGCGGCACTCCACAGCACAGAGGAGCAGTTGATGAGGAAAGGTCCCCAATCATGACAGAAAAGCTCCTTTCAGCCAAATATGATCTAAACCACTTAAGTGCAGTACCATGAATGCCAATAAAATGTTCCAACCAGGAAACAAGTACTGTGTGAGCCACAGTATCAATGGCTGCTGTGAGGTCCAACAGAACCAGCACAGCAGGATTCCCTGCATCCACCGACAAAGTGATGTCATTATGAACTTTTAAAAGTGCTGACTCAGTGCTGTGTCGCGATCTAAACCCAGATTGGAATTTTTCAAGGATGAGATTGTCTTCTAAAAATGATTGTAACTGTAAAAAGACAACTTTTTCTAAAACCTTAGATAGAAATCGCAGATGAGACACAGGTCTAAAATTGGATAAAACTGATGAGTCCAGGTGAGGTTTTTTAAGAAGAGGTCGAACCACAGCATGTTTAAAAGCAGCTGGAACAGACCCTGATCTAAGACAAGCATTGATAAAAGTTAGGAGACCCGCCCCAACAGTATTAAAAACCTCCTTCAGCACCTTAGCTGGAACAACATCTGAAGGACAACTTGTAGATTTTATGTGTTTTACAAGATCAGCGAGACATGCAAAAGAAATGGGCTCAAACTACAATCGTCCATTAAAAAAAACTGTCAGTATTTGATACAACTATGTGTTCCTTGTTTCAGATCCTTGCATTTGACAGGAATTTTCAATTTATTTATTTCATTTATATAGCACAAAATCACAACAGAGTTGCCTCAAGGCGCTTCACACAAGTAAGGTCTAACGTTACCAACCCCCAGAGCAAGCACACAGGCAACAGTGTTAAGGAGAAAACTCCCTCTGATGATTTAAGGAAGAAACCTCAAGCAGACCAGACTCAAAGGGGTGACCCTCTGCTTGGGCCATGCTACTGACAAAATAGACAATACAGGAAATTATACAGGAAATTTTGGGAGTCCATGCTGGTGTCCAGGACTCCCATCTCTGGATGGAGCCGCACTTTAAACAGAGAGAAAACAAAACAGAATCAGGGGGCAGGAAGACAACAAATACAGTATCATTTATCAGCATTTACTAACAAGAAAAACAGAAGATATACTAAGGTGATCGCCAGCCACTAGCCCTAAGCTTCACTAAAAGACCCAGACTTTAGATAAAGTTTGGTAAACAATTTCATTTCAAAGGGTAGAAAGCATAGTACCATACTATGCCAGTATGCTATCCTACCTATTCCTGTTTTGTTTTTTTTAACACCGCAGATATTTAACAAAATGGACTTGGTTCCTATAGTGCCTTCCCATGTGAGCGCAGATGTTTCTGTGAAGGCTCTTAGTTGTCCAGGTGGTTTCCATAGTAGAGAAGCTTGAATCTGTCCCCTGTTTACAATGGGGTACTCAGGTCAAAGCAGTTTCAGTCTTTTGTTCATGGTAATGAGTCATTCACGTCATCAGGAGAGTCGTCAGGGGAGCCGTCAGGAGAGGCGTCCATCCCATCATTAGGAGGGACAGCTGCCCTGTCATTAGGAGGGTGCTAACTAGAGCACAATAGGTGCTAACTAGAGCTATTGTTTAGTCACTAGCCTATAGCAGTCTGTCAGTAGGAGGGGTCTGGTTAGGTTTAAAACTCCAGCTTTTGTGGCTTCTGTTTATTCTACTCTACAAGAGTCAAGACAGAAGTCAGACTACCAGAGCAAGCATTTTAGCTGAGGAAGCTTCTGCATTTTGAAGCGAAACGTCCTCGCGTCAAGCAACCTAGTCCAGTCGAAGATTCAAGCTTCTCTACTATGTGAGTGCAGATGCTCAAACCACTTTACAATGAAGCCTCACATTCACACACACACACACACACACAAATGTCAGTGCCTGCCAAGCAAAGCACTCAACTGCACACGGAAGCAATTTGGGGTTCAATGCACAACTCAAGGACACCGCAACATGTATACAGGAGTAGTCAGGAATCAAACCAAACACTCCAACATATTGTGGATATTGTGCGCTACTGCAAGCTGTAATATGCTACACAGTACAGATCGCTCAGTGGGATGGGAATCAGGCTGCCAATATGTTGATTTGAGTTCTATTCCCAGTCAGACCTGTTTGTGTCCTTGGAAAGCCATTTCATCTGCACCGTCCCAATTCATGCAGCTGTAAAACGGTACTGGCCTTGGGTGATAGAGTAACCTGCAACAAACTGGCATCCCATGTAGAAGTAGTCATAGACTTAATCGCCTCACACTACAGTTTTCATGGATAAGCACGGCACCATCTGTGTCTCAGGGTCTATATAGGACTTATTCTATAATATGTCAAATCACGGTAGCGCTGTGGCTTAATGGTTGGCATGGTTAGCTGTTGCCTCACAGCAAGAAGGTCCTGGGTTGAGATCTGACCTCCTTCTTTGTGTGTGGAGTTTGCATGCTCCCCCCAGAGGTCACGTGTGATTCCTCCAGTTGCTCCAATTTCTTCCCACCTCCAAAGATATGCAGGTTAGGTGAATTGGAAGCTTCCAACTTCCCCCGTGATGCTTGATAGGAATAAGAGAGCATAGGAAATGAATGAATGAACATCTATGTGTGCACAATTATTAGGCAATGAATCCTGTGCAGAAGAGTATGCATAACAACTAAAGCATTCAAAATAAACAAACACTGACCAATACAGCCATCCTACTTTTCAACAACTGCCATGAGCCTTCACCCATGAAGTTTGTCAGTTTCTTGATCTGTTGACGATCAACATTTGGTGCAGCGGTAACCACAGCCTCCCAAATGCTGTTCTCAGAGGTGTACTGTTTATCCTCCCTTTAAATCTCTCATTTAAGAAGTACCCACAAGTTCTCAGGCCGGTTTAAGTTTAATTTTAAGTCAGGTGAGGAAATGGGGCCATGTCATTATTTTGTCATCTTTGAGGCCTTTGCTGGGTAACCAAGCAGTGGAGTTGTTGGATGTAGGTGATGGAGATGAATTATAGTGACAACAGCTCGGGTGGTCATGCGATTTGTCCACGAGGATTTATCTCCAAGTGTCTCATCAAGAGTAGACACTTGACATTGCATAACTACTTGACCTTGGGACACATGGCCCCCATTGACCTCACACACAGATGTAGAGAAAGAAATGTAGAGTGTGGATTGAACCCTAAAATCCTGTGACAAAGGGGTAGTAAGAAAAAAAAATGTAATAATTACATCAGTCTGTGTAGCAATGAAATGTCAGAAATGCCACTAAAAGTGTTTACGCATTGTTACCTCCTCTTGCTCTCTATTGACTTGCTGTCATCCGAGAGAAGTTTTATATTATCTACACCATAGTAATCAATAGAGTGCACCCATAATTTATCGAATTACTTATAATAGAATGGCACTATAATGGAGAAATAACGATATCATGTTCCTTTAAGGTTCATATTATAAAGTTAGAAAGTGTGTCACACTGCATAATCCCGGTGATTGTGCGCTCTGCCCATGATGGTGCCATTGTTTCATGGATTTGTTGATGGCTGGTTTCCAGCACAATCGCTTTTGTCACATCTCCAGCTCATCATCCCATCAGTTTTTTTTCCTCTCCTGAAAGCAGCTCTCTTATCTGGCTTTGCCTCCCCTCTTTCTTCTATTTCTTTAATGCATCTTGTCAGATTGAAGGCCTCCGAGTCACAACTCTCTCATTTTTGGGGGATTATAGAGCCCTCAAGGGTTTTTTCTTTACCCTCGCTCCCACTCTTTTTCCTCTTCAACCTCCTACTTTATCCTCTCCTCCTTCAGTTTTTTTTCTTTGTCTGTGAAGATAGTCAGTTCTGCTATTCCCATAAACCTCTTATCACATATCTCAACTCTCACCTTCATCTTTTCCCGTGTTCTCATGAACGGATATTCACAAAGCTTTATTAGGCCACTTTGTGGCTGGCTGAATCTCTCCATCCCTTCAGAGATTCCCGGGACTGTCATACAGCTTTATTGCTCGTTGCACTTGATATTCAGTATTCATCTCCGCCAAGTGAAAACACCATCCCTATTGCAGTCACCACCAACAGCTTTGCCAGTACCCGAGAGGCCAGATCCCAAAACTAAAGCAACAGCTCAGCAGGAGTGGCCCACTTAAGTCGGCGGTTTGATGTGCTTCCGTTTGACCGATTTCACAACTTCAAATTCCACAAAGACTAAGCTTTTAAAATAGTTGTAAGGGCTGAGACCTCACACACACATACACACACTTTTTTTTTCTTAATACCATTGGTTTCATTGCAACAATGCATCTGAAATATTCATAAACGGCCTGAGAGCTACAGAGGGTGTTTAATGTTTCCACATCAGCAAATCCAGAGAATTTGCTTTGGTTTTCATCCAGCATAATGGGATAATTATCATTACTGGAGCTGGTTATAACTACAACCACCATCAGCTTTATTTTTATTTGCTGTGACATTCCAACTGAAATCACACACAGAAGTCAGAGAGAGATGATTTCTGGTTGTTTCTTAGTGGAGGATGGTGATTTTAATGAGAAAGGGTTGTGTTCACTCATTAGCATTTTACTAGAAGCCTTTTCTGCCTCTGTTTGTTGCTTTCTCAGTGGTACGCACAGGATGGAAGGTGTTGCACAGATGATAAAGGAAACCTTTTGGTTCTGTCTTGTCCTGGTTCTCTTCCGCTCAGTCAGCTCAGCACCCTACAGTGCAGCAGAGCTCAGCAGACGGCTGTCCAGTCTCCCCTAATCATCGCACAGGAACCACACTGGGAGGCGTGTCCAGTGAAGCTGTCTGAAACTCAGTGTACGCACGGCTGTTTAATTCCATTCATCTCCGTGCATCACCATCGGAGCCAGTCAGGAACCAGCACCAGCAGGTATTATAAATTAAGACCATCTTATGTCTTCATAATCATGCATTAACTGGACCTAAAGTCATGACGCTACCAAGCCCTGCTAAAAGTCCTAACCAGTGTTAACCTTGCTAACATAACAAATCAAATAACGTGAAAATTTCACTCGACAGAAATACCGAAGCACAGACTTCTTAGATGATAGGACACGTGACCTCACAGAAAGCCATATAATTACAGATAGTGTTAATAAAATGTTCAGAAAGGACAAATACAGACCTTCACAACAACTAGCAGCCACAGCTAGCAAGACTCTGGGTGTGGAGGTCTGAGTCTGAAGAAAGACCATTCACAGTTTTGAAATGTTTGAGACAGTTGCTTCAGAAAGTGACTTGCTGTTTTAAAATGCTTGAAATACCAAATGAAACAATTCTTCCTATCACATAAAGGTAAAATCAGCCAAAATGCACTGCATTGCCAGCATCCAGGGTTTTCTTCCAGTCAGCCTTATTTCCAGACCCATTCTTTACAGTGTTTCACATCTGTGATTTATTTCTGCATGTGTCCGTGAAAAAGCTGTGCAACTTTATCTGATTTTGCAAGAGTACGACCACACACACACCCCACATGCAAATATATACCTTGCATATACATATCCCACTTAACCACACACATGCCCACATATTTGTTACATATTTGTATTATTATTGCTGCACTACAGTCACTTTGCTTTGCACCCAGACCCGGCGTCAAGACTGTGTGACAGTGCGGGGGATTGGGTTGGCCTTCACACACGTTTCGGTTGCAAAATTGTGCCGAGGCGGGGCTGGCAGGAGCGACTGCGAGACAAAGAAAATAGTCCCTCACAGGACTCGACTTTCACTTCTGGCCTAAAATAAAAAATAAAAACTAGGTGCCTCCCTCAGAGCAATGCAAGGCCCTGCCGCAAATCTGTTTTTTTTAGTTTTTAAGAACTGTAGTTTATCATCATTTCACTGCCTTTGTACTGTACAGTTGCATGTGACAAATAAATCTGAATCTGATTTAAGGCTTGGAGAGAAAGATGTGGCGTGTTAGCAATCCTAACGGGGCATCTGTGCTGTGGACATGGGACTTTGATGCAGTTAGCACTGCTAGTTGTTCACAGTGTTTATGCTTACCACCTTATTGACTATTTTTGGACAAATGAAAAAAAAAATCAAGAAACATAAATGTCACAATGGCAATCAGATGTTTAATGACCATCATGTGAAACTCATGGAACTTCGAAATACTGGAGTTTAATAAGCCATATGAAGCCTGAAGCAGGTGTGCCTGTTCCCTTTAAGTGAACACGTTCATACGGAATCTCAATATGTACAAATGAAAGAATCAAAAAGCAAATGTGATTATGGCAACCAGTTGGTTAATGACAGCCACTACTTTGAATTTCTCAAACAACTGTTAATTGTTTTCTTATTAATTCATTTGATTAATTCATTCAAACTATTCGATTCATTCATTTTCTATATTCATTTCATTTTCATTTTCTGCTTACTCCAATCAAGGCTCACGGGGGGTTTAGGGGCTGGAGTCATAGGGCGTGAGGCGGGGTACACCCTGGACAGGACGAGAGCCTATCACAGGGCCACATATAATACACAAACACATTCACGCACACTCACGGTCAGTTTAGTCATCAATTCACTGAACCTCCAAACCAAACCTAAACCTGAGCACTTGGAGGGAACCCACACAAAGAAAAGATGCAAAGGACCAGGTGGGAATTAGAAAGTAAGGAAGTAGTTAATTGTTATGAAATGTTTAAACACTAAATTGTATGATTTTTTTTTTTTTTTCCAGAAAGTGATTCACTCTTATAGAATACCTGAAACATGTAGTGAAACAGTTCCTTGAGAAAAGGATTCAGTTTCTAAAGGCTGCAGCCAGTATGCAACTTTTACCCCCTACACCCAAAAATAATACATAAAAAAAAAAAACCCTGCTGGTTACACCCCTGACTGGTATCTTTCTATTTACACTCCATATCACAAAACCATACATTTTTATTTGGACTAACGCGCTTTGAGCACAGGCTGTTTACACGATACGATTCACATGGTAACACTCAAACCACAAATAAATGCCCTCAAATGAAAACAGCCAGCTCTTGTACAGAGTCCAATTACATTTTGGCATATCAGTATGAGAATACATCCTCCAGAGCAAATTAAGCCCCTTGCTAAACCAACCTCCCCTCCCATGCAGTTCAATTCTACGCAGTGCTGAAATCACTTTGCTGACTGCACTGCCAATCTCTCCATACAAGGGGAAAGATTCACTGCACTCTTATTTCTGAAAGTCTAATAAGATGAACTCCTCACACTTGCCGGGCTTCGATAAGGACTCACTTGAGTTTGTTGAAATGTTTACCATGGCTTCGTAATATGCACAATGCCCCTCGAAATGCTTCAGCTCTTTACTTCACAACAAGCAATTTCATGATGAATTTGCAGCAAAATAGCACAATGCGTGGACCAAGAGACTTCATGTTCACCAAGAGGCGCACTTTTTACTGAATCAATTTAGAAACAACACGTGGTGTGTACATAATATTCATTGGCACTATTCCGGCCTCATCACAAGCACTGTTTCAGTGTGTGAGGGAGGACGGCAGCAGTTCTACCTGAGGGGACAATCTACAGGGAGATCGGCCCAGAATGAGGCTGTCGGAGAGAAAACATAACAGTTGTTCACTTGGTTTTCTTTGGCCTCATATATAATCATCACACATATTCAGGTGCTCCGACTGTACTGTTTGGATATTCCGTTTGTTACAAGGAGCAGATACACAGCGATATTTTATCACAGTGCCATGCATTTTCAAGGTGTTAGCCAGCTGATCCCATCAGGTAGCCAGACCACTGCCGGCTGATTAGCAATCCAAAGAAAATATTTCCTCTCTTTGCTCAGTGTCCCCTGAGATGAAAAACCCATCTCCTGTTTCAGACGTGTGGCCTCACAACTCACTCTGCACCCACCCCTGCAAAGTGCAAATCCAGAATTGTCTGGTCTCAAAAACGCACCTCTGTGGACTTTTCTGAGCTTTCTTCAATGATTCTCCAGCTTTTGTTGTATATATTTCCACTTTTGGAACCTCAGTCTCTGTATTTTCACTGCTGCTGCATTTAACGTCTTCTTCTGCACACCCTTCACTGCCCATGTCTGGGCCCCTACTTTTTACCGGAAAGTGAAGAGCAACTTCTCTCCTGGTTTAGCTCAAAGGTTTAAAATGATCCATAGAAAACAAATAAGAGAATCAAAGATCACAGTTACTTCTCTGCTGATCAGTTCTTCACTGGAGAGATGGTTTATTTCTTGTATTAGAAATGTTACAGTGTAGCTTGATTAGCTAAAGGCATCATTATTTCACCATATGATGGGAATTGGACTGTGGGTGTTGTGTGGGGGTGTGGAATCCATCGGCTTAGGTGCTTTTGCTGGCAAGAAAAGGTTTACTGACCTTGACATTGTGGATGATGCTGTGACCTTTGCACAGTCAAAGGATACACGGTGTGGCAGACCGAATGGTCCCCCCTAGGAATTGGTCCGCCCTCCTTCCACAGCGCATATGTTATTTAGGAGCTCAGCAGCTTGTCTGAGACAGAATCTCTTCACCCATCACATTAAATGGATTAATGTGATTTTTAACCATCAGATGACAAGGTAAAACCTCTTAAATCATTCTAAAATCAGTTTTAAGCAGAAATGAGGCGATAATCTGTTATACTTTGAAATGACCGACGCACAGTGAACGCATCAGCTATATCTTTTATTATGAAATTATGTGGAAATGATTGTTGTACAAAAGCTGTTTAAAATGTTTAAAAACATATGAATATTACATGGATGTAGCATTTCCTCAAAACTTATATACAGTATTTTAATCTGTGAGCAGCAGAGAGCTGCATCAGACACTTTAACACCATCAGACAGTGTAAATTTCTTTATTTCATTCAACATTTTTGAATTGGATTACATATGTTGACATTAGCTATGAATTAATTTATTCAGCAGCAAGTTATTTGTTTATTTTTTGACTCGCTGAGGAACATGTCACACCAGGCCGCCTTCAATATTTTGGCAATTTTGAGTTTGTTTGAGTTTTGCACAAATTACAGTCTGCCATAAAACATCACACTGTTCAGATTAAAAATCATTGTAGGCACTGCATTCACCGAACATCCCATACGTGAAATCTTAATGCCAATTCATGTAAAATTTGTAAGACGTTGGTGGCTTTGTCTTCCTAAACTCTGATGCAGCGTGGTCTTATTTCATGTGAGGACAGGGGTTCATCACAAATGTGGTTGGGTAGTCTTTGGCTTTGAGGTTCTTACTTTGGGAAAAAAAAGTAAGTAAGCAAATTCCACTTATTTTTCCAAACTTTCCAGATGGAGAGATGTAGGCTTGTTCACTGTCCACTAAGCATCCCTCACACACAGAGCAGGCTGACTCTGCTTGCGGAAATCAGGAGACGGGAACAGAAGCAGCGGCTTGTTAAAATGTTGGTGACCAAGTTTACACCTTTGAGGAGAAACAAACAAAACTGAGACAATGGGTTCTTTTTATATCAGTTTTTGAAATTTGGAATTGTGAATAGTAAAAATCACAATTCTGACATAAATCAGTTTTTTCAACACCCCAACTCACAGTGTTATCTCATGGTCTCACACCCGTCCACAGTGATACAACACATGGGGGTACTGCTTCCAGTCTCATCCATCAATGTTTAAACAAAATAACTCAAATAGTTTTGATCCAGTTTTCCTAAGTATGGTGGACTAATTGAGGGTTTCATTTTTATTTTACTTTTTGTTTTAATTTTTGGACACAATGCTTAAATGCTGGTAATGTTCACAGTACAACAGCTATTTTGAGGAATTGGCCAAAGCTCAGTTGCAGTCACACACCAATATATATCACATGACTGGTGACCATGAAATGCGCCATATGGCCGACCTCGGGGCATGATCCAGCACACGGGTGTGTCAGTGTTAAGGACCCCAGTGGCTGGAGAAGGTAAAGGTGATGCCCATGTTTCACTGAAATTTGAACCCAGGTCTCTCTGACAGAGAAGTACAGGGGGAAACAAACCAATAACGGTGTGCCACTTTGATGCATGGCTGCCACAGGAGTTGAAAATGTACCAAGTTTGTCCTTTTCCTTACATTTCTGGCTGATTTTCAAAAGCTCTCTGCACAATGCACTGATTGCTCTGGTGTTAAAGTTCAGCTTCGTATGGACTCTCCACTCCGAGGCACGCGGACAGCCCGCCAGAGCCAAATCCATGTGTGAAGTCACCACCAGCCCCTTAAATACCCTGTTCTTTGCTTTCCTGATAACACAAAATATTTTAGACACTTGTCTTTTGATGATATCTGTGCATATTTTTAGACATAGATCCCACCAATGTCCAATGTCAATTTAGAACCGCTGATTGCACAGTCAGTCCCCGCCAGCGTAGCATGGCGGTATTGTTTGACTGTTCTCTCTGAGCATCAGTTCCTTTTGATTGTTGCCAGTGATTGCTACTGCACATGACGCACACAGCTACACACTTGTAATACCGTAGGTATTCGTACACACTTTCCCACCAACGCACTCCTTCAAACTGTGACCTGTAGCAATCAGTGTAATTGTTCGTAATCACTGCACGTTTGCATCCTCGTCTGGCATTTAGTCCATTTAAGCAGAGCACAGAAGAGTCAGACGCTGTTTATCTGCTCGCTTCCTAGGTTGTAATCCTCCTCCTTATACCCTGACCTCCAGGGCTTTGAACACAAGACTGAAAGCTGCAATCTTATTGAGATGATACAATAATAATAATCATCTCCTCTCCTTCTGTCCTATGCCTCAGCCCGCACCACATGCTGCCGCACATCTTCATAATTATCGCTAAGCTGCAGATGGCAAAATTTGATTAAATTCCTTGAATTAAAAAAAAAAAAATCATCACACTTGGCGCGCTTTCCTCCAGTCAACAGAAAATCATACAACACCTGAACATTCAACATTGCAGTCGCTGCGAGGAGTCACTGGCAAAAAGGTTTATCAAAGTAATTGGTGCTTTTCACTCTGGCCCAGGGTGAGGAATGGAGGGAACAGATGTTTGTCGGAAGGAGATGTAGGTCACCGAGTTTCCTGATCCTGACAGATAAAGATGACGCTGCCTTCTAAGGCTTCTTTCCACCGTGGCACATTATCAGATCTGCAGTGCCGTCTTAGTTCCTGTGTTTGAGTAAAATCCAAGGCTTTAGAGACTGTCAGAGGGGCTGTGTCAGGGTAATTACACCACCATATCATCTGACCATACTTATCACTGGCAATAAAAGCTATATTCCACTTTTCTACATCCTTTCATGTGCTTTATCCCTGATTTTATTTTCATAAAAGAGATCTCAAAGATTACATTCCTCTGCCAGGTCCAACAGATTTCTATTTATGTCTGTCTTGATATTTTCCTTTTATGTTTTCCTTTTTTCAGTATGAGAGGGTTAGTTCTTTGATCTCTTCTCCAACATTTTTAGATCCTGACTGCTGATCTTTAATCTTGAATGCGCACCTTTGTTTCTGATTGCAGGCTTGTGATCCTGAATCTTTATTTGCTGACCTTTGATCATGATCCTGATCTTTGTTAGTGATCACTCATTTTTGACTACTCATCTTAAATCTTGATTACTAATTTTTGACTATGACATCACGCTTTAATTCTGATTATAGATCAGTGATCCAGTGATCCTGATGTTTAATTCTGGGCTTTGATCCTGTATGTTGACCTTACACCTTGTTTTCCTGGTTCTCTCCCTCAGCCCCAACCAGTCCCAGCAGAAGACTGCCCCTCCCTGAGCCTGGTTCTGCTGGAGGTTTCTTCCTGTTAAAAGGGAGTTTTTCCTTCCCACTGTAGCCAAGTGCTTGCTCACAGGGGGTCGTTTTGACCGTTGGGGTTTTACATAATTATTGTATGGCCTTGCCTTACAATATAAAGCGCCTTGGGGCAACTGTTTGTTGTGATTTGGCGCTATATAAAAAATTGATTGATTGATTGATTGATTACACGTGCAGAATGTGGCTTGGCATTGTCTTGCTGAAATAAGCAGGGACGTCCCTGAAAAAGATGTTGCTTGGATGACAGCATGTGTTGCTCCAAAACCTGGATGTATCTTTCAGCATTGATGGTGCCATCACAGATGTGTAAGTTGTCCATGCCATGGGCACTAACACACCCCCATACCATCACAGATGCTTGCTTTTGAACTTTGCACTGGTAACAATCTGGATGGTCTTTTTCCTCTTTTGTCCAGGGGACACGACATCCGTGATTTTCAAAAACAATTTGAAATGTGGACTCATCAGACCACAGCACACTTTTCCATTTTGCGTCTGTCCATTTCAAATGAGCTCGGCCCAGAGAAGGTGGTGGCATTTCTGGATGTTGATGATATATGGCTTTAGCTTTGCATGGTAGAGTTTTAACTTACAATTGTAGATGTTGCGACGAACTGTGTTAACTGACAATGGATTTCTGAAATGTTCCTGAGTCCACACGGTAAGATCCTTTACACAATGATGTCGGTTTTTAAAGCAGTGTTGCTTGAGGGATCGAAGGTCACCGGCATTCAGTGTTGGTTTTCGGCCTTGCCGCTTACATGGAGAAAGTTTTAGAGATTCTCTGAATATTCTGATTACATTATGGACTGTAGATGATGGAATCCCTACATTCCTTGCAACTGAACATTGAGAAACATTGTTCTTAAACTGCTGGACTGTTTTTTCACGCAGTTGTTCACAAAGTGGTGATCGTCGCCCCATCTTTGCTTGTGAACAGCTGAGCCTTTTGGGGATGCTCCTTTTATACCCAATCATGACACTCACACTTAGTGTCCTCAGTTCCCAAATGCTTATTGAGTGTTGTTAGAAGGAAAGGTGATGTATCACAGTGGTAAACATACCACTGTCCCAGCTTTTTTGAAACATGTTGCAGGCATCCATTTCAAAATGAGCAAATATTTGCACAAAAACAATAAAGTTTATCAGTTTGAACATGAAATATCTTGTCTTTGTGGTGTATTCAGTTGAATATAGGTTGAAGAGCATTTGCAAATCATTGTATTCTGTTTTTATTTACATTTTACACGTCCCAACTTCATTGGAATTGGGGTTGTATATTTGATTGCTAATCTTTGATCCTTACCTTTTAATCTGAGTGCTTACTTTTTATCCCAATCGCTCATCTTTGATCCTGACCTTGATCTTTGTTCATGATCACTAACCTTTTATCTTGTTCCAAATCACTGTTTCTAATTAGTCATATATGAATGCTGATCTTTGATTCTGACCTTTTATCCTGATTGCTGACTTTGATTCTGATTACTCATCTTTCAACTTGATCTGATCTTTGTTCCGATCATTCACCTTCAATTCCTGATCCTTGATAATGACCTTTTATCTGGATTACTTATTGCTGATTCTGATCGCTCACCCTTTATCCAGATTTTGACCTTTGTTCCTTATCGCTCATCTTTTATCTTGACCTTGATCTTTGTTCCTGATCACTCATCTTTGGTTGCTGATCTTTGATCATGATTGCAGATGTTTGATCTTGACTTCCACATTTTGATCCTCAACAATCATCTTTTATCCTAATCTTTGATCCTGATTGCTGACCTTACGCTCTAATATTTAATTTGTAATTCTGTCTTTAGATCCTTATTGCTGAGCTTTGATGTGCTTTTACTGCAGTTTTTCTGTCTGAATGTCTGACTGCCAAATCAGGACCAATGGGCAGATCAAGAGCAAAGGTCAGGATATGCCCCTTGATAAAACATCAAAGGCAAGATGCACCAAAATTGAATCAATTCTTCCTTGACTCCAAGCCTTCACTCTGCACCAAATGATGAAATGAAATCTGATTCGTGCCCTTTTGAGAAACCCTGCTGACAAACACACAAACAACAAAAACATGGCATTTACAGATACAATAAGATAATGACAAACATGCTTGGTGTCAGTGTGCTTATTATCCTTTTGCACAGAATCTATCACCCACATCCCTCTAAAGGTCTGTTGTGGCAGCTTTTTGTATGGCAGTTAATCCCCTCTGTCTGCCGGGCCTCTGTCACTTATCCACTGAGCCACAGGTCAAACTGCATGTCACAGGAAATGTTCTCCAAACAACTCTGACAACTGGATTGCACGAAGTGAAAACAAATTATTTTGCCTGTTTTTTTTTTTCCTCCTGACAGATGGCTCCCCATAACCCCATACCTGACCCCCGGTGTGCACCCCACTCTCCCTGTGCCAGCACATGCCCTGCACAATCCTCGCCGTCCACTGAGGATTACAGGAAGGCCTTGGGGCAGGTTGACTGACTGGTTTCACGATCCTCTGGGTGTGACCCACTTCCCTCTGTGGGGATAATCCTTTTGTTGGTGTGATCGCTGAGTACCTATAGCCACAGCTAATCCTTTGTGCGGCTTTATTTTAGCATTAGATTTCATCTCAGACAAGCCTCTTTCTGATAATCGTTCCCGATGATCAGCCTGTTTTGGATGTGGCACTGAATCAATATTTCTGCAGGTTAAAATAATGGGACAGTTCTGCTTTAATCTTATCATCCAAAGCACATTTGATTAGTGGACCAGCAAATATTAAACTGCAAACCAGCTCATTATGCTGTCATGTGACCTGATCAGTTTCAAACTATAAAATGCTACATCGTCTCTATGAAAACATTTAATTCATTATTTCCACACATCTTTATGAACATCTCGGCCAGATTTTTTTTTCCCCAGTGCAACTCTCACAGCATGTCTGATTGAATATTCCATGCTAGAGTAACCAGTGTCGATGGACTGATCTGTTCAATACAACCGTTACGACAGTGAGACACACTGATGTCTGCGTCTGGGTTTTTTTTCTGGATGTTTGGTAAGGATAGGCATGCTTACACTTCCCATCACTGCAGATGATTTAAATCTCTTTCTGGTTTAATGTAATTTTAATGATTTTCTTTAATGATGGTCCAATGAGCATTTAATTGGTCACCGTTCATTTGGAAGGCATCGACAGCAACAACAAAGAATTTAAATGATCTGTTTTACATAAATGTGGCATATTATACAGGTGCATCTCAAAAAAATTTGAATATTGTGAAAAGTTCAATATCTTTTGCCAGGTAATTCAGAGAGCAAACATTTTACATATTCTAGTTTCAGTACATACAAACTAAAATGTTTTAGTCATTTTTAAATTTTTATTTGAATAATTTCAGCCTACAGCCCCAAAAAATAGAAAATGCATATCTCAAAATATTACACTATTTTACCAGATCAGTTTTTTTAAAGGATCTATAATACAGAAATGTCTGACTTCTGAAACGTATGTTCATTTCTGCACTCAGTACTTGGTTGCAGCTCCTTTTGAAGGAATTCCTGCAGCAGTGTGGTGTGGTGTGGAGATGATGAGCTTCTGAGGTGTTCTGGAAGTCCAGGTTGCTTTGATAGCAGCCTTTAGTTTGTCTGGATTGTTATGTCTCTAATCTTCCTCTTGAGAATACAGAATCTGTGGGGACAATCAAGTACAGCAACACCATGGTCCAATTAGTAGTAGTTTTGGCACTGTAAGTGCCAAGCCCTGCAGGAAAATGAAATCAGCATCTCCATAAGGCTTGTCAGCAGATGGAAGCATAAAGTGCTCTAAAACCACCTGGTAGATGGCTGGGTTGACGATGGACGTGATAAAACACAGTGGACCAACACTAGCAGATGACATGGCATAAATCCATCACTGACTATGGAAACTTCACAATGGACAATGGAAAATCAAGCTAAGGTTGCGACCGATCCAATCCAGTATCAGCATCGGCTTCCGATACTGACGTAATTCACGTATTGGAAAATACTGATAATACCAAAATACCAACAAAAACATTACCAATTACCAATACCACAACATTTTCCAATACCGGAGAAGAGCCACACTGAATCCTCTCAAGTGCTGTTGTTTGCTCTCTGCTTTGTTTGCTGCTGAGCGGGAGGAGGGGAGGGGGAGTTTTTTGGTGTGCCTAAATTGAGAGAGTGGTGACATGACGAGTTAAAAAAAAATCAGTCACGTGACTCCTGGTGCCATCTTGGGTTCAAAATAGCATTCGCTGTTAATGTGTCTGCATGTAAATCCAGCTATTTTATTTATTTATTCACGGAAAATGCCGGGTTGTTGTGCATTTGGAGGCACAAATAGACACAACAAGGCCTTCAAGATGTGTAGATTCCCTTCAGATCTGAATAGAAGAAAAATTTGGGAAAATAAAGTCAGCTGTGTGGGATGGAAGCCGACATCATCATCAAAGCTTTGAGAGGTAAATTTATTGTTCAGTCCCATGTACAGTACAACTCAACGAAACCGTTGTTGTATAAACCAGATATTCACAGTCACCGGACAAAAAAGTCCCAATGTTTTTGTATTGTTTTCCATGTAATAAACACAGTATATAACAGATTTTGTACAACAGATTTTCGCTCACATCGGATAAAATGTTCCATCCAATTGCAATGTATTTCCAATAAAAACACCAAGCAGTCTGGATGTGCACAGTAACAGAGATACAAATTAAAGTTCAGCACTCTGACACTCGCTGATTTGAGGAAAGTGGGACCGGAGTCATTTCTGTGATTAAAAGCCCGACTGTTTATTTTTTTCAAACCGTGTTCAGACTGGGACCTGAAGTCTAACATGCACCTGTTGAATCAGATACAAACGGTTATGATTGACATTTTTCTGCTTTCAATCCTTCATGTACCATTTTATTATAACAGTTTTGATTAAAAAAAAAGACATGAAATCGGTAAAAGAGGAAAATCTACAGCTTGCCTTTGATTTGGAGGTGATGATTGTAGAAAGAAAATCTTGTTGAGGGTCAAATTAATCCATAATAAAGCATAATCCAGAGTCGGAGAACTTTAAAACTGTCACACACGTCATTGTATGACATGGAGTTACCTAGTTAAATAAATCATCATAAATTGTAAATTTATGGAAATTTGATAGCTTAACTATTTTTATATTTATTTTGATAGCACCTGTACCTGGATGTGTTGCTGTATATGGTTAAATGATTTTAAAAAATGTTGAAAACATTAAAGTTTCATTCAGTAGTTCAGCGCAGTTGGGCACAAAATGGCGCCATGTTCTGAGTTGATGCCACTCTCTCACTTAAGACACACTAGGTTTTTGAAGCTGAGCTGTTTGACAGAGCTCTCTAGCGGCAAATTTCTGCCCAGCTCTCGGGTTCAAATTATCTGTTCATCGAGCACGGGTTTTCTGAAAAATGAACTGAATTGTTGTTGAAAATGTGTGCTAAAAAGTTAGCTACTTCACTGTCCAGAGGCTGTGAAACGCCAGCTCAGTGCAACCAAGGAGGATAGCAAACAGAGATTCTGTCCGCTGAAATGGAAAAAAGTCTTCATTAAAATCCTGTATGTGAGCGTCGCTGATGATACATTTACTTTACGGTTGAAAGGTTTCCTGTTTCCAAAAAGTTCGAAGTTTGCACAGCACGAAAACGAGAGAGAAAGAAAAAGAGACAGAGGGAGAGAGAAAGTCTGCGAGAGAGAAAAAGAGAGAGAGTGAGCAAGAGACAGACAGAGAGAGAGGGAGAGAGACAGACAGAGAGAGAAGTAGGGAAAGTATCGAATTGGAAAAGTATTGGTATCAGCAGATATCCAAATTCACGTATCGGGATCGGATCAGAAATGAAAAATTGTGGATCGGTGCATCCCTACTTCAAGCACACTGGGTTTTGTATGTATCCATTACTCCTCCAGACTCTGGGACCTTGATTTCATAATGAAATGCTAAATTTACTTTCAACTGAAGAGAGGGCTGTGGATTACTGAGCAACGGTCCAGTTGTTTTTCTCCGTAGCCCAGGTAAGATGCTTCTGACATTGTCTCTGGTTCAGGAGTGGCTTGGCACCAGGAAAACAACACATGTAGCCATTTGTTGTACACATATGTGTGTGTTGGCTCTTGATGCACTGACTCCAGCCTCAGCCCACTCCTTGTGAAGCCCCCCCAAAGTTCTGGAATCAGCTTTGCTTGACAACTTTCTCAAGGCTGCGGTCGTCTCTGTTGCTTGTGCATCTTTTCCGACCTCAGTCCCCCCCCCCCCCCCCGCCCCAGTCAACATTCCATAAGTATACATTGATCAAGGAGTCAGAGCTTTCAGCAATGATCTTTTGTGGCTTAACCTCCCTGTGGATGGTGTCTGTGAGTGTCTGCTGGACCATTGCCAAGTCAGTAGTCTTCCCCATGTTTGTGGTTGTGTGTACCAAACCAGATTTGAGGGCTCCATGGTATTCATACTGCATAAATAGTGACTTGAAATAAAACATTTTAATATTTTGAGAATATACATTTTGTACTTTTTGGAGCAGGGGGCTGCAATTATCAAAATTAAAATTCCAAAAATGACTGAAACATTTTAGTTTTTGTGAACTGAAACAAGAAAATGTAAAATTGTTGTTGTCTGAAATACCTGACAAAAAATACTGAACTTTTTCATGATATTCTACTTTTTTGCAGAGGTGTCAAGTAACGAAGTACAAATACTTCGTTACTGTACTTAAGTACACTTTTTAGGTATCTATACTTTACTCCATTACTTATTTTTCTGCCTACTTCTGACTTCTACTCATTACATTTTCACACAAGTATCTGTACTTTCTATTCCTTACATTTTTAAAACAAACAGCCTCGTTACTCTTGGCTTCAGTTTAATGTTTATATATATATTTCACGTCATGTGCGACTGTAATCAACTTTTCTGCAGCACGCCTTTGCTTTGAACCGTGAACCAATCGAAGCAGTGGTTCGCAGATTGAAGCAATGCTTCGACCTATTGCTTCGTTTATTCTTTCTTTCACTTAATTTTCCCCCGCTAAAACCCTAAAGAGCATACTTCTGTGAGTATTATTTACCTTTTCTATGTTAAACCGACCTGTTATGGTCTTCTGAAACAGTTGATGTATTTTATAACTTAAAAACGGGAGCGACGCTAACGCGTTAGCATGTCTATGGCATTTTCAATGTTAAAACTTAGCATTAAGCAATTGCAGCTCTCATCACGTTTGGGTGCATTTGTTTTCAAATTGTAATATTTCTTAAATTTATTTTTGTTTATATATTAATAATCTAATGATGATTATATACAATTTTAGAGAAAGAGGCAAAAAGAACCGGAATAGAAACACAACAAAAAATATAAAAGCAACTAACAATGAACATACATAAATACATACATACTTAAGTGTTTCCTGTGAACACCTAGTGACTCTTACACCTCCATTTCATCCCTGTCTTATTTAATGACAGTTTGTTTCGGTCAGACCATATTTTCAATGTGTTGTGATTTTCTCCAGAACTATCTGCCAAACTACAAAACTGCTGCATCCTAGTAAGAGCAGAATACTACTGGAATGAATTTGAATAAGGAAAGTTGTGTTTTTTGGTTTTTTTTTTCTCACTAAATGGATGCTGCACTCACTGCAATTTATTGTCTGGAATAGTCCCAGATTGCATTTCAGAGCTTCTACGTAGAATTGAAACATTTTTGTGCAGGTGGTGTTGGGGGGTAATTTTGGGTTTTGGGTCTTGGGCCACATGTAGAACTAATCAGTTTTTAAATTAAGCTTTCAATTCATATAGTGGCATCTACCTTTTTTTTTTAAAGGTTACTTTATACTTTTATACTTTAAGTAGGTTTTGGAGCACATACTTTTCACTTTTACTTGAGTAAAGAGGTCAAGTTGATACTTCAACTTTTACCAGAGTGTTTTTAAACTGCAGTATCTATACTTCTACTTAAGTAACAAATGTGTGTACTTTTGACACCACTGCTTTTTTGAGATGCACCTGGAAACAGAAATGCAGGAGATAAATCATGAAGAAAAGTAAGATACAGTTTAACTAGAAGAGCACTCAAAGAGGGAATATAATCTGCACTAATCTGCATTCATTTGCCCAAGATGGCGCCCTTCCAAGATGGCGCCACGTGAAGGCGCCCTGGTATTCTGGTGCTCCCTGTTTTGTCTGTTTTTGTGCATGAATCGTGTGTCATCGTGTCCCTACACCCGCGAGGAGCTTCTAAACATCAAATCATCAACACCCACAGACATTACGCCAGTTTTTTTAGTGCCTGCAGCTGAACTGGTTCACTTTTTGGCCAAAAAGTGAGACGACGGCGAAGAGGAAAACAAGCTGGAGCTCTCGTGCGCCTCAGACGAAGGGGCACGCGCACGCCCCTACCTGGGATATTTCTCTCCAACGTCCGCTCACTCCACAACAAGATGGATGAGCTGGCACTGCTGATGAAGAAGAATAGAGATTTCTCCTCATCTTGTGTACTGTGCTTCACGGAGACGTGGTTAAATGCACAGACACCGGACTGCGGATTCCAACTCCTCCTCGCAGACAGAGACCGAGCACTCTCTGGTGAAAAAACTAGAGGTGGAGGGCTCTGCTTCTATATCAACAACGCCTGGTGCTCCGATGTGACTGTGATCTCCCAACACTGCTCTCCCTCTCTGGAATATCTCCTCATAAACTGCAGACCGTTCTACTCTCCACGTGAGTTTAATTCTTTCATACTTTGCTCTGTGTATATTCCACCGAGCGCGGACGTGCACGAGGCCGAGCGCGCGCTTGCGGATCAGATTATGAGCATGGAGAGAGACTTTCCGGACTCTCTTGTTATAATTCTCAGTGATTTTAACAAAGGGAATCTCAGTCAGGAATTACCAAAATACAAACAGTTTGTTAAATGCCCGACCAGAGAAGGGAGTACGTTAGATCATTGTTACAAGACAGTGAGCGGCGCCTACCGCGCGGTGGCCCGTGCAGCTTTGGGACTCTCAGATCACGTGATGGTCCACTTGATCCCCGCATACAGACAGAGACTTAAAGTCTCTAAACCTGTTGTGAGGACGTCTAAAGTGTGGAGCAATGAAGCTGTAGAGGAGCTACGCGTGTGCTTGGCCACCACGGATTGGGATATGTTTGAGGCTTCAACAGACAGTCTAGATGACTACACGGACACTGTGACGTCATATATTCATTTCTGTGAAGACAGCATCATCCCACAGCGCACCAGGGTGAGATATAACAATGACAAGCCCTGGTTCACACCTAAACTCCGGCAGCTCCGTCAGCAGAAAGAGGTGGCTTTCAGAGAAGGAGACAGAGACAGCTATAGAGGTCCAAAGTACAGATTTAGCAAGGAGGTGGCAAAGGCTAAATCCATGTACAGTTCACGTCTGCAGCAAAGGTTCTCTGCCAACGACTCGGCCTCTGTGTGGAGGGGGTTGAAAGAGATCACCAACTACAAGCCCAAAGCACCTCGTTCTATTGACGACCTCAAGCTGGCCAACGACCTGAACGTCTTCTATTCACGCTTTGAAGACAAGGACTCACACCTCCCCACCCCCCACACAACTGGATATTCAAACACTCTGGACCTCCCCCCTCTCACTGCTGCCCTCCCCACTCTGCCTGTTGCCCTCTCGGTCCAAGAGGAGGACGTGAGGAGACATTTCAAAAGGCTGAATCCACGTAAGGCCCCGGGTTCACGGGGATCTTCAACACCTCCCTGGAGTCATGCCATGTTCCAGTCTGTTTCAAGTCCTCAATCATAGTTCCAGTCCCCAAGAAACCACGCATCACTGGACTTAATGACTACAGGCCTGTGGCTGTCACGTCTGTAGTCATGAAGACCTTCGAACGCCTGGTTTTATCCCACCTGAAGTCCATAACCGACCCCCTCCTGGACCCCCTGCAGTTTGCCTACAGAGCCAACAGGTCTGTAGATGACGCCATAAACCTGGCCCTGCACTCCATCCTACAGCACCTGGACTCCCCAGGAACCTACGCTAGGATCCTGTTTGTGGACTTCAGCTCTACATTCAACACCATCCTTCCAGCTTTGCTCCAGGACAAGCTTTCTCTGCTCCACGTGCCCAACTCCACCTGCAGGTGGATCACAGACTTCCTGACGGACCGGAGTCAGCGTGTGAGGCTGGGAAAAAATGTCTCGGGCTCTCAGCACAGGATCTCCACAGGGCTGTGTCCTTTCCTCTCTGCTCTTCTCCCTTTACACTAACTGCTGCACCTCCAGCCACGACTCTGTAAAGCTCATCAAGTTTGCGGACGACACCACCCTCATCGGACTCATTTCGGATGGGGATGAGTCTGCCTACAGGAGGGAGGTGGACCGGCTGGTGACCTGGTGCAGCAGCAACAACTTGGAGCTCAACACCCAGAAAACAGTGGAGATGATCGTGGACTTCAGGAAAGCCACAGCCCCCCCCCCCCCCCCCCCCCCCCCCCGCCCTCCCTCGCCCTCACCAACAGCCCCATCACCACTGTGGTCTGTCACCGCTTCCTCGGCACCACCATCACCCAGGACCTCAAGTGGGAGTCAACCATCAGCTCCCTCATCAAGAAGGCCCAGCAGAGGATGTACTTCCTGCGGCAGCTGAAGAAGGCCAAGCTGCCTGTCCAGCTGATGGTGCAGTTCTACACGGCCATCATCGAGTCCATCCTCTGCTCCTCCATCACGGTGTGGTACGCCGGGGCCACAGCCAGGGACAGACACAGACTGCAGCGCATTGTGGCCTCTGCTGAGAAGGTGATCCGCTGTAGCCTTCCATCTCTCCACGACCTGCACGTCTCCAGGACTCTGGGCCGAGCAGGTCGGATCACAGCTGACCCTTCTCACCCTGCACACGGTCTGTTCAAACCACTCCCCTCGGGCAGGAGGCTACGGTCCATCCGGACCAGAACCTCCCGCCATAAGAACAGTTTCTTCCCCTCTGCCGTTAGACTCATGAACACCTCATAACTCAGTCACCTTAAGCTTAACTCTGTCACTTTATCATTTTATCACGGGTCACTTTAGACAATGTACTTTGGTTTTTAATTGCACTCCTCCCACTGCACTATTTTTTCTGTTTCTCTGTTTTTCTGTTGCACACAGCCTTTCATATTTCATATTTCTTTTTTTTTTATCTTATTTTATCTTATTTTGACACATATGTTACATTTTATCTTAGCATTTTATCTCTTCTTAATGTTGCACCATTGTACCGAAGCAAATTCCTAGTCTGTGAATCCTGTTCACTGGCAATGGCAATAAACTTCTTCAGATTCTGATTCATTCATTGTGGAGGCCGATGGCAATTTGATAAAACATTGAAAATAGGCACAATTTTTTTTTTTATACTGTCCAAAAAAAAAAACCTGCTGTTACCTTGGAATGGTAAGAAAAGCAACAAAATAGCATGGATTCACATTTGCATTGAATTAAAACTTACATACACTTGTGTGATTGTTCATAAAACTGACAAAATGTATATACACTCTGTGCAGAAACGACAGACTGCATATATACTGGCAAACCAGGAACAGTCAATATGAAGCCCATATCTGGGTGTCAATATGTTGGTAGCGGGGGCAGTGCTGATTGTGACCCACAAATGGATAAAGAGGTGGCGCGTGGGTGGCTCAGTGTTATGACTGAAACCTGAATACGGCCCTATCTTTGAATCCAAACCTGCTAAGTTAACAGGCTAACCTGTGATTGGGTGTTTATTAAATCATATTTTTTGGGACTGCCTGGTGGTTCTGCTAAAGATTTCCTTTGGTGGGGGCATTCATACATTAATGGACCCAAGGGATGAAGTTACTGATAGCTGCTAAAAGTATTAACGCTGTTAGCATACAAGATGAAATAAGACGATAATTTCACTTGGCGCAAATATTGCTCCAGGTTCATCTTAGCTGATCCAGTAGGCCATTTCGCAAGCAATATCATTCAGGGTGTTTGTGATAAAATGCGAAAACGAAAAACGCAGCCCTTAATGGCAGCTAGCAGCCGTATCGACCGGCCTCTGACTTCAAGACGCTCTAACAGTCGGACTCGGCTCAGCCGCTCACTTAAAGCGATCACAGCTCTAATGATGAATAATTTATGACTTAAAATGTCTTAAACTAACAAGTTACAGTTGTCATGGAGGGGGAAACTACTTTGCAAGGCCAAAACTGTTTGTTTTTGTTTGTTTGTTTGTTTGTTTGTTTTTTGTACCAGGCTGTAAACATGTTTATTTCTGATCTAATATTTTAACATGGAGTTGAATGGGAACCCGCTCACTTTTGGAGCCAGCCTTAAGCAGCCAGTCAAGAAACTGCAATTTTTTCTTCTTCCAGGTGGGCTTCATCTGAGACCACCAAAGCTTACTGCTTGCTTTAAATCTACTTAATACAAAGTACCTTTATTGCTGTTGTATATCACTAAATTACAGCTAATTTTATTGATGGGAAAGTAGTTATTGGGGTGAATACTACAGCAAATGCAATCACTTAGCTCCCTGAGATGTTATAGACATGAAGGAGGAAGCACAAAGCTCAAAGGTCATACTGCATTCGATTGAAAATGGGAACTCATCATTTCTGACTAGGAAAAATACTTTTAATAAAGCTATGACAAAATGTTGGCTTCTATTGATTCATTTTGGCAAACCACATAAAAGCATTGTAACTGTAACATTATTGATCCATGTATTTTGTAAACCAGCACAAAGTGGTCATTTTCTTGAGTTTACTCCCGAACATGATGAGCATTTCTGGAAGTGCTCCAGTGTTAGAATGATGTTCTAAACATGTCTCAATTGCTGAGGAACTTCGCAAAATATGTTACCTTCAATGCTTTCAGAATAGGGTTAGAATTATAATAAGTGTCCGGTTTAGTGTACAATTTTTGTAAGATACAAAAAAAAAAGGATATTTGAATAATACTTCTGCTTTGGACCACAACTTTGAGCAATTCCAGAAGTCTTGTACAGTTTTCTGATATTGTACAGGTCACATTCATAAATAGCTCAGATATGCAAAATACAAGGAATATTTGTACAGATAACTGATAAAGCAGACCTGTGTGTGATGTCTTACCTGTCTACCAGATAGCCACAAAACCTGTGTATGAATTACATCCAGATTTTATTCAGAGTTCTTCTCAACAGGATTTCTGGTGCCATTTGCTGTGTCCTTTACTGCCTTTTTCTTTCTTTCGTTCTTTTTTTTTTTTTGGTAATTTCAGACACAACTAAAGGTCTACAAGTAGCAGTGCTCTTTGACTCTTTAACAGCATCCTGGGAAATGATGTTCTCCATTGTAATTCTTACCTATGTGCTTTAGAAATGTCCAGTTTTCCAGAAAAGGTTCATTTTAGCACAGTGACAGGATAAGATTATTAATTATTTATCTAAATACTATGGAATAAATTTATAAAGACAAAAAAAAATCTGTCCTACATCCAAAAGTAAGTAAACAAAATAATAATAATAATAATAATAATAATGTGGCAATCTGCATGGAAGAGCAAAGACTGAGCCAGAGCCTTTTTCTGAGCTCTGCCACAAGCAGGTGCTTTTATTCTTTACACACAGCACACACAGTCAGTGATGAAAGACATCAAACACAGTTACGGTACCGGCAACATGACCAAAACACAATAAATCAATAACACTAGCAACAGTGTTAAACTAACATGAACCACAATCACCTTTTAAACCCCAAACTCCCATGGTGCATATCAGCACAACCATTTCCAGACTTAGCATCCAGCCCAGTGATCGCTACACTAATAATAATAATAATTCAAAGGGACTACAGGTTTAAAATCTATAATTACCTTTTTTTTCTTTGTTTGGTTGGTTGGTTTTTGTTTTGTTGTTGCTGTTCATGTCCCACTTTCCCACAAAATTCCATTAAAATCAGTGCATGAGATCTCTACAAATTGGTTTTTAAACAATTCAAAAATTGTGTTCTTTGGCAGTGTTAAGAAAGTGAAAAGATATTCCAGGATCAGCTTTCGTATACAAATATGATTCAAAATCAGATTACTTTTTCCACATAAACTGAATTACATTGATTTCTGACTTGACAGCATCCTGCAAACAAACAGACAAACACTGTGCTATTTCCTTTTCAACTGCACTTCACAAACTTGCTGTAGCACGCTGATGGAACAGCAACAAATACAGTTGTTTTGACTGCTGTATGTAACGTGTAATATGTAACATTATGGGCTCTCAACCACACAGATGTAAATCCATCCAACATTAACAGATAGTTTTCAGTTTTAGGTTGAAATGCAGCAGCCTCTTCGTGTGCACACATCCTGATTAACGATATCTTTGTCCTCACTGTGCTCAGTTCATCTCTGAATAAAAATAATACTCTTCTCGCCTCGGTTCTTGTCTTTCATGACATTTTGCCTTTCAAGTGTAATTAAATCCACTTGACCTTTAACTCTCTTCATTAAAGTTATATTAATTATACTTTGCCACGTGCACCTTCACCTGTTAATGCACTGGTTCCTTTGTCACTGTCACTGCAGCATGTGTGAGCATTCATTTACTGTGGAAGAGATGCACACACACAGAGAGAGCTTTTCTAAATCTTCCATTAAGAACATTGATCAGTGTGTTCTGTGGTTGCAGATCCGTCACTGAAAACTCTCTGGTATGTTCTTTAAACTTCTTCTTCATCCTTTGGCTGCTCCCGTGAGGAGTACACAGATCGTTTCCATCTCACCCTGTCCTCTGTATCTTCCTCTGTCACACCAACCACCTGTATGTCCTCCCTCAGCACATCCATAAACCTCCACTTTGGCCTCCCTCTTCTCCTCCTGCTTGGTGGTTCCATCCTCACCATCCTTCTCCCTATATACCCTGGGTCTCTCCTCTACACGTCCAAACCATCTCACTCTCACCTCTCTGACTTTCTGTTCAAGCCGTCCCACCTGACCTGTCCTGATACGTTCATTCCTAATGATGTAAATTCTCGTTACTCCTAAAAAGAATCAGCTCTACCACCTCCAGCTCTGCCTCCTGTCTTTTTGTTATTACCACCATCTCTAAGCCGAACAATATAGCTGCTCTCAGTACTCATACTCTCACGAGCGCCACTAGCTTAGCTTGTGAAAAGCTAAAAGTGGACACTCGTTTTGGCCGAACAACTATCCAGTTTCTGGATATTCTGTGTTAGTATGCACCTGCAGCCATCGTGCTCTATGAATTCCTGCACAAAAAGTAGTTCCCAGATCATTGTAATATATTCCTGTGAGATAATGAGTATATCTCATCTAAATTAATTCTAAAATTTACCAGTAATAAAATTATAAAGATAACTGAAGTTTTAAGAGTGGCTGTAATAAATATTTAAGAAACTTAAAGTTTATGAACAACCTCACCTGTTATCACTCAAGCACACTGTAAACATTGGCACGATGGAGTTTGATGTGGAAGAATTCAGAAAGATACAATTGGAATGGTTTGATTACGATTTACAGTTGGTGATGAAAGACTTGGGTGTTAACCTCGTGTTAAAGTCAGAACAAGAAGCTGCACTGAAAGAGATCAATCTGAGAAGAGACACATTCTGCGTGTTGACGCTCCAACGAGAGCGGCACGCTGAGCAGTGTGGCGAAAGTAGTCCAGCAAGCTCAGTCTGTGGGCAAGCTAACCCACAATGCCAAAATAGCAGAGATGTCACTCCAATGAGAGCAGCATGCTGAGCAGGGTCCTCAGTACTGTCTTGTCGACTTTCCCCTTCTCTCTTGCAGATATTCTTTGGTCACAAATCACTCTTGCCACCTTTATCCACCCTGCCTGCACTCTCCTCTTCATCTGTCTACCACACTTTCCATTACTTTAAACAGCTGACCCCAAGGATTTAAACTCATCTACTTTCACCACTTGTACTCCTTGTAACTGCACTATTCCACTGGGCTCCCTCTCATTCACACCCATGTACTCAGTCTTGCACATACTGATTTTCATTCCTCTTCTCTCCAGAGCATATCTTCACATCTCCAGGTTAGTCTCAACCTGCTCTCTACTCTCACTACAGATCACAATGTCATCTGCAAACATCATACTCCATGGAGACTGCTGTCTGAGCTCATCTGTAAACCTGCCCATCACCATTGTGTACAAGAACTCAGGAGCTGATCCTTGGTGTAATCCCACCTCCATTTTGAATGAGTCTGTCATTCCTACTGCACATCTCACTGCTGTCACACTATGTTTGTACATGTCCTGCACTACCCTCACACAGTGGTGGGCACCATTCCGATAATCCGCTAACAGATAATTATCGAAGATAATGTTTTCATTATCGGATTATCTTTTTAGATAACTTTAAAAACCATTATCGGACCAGTTATCTTCCGATTAATTTTTGTCCAATAGATAAACAAAGTAAACAAAGCTGAACAGAGACAAGCATTTTTAAAATTTAAAATCAGTTCAGCACCTGTCTGTTAAAAGTTTTGTAACAGATGTACAGTTTTACCCTCTGCAAACAAAAGAGCACTGCTATTATTAAAAAACGTCCCTATCCTCTGCAGACAAAGGAAAACTGATCACAAAAAAAAAAAAAATTCCTTTAACACCATACTAATATGCTGGCAATATCACCTAAGTCATCGAGAGGCATACATTTTTTACTTATGGTTCAAATTTTAACCAAACTAATTTTGGACAAGTTATTTAAAATTACTGTCATGTCTGAAGTTTTATAAAGTGAAAATATCAGATATATGTTTTAGTTTTTAAAGTAATGTTCAAATTTTTAAGGTTTTGTGAGCACATGCTGTGCCCAGCAGTGCATTGGGGCAACTGTTTGTTGTGATTTGGCGCTATATAAGAAAAAAGTTGATTGATTGATTGATTATGGGTAGGATTATGTAATCTCAATATGTTCACGACAGGACAAATGCATTTCAGACACTCTGTTCAGGCTCCACGGACAACAGCATTAAACTCTAGTGCCTAAAACTCTTGTGAATATATTCTCTGGGTTTATAGATGTTGTTATTGTATTTGTGTTTGTTAAATTCCACGTATTTTAAATGTAGCAGACACGGATTATCTGGAATTTTGTTTTGGCAAGTTTTCAAGGCCTCTACTGCCAGCTACTGGCCAGTAGTGTTCATGGCAGTATTCACCCTAAGTACTAAGCATCTGGAACACTGAACACTATAGAATAGAACACTGCCAGTAGATGGCAGTGTTCTATTTATTTTGACCCCGGTTATATCAGATGATTGTCAAATCAACTTTTTGGCTTTGCAAATGGCTTTTTGGTTTGTTTGTTTGTTTGTTTTTTTTTTTTTACAAATTAAGTTTAAAAACAAAACAACAGCAAAAAAAAAAAAAAAAAAAAAAACCATTACAAGACAGCTCTGCAGTGTTTGCACTTGCACAGTGGAAGCGGTTGGATGCTTGTAGCCAACATTTATGTAGACAGTATTGAGTGCACGTTTTACAACATCATAAAATGTGCGCATGGCACTAATAAAATGAGCGCACATTCTCTCCACATGCAAAACATTTTGTGATGACACTTCCAGGGCTGCGTAAAAATGCCCATTTTTACAAATAAAAAATGGAATATTTAACAAAAGCACATTTATATGTAAAAACCAACACACGACACACGTCACATTAACGTGTTGGTTTACATAATGAATGACTGAACCAGTCAGTGTTTAGCAGAGGCACTTTTACCCAGAATCCTTTGCGATCTGTCTGTGTTTGTTACAAAACCTCAGAATTAGTGCATTATTCAACATTAAAAGATATATGTTATATTTTACCTTTGTACAAATGACAGAATTGACATTAATGGAGTTATTCTATCGGTATTAATGTTATTTACAAATCAAAACCATAAGTCAGCATGACTTTATTTTTCAAGACCTCCGCCTGACCGGAGCATTGTGATTGGCAGAAAGCTGGGCTTTATGGCTGCTCTCAGAGTGCCTCTGTGCTGGGAGCGCTGTAGTAAACAAGAGCTTCCAGCAGGGACAGGATGTTCAAAGACAAAAGTGTGGTCTCATTGTTTGGCTCTGTTGTCACTTTTATTTCTAGTAGAAGCCTTTGTGGCGTTAAAACTCAAATTCAGTTTATTAGTAGTTGCAAATGTACCAGAGACAATATTGGAATTTATCGGTTATCGGTTATCTGTAACTTCCGATACATTGTTGGGTGGTTTATCATTTTATCTTTATCAAAGATAACTTTTCAGTTATCTGATTATCTGTTATCAAAGTTAATTTTTTGGTTATCTGTGCCCACCACTGTCCTCACATACTTCTCTGCCACTCCAGACTTCCTCATACAATACCACAACTCTTGGCACCCTGTCATAAGATTTCTCTAAATCCACAAACACACAAAGTAACTGCTTTAGACCTTCTCTATACTTCTCTATCAGTATTCTCAAAGCAAACATTGCATTGTAGTGCTCTTTCTCGGCATGAAACCACATTGCTGCTCACAGATCTTCACCTGTTTTCTAAGCCTACCTTCTACTACTCTTTCCCATAGCTTCATACTGTCGGTGATCAACTTTATGCCTCTGTAGTTACTGCAGCTCTGCATATCACCCTTGTTCTTAAAAATAGGAACCAGCACGATTTGTCTCCACTTCTCAGGCATCTTCTCACTTTCTAAGACTTTATTAAACAATCTGGTTAGAAACTGTACTGCTATATCTAATAGACATTTCCATACCTCCACTGGAATGTCATCTGGACCAACTACCTTTCCATTCTTCATCCTTACTAATCTCTTGCACTTTCTGATTTACACTCTCCACATCATCCAGCCTTTTCTCTCTCATTTTCTTCATTCATCATCTCTTCAAAATATTCCCTCCACCTTCTCAACATACTGTCCTCGCTTGTCAACACATTACCATCTGCATATTTTACCAGCCTAACGTGCTGCACATCCTTTCCAGCTCTGTCCCTTTGTCTGGACAATCTGTATAAGTCCTTCTCCCCATCCTTACTATTCAAACTCTTGTACAGCTCGCTATATGCCTTTTGTATTTGCCTCTATGCCTGGAAGCTCCTTACTATTTCACCATGCCATTTAGGTCCTTCAGACTTCAGGCTGAAGGGTGTGTGTGTTTCTTTGTTTGATTACAGTGGCTTACAAAAGTATTCATACCCCTTGGTATTTCACGCATTTTAATTTATTGATGCATTTTCAAATACAAAAAGTAAATTAGGCTTTTCAATATAAAATTTCTAAATTATCTTCCTTAGACTCAAACTGAAAGTAAATCTCTACAACTTGATATAAATTAATTAAAAATATAAAAGCCAAAATGACGGGTTACATAAGTAATCAGCCCCTGTGGTATAATACCTGTAAATAATCAGTTTAATTGCCAGTTTTCTTCAGACAAGTCAGGGGATGGCTATATGAACATTTCCAAGTTATGTCTTGAACTTTATTTATATCAGTTATGAATATATACAATCCACATGGCACTCTATGGAAATCTGTGTGGAGTAGACAGTTCTCAAAAACTGACTGTGCAAGAAGGAGAAGGGTATCCCCAGTTATACAGCTTCATGATGAAGTGGTACAGAGGAGGATTTTATTCAAGTAAAGACCTGAAAGTTCAGCTACAATTTGCCAGAAAGTACATCTGAGATGCAAGCCTAGATTTAATGTTTTGGTGAAAAAAAACTCTCTTCTGTACCAATCATGAAGCTGTGTAACCGGGGATACAAAATGCAAAACATGCACTATGCACAATATCTCCAATCACAGCCACAAAAGCCTGTAATTTCTTATGGGTTGTCTGGGTGTCTTGGTGGCTTTCCTCACTCTTCTCCTTCTTGCACAGTCACTCAGTTTTTGAAAGCTGTCTACTCCACACAGATTTACCATAGAGTGCCATACTGTTTGTATTTCTTCATAACTGATGTGAATAAAGTTCAAGACATATTCAGTGACTTGGAAATGTTCATGTATCCATCCCTTGACTTGTCTGAAGAAAACTGGCAAGTAAACTGATTATTTACAGGTATTATACCAAAGGAGCTGATTACTTATGCAACCCATCATCTTGGCTTTTATATTTTTAATGAATTTATATCAAGTTGTAGAGATTTACTTTCAGTTTGAGTCTAAGGAAGATAATTTAGAAATTTTATATTGAGAAGCCTGATTTATTTTTTGTATTTGAAATGCCATAAACAAATTAAAAAAGCATGAAATACCAAGGGGCTGAATGCTTTTGCAAGCCACTGTATGTGTGTGTGTGTGTGTGTGTGTGTGCGCTAAAAAATTAAAATATAATTTTTCACATTGTCATTATGGGGTATTGTGTGTAGGGTTTTGAGGGTAAAAAAAAAATTTTCTTCCATTTTGGAATAAGGCTGAAACATTACAAATGTGGAAAAAGTGCAATGCTGTGAATACTTTCTGGAGGCACTGTAGACCAGCTCTGACATCCAGTGTCTTGTTGGGGACCCCATGAATTGTCAGAACGTCTCAGAAAGTAGCCTGGTCACTCAAATCAAATGCTTTGTTCAAATCAACATAAGGTGCAAAGAAGTACTGCATATATTCATGCTTAGATTCACTGAGTATTTGCAGAGCCTGGATGTAGTCGATGATTGACTTCTTGGGTATGAACCCAGCCACAGGAAGGAAACTGATATCCAAGGTTCCCAAGTAGTAACAACAGGTACAAGACATTTCCTATAAACAGCATTTGCATGCTCAGTGGTAGTAGCATGAAGCCCCCCGACCTCACTGTGGATGACATTACATTGATTTTTCTGGTGAGTCACCCTAACCTTTACATAAGCCAGAGCTTGGGGACCAGCTTGGATATTTTTTAGTCTATCCCCTTAAAATGGAAGCTCTTTGCGGGTTTGTATCCCCACAATGTGATGAATAGAAGTGCTCGCTCACACGCACACGCGCACACACACACACACACACACACACAAAAGGCACTTTTGGCAGTCAGGCAGCGTAACTACTCAACAAATTGCAGTCCAGCTTGTT
The DNA here is from genome assembly GCF_902500255.1 of Thalassophryne amazonica. Taxonomy (NCBI): domain Eukaryota; kingdom Metazoa; phylum Chordata; class Actinopteri; order Batrachoidiformes; family Batrachoididae; genus Thalassophryne; species Thalassophryne amazonica. Next base: position 40,821,900 of record NC_047103.1, on the reverse strand, counting down.
GTAGGGTTGCATGCATCATGTCTCAGCATTTGAACGACAGCTTTGGATCGCTTATGATGCAATTTCTCGGGAGTGCTCCGCATGCACACACGCACTGGCCACAATCTCTGCGCCACAGCAGCTGACGAAGGAAACTGTAGAAATAATTGTCTGTCGTTCCTCGTTGGCTGCTTTGACGGCTGGCAAAAATCCCTTTGTGGTGCACTAACAGAGGTGTTTGAAGTCTCAGTCAGTGTGCCGTGAGCGTGCGCTACATGCTAGTTCACATCTGCAGAGCGTCCCGTGATGCACACAGTGTCAGACTGGCAGCTGGGCAGGCGAGACTCTCAGAAGGAGGAGCAGGCCAAGAACAATAACCACAGATCTGACCGTGGCACATAGGCCACACAGCTTCTGCAAAAGATGTTTTGTTCATGTCATCTTGCACTTTCTTTCCAAGACAGAGCAGCTGTACACACAAAGGCAGAGTTTAGCCGTTCCAATAAAACGCTGCAAATTCCGACTTCATTCTTTCGCTTGTTGTGTTTGAGAAACTTGATTTGCCACAAGGGCATTTTGCACAGTTGTATTTCCAGCTTTCATCAGATTTAATTGACTGTTTGAGTTACAATATAAACCACAGCACCCCCCCCTCCCCCCCCCAAAAAAACAACTCACACATTGTGTATTCCAAAAGGAAGAAACTTCATTTTGAACACGCTGATGCTTTTGTGGACCTTGTTGCTTTGTTACTCTCTCAGACTTTTACATTTGCATGCTGTAAGACGGCTCGCCTTCATTTGAGTAAATAATTACTTCACTTTCCTGAAAGAAGACCAGACAGTCTCCAGAGTGGTTCCTCACAAATAAACTTTTATTCAGCAGACTGCATGAGATCACTGATTTATCAATGAAAGATGCGAAAAGTTGGAACAAAGAGAAGATATATAATGTTTTATGAACTCTGTGCAATATTATACAATTAATGAATGTTTATGAGTTCAATGGTACGAATATTTCATGAGGTGAAAGCTGGAACATACCATTCAACGAGGCGAATGGTATGTTCCATTTTGGTGTTCCACTGTGACGTGTAGTCCAGTGATGCTGTGCACTGACTTCGGACTTCCATAAAAAAAAAAAAACTTTGTGTAGTTCCTCAGTTCAGCCAAAAATCAGCGTTTTATGTTAGCAGCTCTTCATGCATCCAGACAGCTTACAGGGGAGTGGATTTTGTGAGTGTGTTTTGTGTGTGTGTGTGTGTGTGTGTATCTTACAAGAATTAGCAGTGTCAATTAGCTCAACTTGTATCTCAGGAGAGTCGTGTCCCCCGCGTGCGCGCACGTGCACATACACACGCAACCTGGTCGGTGCTTGTGCATGCGTGAACAACAAAAATAAGACTGTATGCGTCCTCAGTGCAGCAAAAAAATAAATAAATAAATAAATCACGTCAAAAATGAGTCCAGCTTTTGTTCTCTCTTCCTGCTAACAACCTCCAGGCAGCACAGTGGATTGGTTTTGTGTGTGCATGCACTCGTGCACGAGCATGCATGGGCGCGCCCGCACGCGCGTGTTTTGCGATGTGCGTGTGCACGAGTATGCGCGCATGTGCGCACGCTTCATATGCACGTGCACGAACATGCTCGCGCATGGGCGCATACTCGTGCGTACTTGTGTATGCGTGATCACATGTGCGCATGTGCACGAGGCAGCGAGGCAGTGCATGTGCACGTGCACGTGAGAGTGCAATGGTATGAAACGTATGGATCCAAATTTGCACTCTAAATGGAACCAAGCTGCACTCTGAATGCAATGCAACACAAATGGGATGAATTAATCTGTCATGTGACATACAAAGCACCAATCAAATCACAAGGATCCACTCAGCTGTTATATAAACACCTATCACATATAACATTGTAACCACCTGTCTAATATTATGTAGCCCAAACCCATCGAGGCATTGATCCCACTAGACCTCTGGAGGTGTTCTATGGTATCTGAAACTAAAATGTTATGAAGCTAGTCCACATAGTGTCGTTCCTTCCCATTTAATCCTAAATAGCAAATTTGGGCATGTTTTGAAGCATCACAGTAACGTCTTGATCCATCTTTGTAAATCTTGAACAAACTTGGTATATGTAGTAGTTACAGCCTTTATTGGTACCACAAAATTGTGGTCCAATTTTTGGACTGTTCAAAAAATTTCATCACAGTTCTCAAAATTTCTCAAAAGGGAGTTTTTCCTTCCCACTGTTGCCAAGTGCTTGCTCACAGGGGGTCGTTTTGACCGTTGGGGTTTTTACGTAATTATTGTATGGCCTTGCCTTACAATATAAAGCGCCTTGGGGCAACTGTTTGTTGTGATTTGGAGCTATATAAATAAAATTGATTGAAAATTGCTGACGGTACGTGGTAACTTCCGGGTGTTCGCAGTCTTTACTGCTTCAATCATGTTAGAAATTCTTTAAACAGGGTATTCATAGTGACTATGGCTTGGAACTTGTTTGCTCCATTGGGGTAAACATTTGAAGCTGAATCAGCATTTATTGCGGTTTGTCATATATAACGAGGGCACAGCTCCTATCTTTCATTTTCGGGCAGGTTGTTGTGTGGGCTGCCAGAAGAGGAGGTACTGCTGGCCCACCACCAGAAGGCGCCCTGCCTGAAGTGCGGGCTTCAGGCACGAGAGGGCGCTGCCGCCTCAGGAACAAGCTGTGGTGACAGCTGTCACCCATCATCCGTGACAGCTGTCACTAATCAACACATCTGGTATAAAAGCAGGAAGACACCTCCACCAAACTGCCGAGATATCATCTTCATCTGGAGGTAATATCCTCAGCCTTTTGTAAATCTGTTTATTGTGAGTGTTTGCAGGAGAACCGGTCGTTTTTGAGGAGGCTGTGCAAGACGGCGCTCCTTTTCAGCTGAGACCGCTGCAACGCGCTGAGTGAGAGGTGGAGGTGGCATTCCCACCAGTGTTACTGGGTGTTCACACACCCACCCTTTGACCGTATTTTGCTTTCTGCCAGCAGTACCAGATCCGACACGCCGGGAAGGTGGCCACCTGGGGACTCCGGGACTTGGCGGCTCTGGTATTCCTCGGGTTCAGGTGGCGGTGGAAATCGTGTGGTTCCGGTTCGTTTCCAGACGGGCGTCTCCTATCGTCGAGCCTGCCCACACGACACCTTTTATTAATTGACTGTTACACATTCTGATTCTGCTGTGTTTGGTTGTGACATTCACACCAGTAAAGTGTTATAATTTATCTCCGTCCATTGTCCGTTCATTTACGCCCCCTGTTGTGAGTCCGTGTCACTACACTTTCCCAACACAGGTTGCCAGATCTACATTTTATAAGCCAGCCTATCAGGAGGCAAGCCTTAAGCATTAAGACGTTTCATACAGTTTTTGGACTTTTTGAATCATGGCCAATTATAGTAGAACGGTGCCCTGTGGAATAGCCCACTTAGCAGCTGACCGTTCTTTTGCATTGGACCACATGAGGCAGCATTCACTCCCCTTGCACGTCACTGAGCCTTAATGTCCCATGACCCTGCCACCTATTCACCAGTTATGCCTCTTGGACTACTTTTAGTAGGTAATGAATGACCACTAGGAACATCCCACAAGTTCTGGGGTATTGGAGATGCTCTGGTCCAGTTGTCTAGCCATCAGAATTCAGCCCTCGTCAAAGTCACTCAAAGCTTAACGTGTCGTGTCCCCATTTTTCTGGCTTCCGACACATCGACTTCAAAGGCAAAATGTTACCTTGCTGCCTAATATATCCCACCACCAGCAGGTGCCATTGTAACAAGATAGTCAGTATGACTGACAGATGAGAGGTTCTCAGATTCTTTCCTTTGAAAGACCATAAATTAATTTTCAAGCGATTGTAAATAATGATACTAAGAATAATAATGTTACTCTTTATTGAAAAACAAAAATAACAGTAAAGTTTGCTGCAAAGGTTACTGTCAACCTTGGGAAAGTATTTTAATGTCTACTGTTTATTCCAGGGCAGCACGGTGGATTAGTGGTTAGCACTGTTGCCTCACAACGAGAAGGTCATGGGTTTGATTCCCACCTGGGACCTTTCTGTGTGGAATTTGTGTGTTCTCCCCGGGTTTCTGTGGGTTTCCTCCTGGTGCTCCGGCATCCAAACACATCCAAAGACAAGCAGGTTAGGTGGATTGGAAACTTTAAATTGTGTGTGCGGGTGTGAATGTGTTTGTTTGTTTCCCAGCAGTCACTCCCTGTGACTGCTGGGATAGGCTCCAGCCTCCTGACCATTAATTGGAGTAAGCGGTTGAAGATGAGTGAGTGAGTGAGTTTGTATTCCCGGTGCTTGCTGTCAAATATACTCCTTGTATGCAGCAAGACAAAAATTTAAAAAGGGGCATGATCCCAGTAGAAATGCTGTAGTCAGTTTTAACTGAATGTCACTCAATCACCAAAGGACATTTTTTTCATTTTGTCCACTGAAGTGTCGCTAAGTGATGGATGTCTCCAGCACAGGCCTTCAGATCTGCAGCTGCCTGTGGGGGAAATGTGAAAAGCACGGGGGATTTTAGCACTGCCTTTCACAGCCATGGTGGAGATGCCATTTGAGATCACACAGGGTAAATATAGCCCAGAGAGAGTGTTAAAGACGGCGATCTGGGTCCAGGTTCGTGTCAGATGTGCTGTCCCTGCACCACTCAGGATGACAGGCACACTAAGCATATCATTACGGCACAACAACTAGTGACACAGCGAGGAATGAGGCTAAAGTAACTGGTTTTACAGGGTTTTCTATTCATGTAGCCATGGGCTGCTCTATGGGGGGCCTTAATGTGGCTGTAGGCCCCAGAAATTTTACCATCCTCCCAGAAAACTGACACAGCGTTTAAACTCCTGTGTTTTCAGCCTCAGTTTCTCACCATCAGCAGCTTTATCTGACTAATGTGATTCTTTAAGGCCCTAGTTCCTTCAGTAACTATGTGACAAGCATCATACATGCTTGTTGAGTGAATCTAATATTTCAAAACTTTTGTTTCAAAATACTTGGTGATGTGCTGAGTCCCAATTTAGCAGAGCATGTGTTGCTTCCTTTTTTTGTGCGGACTCCTAAGCAACGTTCCAAAAAAACAAGTGTTCTGGAACAGCGTTTTTTTGTTTGTTTTTTTAGTTTACAATCGGCAGTGGTGGGCACAGCTAAGCAAAAGGTTACCTTTGACAACCATTAATCCGATAACTGAAAAGTTATCTTTTATGATGCTATACCGATAAACTGTTAAAAAAAAGATTTCTTTGTTACAGATAAACGATAGCTTTTAGTATTTATTTGGACGCAGCCACATCAGATTACACTTTCGGCTTCTGATAAACCACTTTCACTTTTCACTGCTGGGTAAATTCAAGGATCACAAACACATAAGAATGCACAATAAATGAATGAATAAAAAAATGAAACCCAAAACACTGTCATCATCTTTCAAAAGCAGTAAAACACAGTATTAGAAGTCACAGTTTATCTCTGTATTAGATACACCATCATTTACAAACTAAAAAACTGCTGCTTTTTTCACACGCTTTGAACCCTGTGGTTTGAACAACCGAAATACGTCCATTAATGCATTGCTCAGCAGAGTAAAATACATATAAATTCTTACCTGTTAGTTTCAGTGGGACTCATGTGAATAAATAATCCACATAAAGCTTCCTCTTTTTTTATCCTGTTAGATATATTTGTGTTCAATTATGGTTTTCTTTATTTGTTTTCTGTACTTGTTTTGGTATTAAGGTAGTTATTTTATTTAGGGTTATACTTTTAGTTTCATTCTTATTCTCACTTTCCTTTGTTCTTTCTTGGTATGTGCATGGAGAACTGGATTTAACCAGTTTGTACCACTTAGGATAAAGAGAGTTAGGTTACAATTATAAATCATATGTCTCCTGTTATTGCGTGGGCCTGGGGCAGGGGGATGGACCTCACTTGAATGCCCACGAGGACCAATAAGAGAAGGATTTTGCGAAATAAGGTCCGCATCTGTTACGCATATGTAATCCTGTCGAAAAACTGCTTGTATCCATTGTTCTGGGCTCTGTAAGAGCGGATCTTGTCTGTAAGAGAAGTTCTTGCAGGGCCCAGCCTTATTACTTTTGCTGTGTGTCACGTGCCCGTGGCTCAGAGGACAGTGACAAGGAGGAGACAAACGAGAGGATTAGAAAAATATAAGTATTTATTTACAATAGTTCAAGCCAATAAGTTAAAAGGTGCAAAAAATGTGCAGCTGTGCAAAAAGGCGCTCTGTTACCGGTCGGCGCAGCGAGACGTCCTAGAGAGAGAGTGAGAGGGAGAGAACCAAATGAATTAGTTGGGCCCACTTAAATAAGAGACAGGGACACTGGGCCCAGGTGCTCCTGATTATGGGCCCGCCCTGCTACAGGACGGCGGGGCCGTCACACTGTGACTTTGATTAAATTTAAGTGCGGAATAGTTCGAGTTTGTACTTTGTAAGGGGCAGTATTACAGAAAGAACGGGGGAAGAATTAACAATCCAAAACAGTGACTAAATGGTGAAGAAAAGTCCCTCTGTACACACAGCTGCACTTTGAGAGCTCCTCTCCCCCACCATGTCTTGGCAATTAAATGATCCCGTCAGCCACAAAGAAATAAAATAATGTTAAAATTAGTCCGTTTTGTTTGTGTTGAGTGGACACTCACTGTAACATCCAAAGTGAACCTGAACTACACTACCCACAATGCTCCCTGCGTCGAACGGCCAATCACATTTTGCTCTTATTGATGATGTCATCAGCATGCGACAGGCAGCCAGTCTGCTACAAACACACAACAGACAGACTAAAATGTTTGATTTTAGGGTTTGCAAATGTTTTGACTATTAAACTTTGGTCACTTTACCAGCAAAAAAAAAAAAAAAAAAAAAAATGTTATCGGACTGAAAGTTATCAGAACTAAATTTATATTTGCCCACACTGTGGGAATCATGTTTCTCCCTGCAGCTGCTAGCTTAACTTGTTAGCTAATGCCACTCTGAAGATGGATGCCGGTGGGCAGAGTGCACCAACGAGCACACAACATGCCCAGTGTTCAGCGGTTGACAGAAAACCACATCTGTGTTCAGCCACAGCCATTCGTGATTTCCCACAATTGACACAGCATCCAGTAACATCCAACAGGTGGCAGACACGCCTATGGGAAATTACTTTGACAAGTTGATTATTATTTAATTAATCAAGGGCACCAAAGGTTACCACATCTAATCATTTCAGCCTCATCATGTGCTCTTTTAATTTGGTGAGTTACAAGTTGATAGAATCTAATGTTTTTGAGTTACTGTTTACACAAGCTGGTTGGGATGGATCAACCCAAAAGTGTGTTCAAACTTTTGACTGGTTCTTTAGCATTGCATTGTGATCACTACGGAAAAAAAAAACCAACAAGACAGCAATGGTGCCAAATGCAATAACATTTACAATTTGGTCCATAATTCCAAATCTTTCTGCAGTTAGTGTTCACATAACCACACAATCACCACACAAGTAAATCAGATGAACTGTCTTGTTGTGTTCCTGAAAACTGTAAACTTTGAAATAAAAACCTCTATGTTCCTAAATATTTTAGTGTTGTGAACTGTCATTGTTGAAGCTGAGAATGCCTAAATGAAGCTAGCTAATTTTTCTAAAACATTAAATGGTTTGCAGTCCTTAAGTACAAAATTGTGCCTTTATGCTAAAGGGTAATAAGTCTTTAAGTTTGTTACTGCTCATTTACTTTTTCTGTGATGTCAGTTATGTGGAATTTGCACAAGCACTTTTATAGGCTATAAAGTTTTAAAATGCATATTTGCACATTTGTTGCACTTTTTTCCACTTCTAGACCCACCAAGAATGAAACTCTAGAGCCGCCACTGTGTGCAGCCCTCAATTTGTCATATCTGGTGTGCCTTGTGGGCATGGCACCATCTTTTTCGGGCAACATTCTGCACCCTGTCTGTGAAATGGATGTTCCTTCAATCAGCACAAATGTCACAGAGTATCATCTCCAACCAGCTAAATGCTTATTATATCTTCCGTGAGTCATGGCGTACCATATGGCAAGCGATAAAATTTAAAAAGAAATCTTATCTCAGCTTTTCCTCAGACACTTGGAAACCCTTATTGAAATAAAGCTTCAGTTTAGAACAGATGTGCTTTAAAAAAAAAAGGAAGAAGAAGAAGTGATTCATGGAACGAGGGTGTTGGAACCGCTTTGACTGCTATCTGCATTTCTTGATGCGTGTGCGCGGCGGATAATATATTGTCTTTAGCTGAGGATGACTACAAATCTGGATAAGAAAGTGAGCCGAATAAATGATGTTTATAATCACAGCCCTGGGTATTAGCTAATGTGCCTGGGGAGACAGAGGCAAAGCGAGGGTTTGGTGATGAGAAGTTCTAATCATCTGTCCAAGTAAAGCTCCTCTATGGGGGATGATCATGTGGGTCTAAACCGCTGCATGGGTGAATAATGAGATTGTGAGTCTCCTGCGGGTAGAAACCCCTGTGATACCGTCACTGACCTCTTCAACATTCGGGCCCCTTCACACATAACACAATCTATGTCGACTAGCGCAGGAAGGAGGAATTGCATGCCAATTGTGAAAAATCATAGCTGCTTCCAGCACCTCGTACACCTGCTGCTACAACTATTTGTGCACACCAGTGGCTGAAAGACAGAGAGTGCACTGTGAGAGGCCAACTGGACATGCCGGGTTCAGCAGATGTGAACATAAGAGTGCCCTGCTTCTCATTCATGTCATTTCACGACTGTACGTCTGTGACAATGGGTCATCTACAGAGAAACAGACAGTTCATACTTGTATTTTCCGCTTGATAAGAGGGATTCAATAAAATGCGGTGTTGTTTTTATGGTATGTGTGTGTGTGTGTGTTTTTAAATACGTCCATATCCTTGTTGATTTCTGGCATTTTTCTGCACCTTTTACAGTGATGGTAGTGTAGTAGTAAAGTTTCTGGCTGGCAATCAGAGCTTTTGTAAATTGCAGGTCCGAATCTCGTGGGTGGCATGTATTTTTTCTTTTTTTTTTACAGCAGCTGCGCAATGTGGTTACACATGCTCCAGCTGCTCGCATTGTGTTCCTGCTGTGACAGTTTCATGCACGAGCATACACGACACCGTCGTGTGCATGAAACCGTTGCAGTGGGATCGTTCACACCTGCCCGTTGGCTCGATGTTTTCGTGGTTCCTTCATATGAGCTGTTCCGCCGTGATTCGCACTGATTTGTACTTATTCATACTATGTGTGAAGGGGCCCTTAGCGACGAGGGACAGCGAGTCGTAGGTACACTTGGCTTTAGGTTGTCAGTACCACACAAGACAACAGCAGCAATGTGTTCACAAATCAAAGGGGAAAAAAAAAAAAAAACAGCAATGTGTTTAACACTTTGGTGAAATTTAATTGAGCCACAAGCAATCAAAATCTGTACTGGGTCTGATTTTAAATGGAGTCTACAAGACAAAACAATTAAAGGAGTCGTAAGACATGGGGTGTGATGTTTCAGCGAACTGAAAATGTATTGTGATATCACGTAAAGTTAAGTAAAGTAAGTCCCTTCAGCTGCTCACTTGATTGCACTCAGGATCACCACAGCAAATGCGAGGTGGATCTGCATGTTGAAGTGGGACAGATTTTCCACAGGATGCCCTTCCTGACACAACTCCACATTACAAGGAGAAATGTGGCAGAGGTGGGATTTGAACCAGGAACCGTTCACACTGAAACCAAGTACACTAACCACTTGGCCAAGTCAAGTAATACGAATATTTTGACTTACAAAAAGTTGGTGCAATTACAAGAGGACAGCGTGAGTAGCAGAGCTCTCAAAAGCAGCTTGTCAAATAAAACAAACAAATAAAGATGAATAATCCTGGAATTTTTCATTGGAATTCTCCGTTATTTTGTTTTTAGCACCATGAAGACAGCCATTTTGTCTGTATCTCCTTGGACACATTAGCTACATGCGACAGAGGTGAAGCAATGAGCTGCCAGTCATTTTCAGCCAGTGTGGATTTTACTCTACGGTCACATTAGCCACAAATGAAAGCAACAAGCACTTGGCGTTTGTCACTTGATGGGCGTTCCCGGGGCGCAGCCAGCTCCAGGCTACTTGCTGTTAATGTGTGCACTGTTTAATGATCGATTATTAAGGAAGAAAAAAAAACAGACACTGTCACTTAGTCTTTTTCCTCCATGCTTGACTGCATAATGTAACCAAAGTTCACTTGATTTGTTTCAGTCGAATGTATCTCATGGTGACATTCCTGTTTTGCTAGTTAGCATGTTGAGTTCTCCATAAGATGTCTTGTAAATCACTTCAGAGGTATTATCTGGTAAAGTGTTTTTAGATTTAGAAGTGTTTATAAAATATGTTTACAAAATATCTGAGAAAAATGCCAAATACATTGGATTTATACAGAAATACAGCTGTTTTGGAGCATTTTCCGCCATGTTGGATCATTTTGTTCGAGCAAGCAGCCAGCTGGCGTCACGCTGTCTTTTTACTCAGATTGGCAGTTCATGTGTCGCATCACTCAGTATTTGCATAAAATAGACTTCTGGTCTATTATGACCCCACCTAGCTGGCGGCATAGTAACTGTTGTCTCTCTTCTCTGCAAAACACCCACTCTGATTGAAAATGAATGGTGTATTGTCACTTTGCACTTGTCACTTGTAGTTAATGTGACCGTGGGGTTACAGTGACAAGAGACAAATGGGCACTACGTCACCAGTTAGGCAGGGCCAAAATAAGCTACAAGTCTGTTTAAAGCAAATGCTGAGTGATGCAACATGGTGGCTGCCAATCTAGGTGAAGTCAGCACGGAGTAAGTTAGTTGTTTCTTCTTATTTTTCTTTCGGCTATTCCCATTAGGGGTCGCCACAGCAGATCAATCGTTTCCATCTCGCCCTGTCCTCTGTATCTTCCTCTGTCACACCAACCACCTCCATGTCCTCCCTCAGCACATCCATAAACCTCCACTTTGGCCTCACTCTTCTCCTCCTACCTGGTGGCTCCATCCTCAGCATCCTTCTCCATATATACCCTGGGTCCCTCCTCTGCACATGTCCAAACCATCTCAACCTCGCCTCTCTGACTTTGTCTCCAAACCGTCCCACCTGAGCTGTCCCTTTGATATATATGTTCATTCTTAATCTTGTCCATTCTCGTCACTCTGAACATCAGACAGACAGAGTCTCAACATCTTCAGCTCTGCCACCTCCAGCTCCGCCTCCTGTCTTTTAGTTAGTGCCACTGTCTCTAAACCGTACAACATAGCTGGTCTCACTACTGTCTTGTAAACTTTCTCCTTCACTCTTGCTGATATTCTTCAGCACAAATCACTCCTGCCACCTTTCTCCACCCACTCCACCATGTCTGCACTCTCTTCTTCACCTCTCTAACACACTCTCCATTACTTTGAACAGTTGACCCCAAATATCTGCTTTCACCACTTCTACTCCCTGTAACTGCACTATTCCACTGGGCTCCCTGTAATTCACACACATGTACTCAGACTTGCTCCTACTGACGTTCATTCCCCTGATCTCCGGAGCATATCTCCACCTCTCCGGACTAGACTCAGTTGTTTTTTTTGAACAAAATAGCTTAAGATTGCAGAGTAGATTGCACTCTGAAACAGCTGCATTTCTATGTAAATATTTGGCAATTTTTTTCTCTCACATTTTGTAAAAGCTAGCAAGAAATTAATGCTGTTTTGGTAACCAGATAGTACCTCTGGAGTTATTTACAAGACAATTTACATAGATGTTAGCATGCCCACTGGTGATACAGGAACATCGCCATGAAACATGTTTTAGTGAAAAAAAAAAATCAATCAAACTTTGGTTCCATCAAGCAGTCAAGTATGGAGGAAAAGCTCATAGTGACAGTGTTGGGTTTCCCCGCCCTTTATAATCTATTGCTAAACACTGTGCGCAGTACCACCAAATAACCATGAGCTGGACACTCCCACAGACAACCATCAACTGCCAAATACCAAACTGCTGGTTACCCTCTTTTGAGCTCCACTACCAGTCAAAAGTGTAGGGAAAAATGTTTTGTAGGGATGCTGACCAGCAGAAACCCAGTGGACAGACAGACAGACAAAAGTTATCTGAAAAGTAGAAGTACTGAACAGACCCTGAAGCCCATTGGTGCTGGTCTCAGATTGTAAATGGACTCTGTGGGGCATGCATGTTGGCTAGAATATTTTGGGCAAAAAAGCAAAACAAAACAAAAAAGCAACTATTATTTCTGTACCCATGACCCGGCCCCAGATAACCGGATGAAGATGAGTGAATATTATACTGGTCAAAAAAAAAAAGTCTTGCATGTTGTGTGGGCCGCCCGAAGAGGAGGTACTGCTGGCCCAACGCCAGAGGGCGCCCTGCCTGAAGGCGGGCTTCAGGCACCAGAGGGCGCATTCGCCGCCAGGAGCACCAGGAACTTTGACAGCTGTCACTCATCTACTCATCATGCCTCACCCATAAAAGCCTGGAGAAGACACCACACCTCTGCTGAGAAATCGTCTAAACCGTTCAGGTAGACACTCAGCCATATTATTCTGCAAAGTAAGTTGTGACGTCTTTCACATCTGTGCTGGTAGCGATTGCATCTTCTGAGTTTGCAGCTTCTCCACTGACAGCCGAGTTGGAGGGAGTGATAAGAGTTGGCGTTCTCCACTCTTCACTCTTACACTTGTGTAGTGGAGTCTGCACAGATAACCGGAGGAAGTAGTAAGATAAGGAGGTGGTGTTTTCTTCCTCCACCAGGAATACTCAGCTGACTGTTTTACTGGGTGTGTGCACTCACACCCACTCTTGACTGTTTCTGTTTCCTGCCAGCTGATCTAACAGCTGGAGACGGTGGCCACCTGGGGACTCAGGACTTGGCGGCTCCGGGGTGTTCCAGATCCGTTGGCGGTGGAAATCTTGTGGGTCCCGACTCTTCTCTGGACGGGCGTCTCCTATCCTCGAGCCTGCCCACACGACACCAACTTTATAACTGACCGTAGTATTGAATTGTATCTGTATCCGTTGTGCACATTTCACAACATTAAAATTGTTACTTTGTATTTCCATTGACCATTCATTTACGCCCCCTGTTGTGGGTCCGTGTCATCACACTTTTCACAACAGGATTTCTCGGCCAACGTCATGGATCCCGAGGGGCGTCTACCGTCAGGTGAACCACCAATGGAAACACAAGGTGCACAGGGGCCAGCAGGAGGCGTATTAGGTGAGCTACAGCACATCTTAACCGCCTTCACTGCTCGGTTGGATTTGGTAACCGAGAAGAACGTTATCCTCAGTCGGAAGATGGAGGCTCTCACCGCTCAGGTGGAAGCGCACGCGCAGGGCGCTGCTGCGGCACCTCCTCCTGCTGCCCGAGTGCCAGATACAGATATTCCAGTGGTTGTTCAACGAACCCCCCCCCCCCCCATCCCCGTTGTGTAGAGACGTGCGCAGACTTTTTAATGCAGTGTTCGCTCGTCTTTTCACAGCGTCCTGTTATGTATGCGTCTGATGCTAGCAGGGTGGCTTATGTGATAAACCTGCTTTGAGGAGAGGCACGCGCCTGGGCTACGGCGCTCTGGGAGCAGAATTCACAGCTCCTAACAACATATACTGGGTTTGTGCAGGAATTAAAACAGGTGTTTGATCACCCCAATAGAGGCGAGACCGCTTCGAATGTGCTGCTGTTGATGAGACAGGGGCGTCGGAGTGCAGCCGACTATGCAGTCAACTTCTGCATCGCGGCTGCGAGGTCGGGCTGGAATAATGTTGCACTCCGCGCCGCCTTCATAAATGGACTGTCTCCGGTCCTGAAGGAGCATCTGCTGGCGAAGGATGAACCGCAGGATTTCGATGGGCTTGTTGATCTGGTTATACGGTTAGACAACCGATTAGAGGAACATCGTCGGGAGCGAGGCGAAGGGCGTGGCCGGGCACGAGTCGTCCCTCTCTCTTCCGGGTCCGAAAGGGTGCCGCCTTCCCCCCGCTCCACTGCCAGAGAGCTCCGTGTGGCAACAGTTCCCCCTGCTGACGAAGCTATGGACACGAGCAGGGCTAAAGTAAAATCAGAAAACAGACAACGGAGGCTGGCCCACGGGGAGTGTTTTTTCTGTGGCTCGAGCGAGCACATACAGAAGAATTGCCCCAAGCGGTTAAACTACAACGCCCGCCCTTAGAGACTGGGCTAAGGGTGGGCCATAACAATCACGAGGGAAGATCCTGAAAATCCGCACGCATCCCAGTGATGATCCTGAGTGGGGAACTCACCCTTCACGCCCCTGCACTGGTGGACACAGGGTCGGAGGGGAATCTGATGGATAGCAGATGGGCAAGGGAGGTAGGGCTCCCTCTAGTGGCCTTACCGTCACCTTTGTCGGTTCGGGCACTAGATGGCACCCTTCTCCCATTAATCACACACCAGACACAGCCATTGACATTGGTCGTGTCTGGGAATCACAGGGAGGAGATTGTGTTTTTTATAACACCATCTACCTCCCGGGTGATTTTGGGTTATCCCTGGATGTTAAAGCACAATCCCCAGATTGATTGGCCGTCTGGGGTTGTAATGCAGTGGAGCGAAACATGCCACCGGGAATGTTTAGGATCCTCGGTTCCACCCGGTGTAATAGCCAAGGAGGAGGTTCAAGTCCCCCCCAATCTCGCGGCGGTGCCAGCTGAGTACCATGATCTTGCTGACGTCTTCAGCAAGGAGCTGGCGCTCACGCTGCCCCCGCACCGTCCGTACGATTGTGCCATAGATTTGGTACCGGGCGCTGAGTACCCGTCCAGCAGGTTGTACAACCTCTCACGTCCGGAACGCGAATCAATGGAGACCTACATCTGGGACTCTTTAGCTGCCGGATTGATCTGGAATTCCACATCCCCGATGGGGGCTGGTTTCTTTTTTGTGGGCAAGAAGGACGGCGGACTCCGTCCATGCATTGATTACAGAGGGCTGAACGAGATCATGGTTCGCAACCGATACCCGTTACCTCTGCTGGATTCAGTGTTCACGCCCCTGCATGGAGCCCAAATCTTCACAAAGTTGGATCTTAGAAATGCGTATCACCTGGTTCGGATCCGGAAGGGAGATGAGTGGAAGACGGCATTTAACACCCCCTTAGGTCATTTTGAGTACCTGGTCATGCCGTCCGGTCTCACCAATGCGCCCGTGACATTCCAAGCTTTGGTTAAGGACGTCTTGCGGGACTTCCTGCATCGGTTCATCTTCATATATCTTGACGATATTCTCATCTTCTCCCTGGATCCTGAGACCCATGTTAAGCATGTACGTCAGGTCCTGCAGCAGTTGTTGGAGAACCGGCTGTTTGTGAAGGGCGAGAAGTGTGAATTCCACCGCACTTCTTTGTCTTTCCTGGGGTTCATTATCTCCTCCAACTCCGTCGCCCCTGATCCGGCCAAGGTTGCGGCGGTGAGAGATTGGCCCAAACCAACAAGCCGTAGGAAACTGCAACAGTTCCTCGGTTTTGCGAATTTCTATCGGAGGTTCATTAAGGGCTACAGTCAGGTTGTTAGCCCCCTGACAGCCCTGACCTCCACTAAAGTGCCCTTCACCTGGTCGGATTGGTGCGAAGCCGCGTTTAAGGAGTTGAAACGTCGGTTCTTGACTGCACCAGTTCTGGTGCAGCCTGACCCTGATCGCCAGTTTATTGTCGAAGTGGATGCCTCTGACTCAGGGATAGGAGCCGTGCTGTCCCAGAGTGGGGAGTCCGATAAGGTTCTTCATCTTTGTGCCTACTATTCCCACAGGTTGACCCCGGCTGAAAGGAACTATGACGTCGGCAATCGGGAACTTCTGGCGGTGAAAGAGGCTCTTGAGGAGTGGAGACACCTTCTGGAGGGAGCCACGGTTCCCTTCATGGTTTTCACGGACCATCGGAACCTGGAATACATCCAGACCGCTAAACGTCTGAACCCCAGGCAAGCCCGTTGGTCACTGTTCTTCGGTCGGTTTGACTTCCAGATCACGTATCACCCCGGGACCAAGAACCAATGGTCCGATGCACTGTCCCGGGTGCATGAAGAGGAGGGCAGGCCAGAGCTGTCGGATCCACAGGACACCATCATCCCCGAGTCCACTGTCATCGCAACCCTCAACTGGGATGGTGGAGAAGACCGTCCGGGAGGCCCTGACTCGACACCCGGACCCCGGAGATGGACCTGAAAACCGGCTGTACGTCCCACCAGAGGCCAGGGCTGCGATCTTGGACTTCTGTCATGGTTCTAAGCTCTCCTGCCACCCGGGGGTGCGAAGAACCGTGGCAGTGGTCCGGCAGCGCTTCTGGTGGGCGTCGATGGAAACCGACGTCCGGGAGTACGTCCAGGCCTGCACCACCTGTGCCAGGGGCAAGGCAGTACATAAGAAGGCCCAAGGACTCCTCCAGCCGCTGCCGGTGCCTCGTCGCCCCTGGTACCACATAGGCCTGGACTTTGTCACGGGTCTCCCTGCGTCCCAGGGAATGACTACCATCCTGACAATAGTGGGCCGGTTCTCCAAGGCGGCCCACTTCATGGCCCTCCCAAAGCTCCCGACGGCCCAGGAGACTGCAGACCTCCTGGTTCACCACGTCGTGCGTCTGCATGGTATCCCCACGAACATAGTCTCGGATCGTGGTCCCCAGTTCTCCTCGCAAGTCTGGAGGAGTTTCTGTAGGGAACTGGGGGCCACCGTGAGCCTCTCGTCCGGGTACCACCCTCAGACTAATGGAGAGGCAGAGCGGGCGAACCAAGATCTAGAGCAGGCCCTGCGGTGTGTCACCTCCGCACACCCGACGGCCTGGAGTCAACATCTGGCCTGGATCGAATATGCCCACAACAGTCAGATTTCCTCAGCGACCGGCCTCTCCCCCTTTGAGGCATGTTTGGAGTACCAGCCCCCCTTGTTCCCAGCCGTAGGGGGAGAGGTCGAGGTCCCCTCGGTCCAGGACCACCTCAGAAGGTGCCATCGGGTGTGGCGCACTGTCCGCTCTGCCCTTTCTGAAAGCCCAGACGAGGGCTAAGGACCATGCAGACTGCCGGCGTACCCCAGCCCCTGCATACCAGCCCAGGCAGGAGGTTTGACTGTCAACTAAGGACATCCCTCTGCAGGTGGACTCCCAAAAACTGAAGGACAGATACATCGGACCATTTACGATCACCAAAGTCCTCAGTCCAGCCGCAGTGAAGCTGAGGCTGCCAGCTTCACTGTGGATACATCCAGTTTTTCACGTGTCCCGGATTAAACCATGTCACTCCTCCAACCTCTGCACTCCCGGACCAGCGCCGCCTCCTGCCCGGATCATCGATGGAGAGCCTGCATGGACCGTCCGCAGGCTTCTGGACGTTCGTCGACGGGGCCGGGGATTCCAATATCTGCTGGACTGGGAGGGGTACGGACCCGAGGAACGCTCCTGGGTGAAGCGGAGCTTCATCCTGGACCCGACCCTCCTGGCCGATTTCTACCAACAACATCCCGACAAGCCTGGTCGGGCACCAGGAGGCGCCCGTTGAGGGGGGGGTCCTGTTGTGTGAGCTGCCTGAAGAGGAGGTACTGCTGGCCCAACGCCAGAGGGCGCCCTGCCTGAAGGCGGGCTTCAGGCACCAGAGGGCGCAGTCGCCGCCAGGAGCACCAGGAACTTTGACAGCTGTCACTCATCTACTCATCATGCCTCACCCATAAAAGCCTGGAGAAGACACCACACCTCTGCCGATAAATCGTCTAAACCGTTCAGGTAGACACTCAGCCATATTATTCAGCAAAGTAAGTTGTGACGTCTTTCACATCTGTGCTGGTAGTGATTGCATCTTCTGAGTTTGCAGCTTCTCCACTGACAGCCGAGTTGGAGGGAGTGGTAAGAGTTGGCGTTCTCCACTCTTCACTCTTACACTTGTGTAGTGGAGTCTGCACGGATAACCGGAGGAAGTAGTAAGATGAGGTGGTGTTTTCTTCCTCCATCAGGAATACTCAGCTGACTGTTTTACTGGGTGTGTGCACTCACACCCACTCTTGACTGTTTCTGTTTCCTGCCAGCATTACCTGATCTGACAGCTGGAGATGTTGGCCACCTGGGGACTCAGGACTTGGCGGCTCCGGGGTGTTCCAGATCCGTTGGCGGTGGAAATCGTGTGGGTCCCGACTCTTCTCTGGACGGGCGTCTCCTATCCTCGAGCCTGCCCACACGACACCAACTTTATAATTGACCGTAGTATTGAATTGTATCTGTATCCGTTGTGCACATTTCACAACATTAAAATTGTTACTTCGTATTTCCATTGACCATTCATTTACGCCCCCTGTTGTGGGTCCGTGTCATCACACTTTTCACAACATTGCATGGACTTTGAGAACTGATTTAGGGTAATTTTGGGGTGCTGAATATGAATCTGAGCTCAGATTTCCTCTATCACATCACGTTTTTTTTGCAGTCTGCATGATCTATATTGATGTTGCTCATTCACTCAAACGTTTGATGCCACACATGCACAAAAGCAGCTTCAAAAGCACAGCTTTTAAACCAGGTTTGCAAAATATGAACAAGAGCTGTAATATTGTTTATGGTGCAAAAGAGGTGTGCGAGACTGCAGCTTTTGCTTCAAGTCTTGATACGAGAAATGTTTTCATATTTCAAAAATGTGCTGTAATTGGCAAAACCTAACACCAGATTCGGATTCAGTGCCCCCGAATTACCCAAAATCCATTAGAAAAAACTCCATGCAAGAAAAATCACATTGAAAAGTGTTATTTCTGTAATTTCATGCAATGAAAAATACCTAGCCCTATTATTATTATTACTATTATCATTGTTAATATTATGTCAGGTAAAACCTTTGCCAGTTTTATTCTGGTTTCAGTCATTTTTGTCAGTATCACCATCAGGAACAGTATTAAGTTTGACACCATCATTAGTGAACCACTGTGCTGGCTCCTCATCATGCAAACAGACAGGGTCCACATTCCACAGCAGCAGCAGGTATATATTTTATGCAGTCCATAACCTATGCCACCGGTGCTTGTCCCAGATTGTGCAGCATGAAGCAGATGAGAGTATACGATTTCTCTTGTACATCCACCAGGCCACCGCAAATTACATCCTCAGTCAAGACCAGAACCCATCTACATGTGGGTAGAGTGGGACAATGCAGATGAAGTAGTACTGGCAGGATACAGAGAGGTATGTGATCGGGAATCAAACCCAGGTCTACATATCGGTAATTATATAACGGCTGAGTGGATCCTTGTCATTTGATTGGTGCTTTGTATGTCATGTGACATGGATTATTCGTCCCATTGTTGCATTTAAAGTGCAGTTTGGTTCCATACGTTTGGTACCATTGCACGCTTCTGCTGTGGCGATCCCGAACGGGAGCAGCCGAAAGAAAAAGTAGAAGAAAACAAGGTCACGCTTCCACTACCACCAGCGCCGTCCCGCTAGTGTGAGCGTGCATTTTTCCAAAACTATAGCAAGCATTTTATCACTGTCTGGACTTCAAAGTGTAATCGTTTGAGCTGAAGGCCGCAGTTTGTCATTGAACCTATAACCTTCTGGTAATGAAGTGATAACACTGTCATAACATTACCAATGAAAGCTCACAGCATGTATCACAAGAATGTGGGGCGGGGTTGGGGGGGGCATCAGTGGTCATTTTGGAGTAAAATGAAACATTCATTTCACATGCACTTGAGTGGAATGTTGTGGTGGATCCAGAGTTATTTTTGAGGTGGGGGTGTGATTATTTAGTGGCAGTCAACATGCAGAAATAGATTTTAAGATCAATTTTAAGAGTCCACTACCTGCATGTTAATTCACAGTAAACACTACAGACAGTCCTAACAGTCAAGCTTCTGGCAGCAGACAAATGCAAATTTGGAAAATTTGGGGAAACTCTTAAGGCAGAACAATAGAAAAATGACATGGCTACAAATTAATGAGACAGTTCAAGCAGAAACTGCTCCGGCATTTGGAGCTCAGATGCTTCCCTCATGTTTCCTTGGAAGCTCGAAAATTAACGACTTACTGCCAAATGGCTCAATAACCAGCAAAAACGACTTCCCTTTTGTAAATGTGGTGGTTTTTTATGAAGTAACGTTAAAGGTCATAAAGCGTATTGAAAGCAGGAGTAAGTTGTGCACATTTTGAATGTCTGAAGTATTATTCACAGAACTGCCATCAAACCCACAGCTTTGATCATAAACACCTGATTTGGTTCAGCGGAGAAGGTTCCTGTACCCGTAGTGAAGAAGGGAACGTGTTGTGGTTAGAGATCCGGGCGGGACGAGATTGTTACAGGTGATGGACTCAAACGCTATAGAGCAAGAACCAGAACAGGTTGTGAATGAAAAAAGCTTTATTTACAATAATAAATAACTGAGGTGCTGAGCTAGAGGAAGCCTGCTGAGTCGAGACTGGGCCTACATATAGTGGTGGAAGTTCAGGAGCCACAGTGCACACAGGGTCAGACTTGGGAGTCTGAGAACAAGCTGGAGTCCCGGAGTATATGGAGCTGGAACCAGGTGGGCCAGGTGGGACGCAGAGAGCCGAGGACGAGGAACTAGGAGGACAGAGGAGAACAGAGGTGAGTGATTGTACTTGTAACACTGGAAGCCCACAACACAACAGTTCACTGTAGGCTGAAAGCAGGAATGTTCACAGTTCATGAATTGTCCTCAGAGGTCAGAGGTCAGCTGCTGCGGGTCTTGTGATGCAGTTCAATTAAGCTGGACTTGACTTTAGAAACGACTTTGAAGGTTTTTAGTGGTTCTGCATCAGAGGTCATACAGTTCTTGGAAAAGTTTTTGGAATTACTTCTTGGAAACAGTTCTTGAATACAGTTATTAGTCATGCACAGTCACAAACAGGAGCAGCGTGAGAACGGGATCTCACAGACATGCAGAAACTTAGCTGAACGTGGCAGAGCTATGCGCACTGAGGCTGAGAGCAGATGAGTTCCAAAGTGATGTTGTGCAGAAGGTGGTGTGGGAAGTAGGAGCATGCAGCATGGAAGCAACGCAGGAAAGCGTCTGGAAACACCAAAAGATCAACGAGCTCTAATATGGGAATTAGCGGTGGCTAGGTTAACTTGAGATGAGCTGCGCGAAGCTCAGACGTCAGTGTAGACAGGGCAATGGATTTCTCATGGAAGGCTCACGGAGTATCATGGAAAGTCACAGAGAGTCACGGAAGACTCTTGCGGGTCAGGGTCAGGGAAGACTCTGGCAATGACTGAGCTCAGAGCCGGAGTTTAAGGAGCCAGATCCTGATCAGGTGCTCATGAGCGTCAGCTGCGAGGACAAGATGAGCTGCAGGTGTTCCTCGGCTCTATAGTGTGCCACCTGGGGGGAAAACAGACAAACTACACACAAGAGGCTAAAAAGGGCAAGGACAAAGGCAGACCATGACAGAACGGTTAACATTGTGCTGCCCATCCTCAACACCCTTGGCCTTTGGCACCAAAATTTTAATTATCTGCCAAGTCTAAAGCCAGATTCACTGTCTGCTGTCATTTGAGCAACATGTGTTTGTCAGTCTGTCTCTGTCTTGGTATGTATGAAGGTCAACCCAAGAATTGCCCATTAAGGGTTTGTTTTGGCAAAGGTCAAAGGCATTGGGATCAAAGGTCAAAATTTAGATTCCCCCACCCCCACTCCGATGTCTACCAAACTTGGCACACATACTATAGGCATGGGTTGTGGAATTGCCCAGGCAAAGTAAAATTGGAATTAATGTCATTGAAGTCAAAGGTCAAAATTTAGATTACCCCACCACTACCCTCACTCTGATGTCCACCAAACCTGGCACATATATGGAAGTAGGTTCTGGAATTGTCCAGTCGAGGCCAAATTTGTCAAAGGTCAGTCATTGAGGCCAACGTCATGCTTGCCTGCCTGTTTGATAGCCGACTCCTCTCAGTTCTTTTTTTGCTGATTTCTAACGAATGTGATGTCAGTGAAGGTTGGCCCCCAAACCTGGCCTTGAAATAATTCATTTTAACAAATGTCAACATTGAGGAATTTGATTTTGAACCTAATGTGGACCAAATGTTTAGGGCTGCAGCTATCGAT
The DNA here is from genome assembly GCF_902500255.1 of Thalassophryne amazonica. Taxonomy (NCBI): domain Eukaryota; kingdom Metazoa; phylum Chordata; class Actinopteri; order Batrachoidiformes; family Batrachoididae; genus Thalassophryne; species Thalassophryne amazonica. The sequence continues at coordinate 40,799,778 of NC_047103.1, read as the reverse complement.
TATTATAGTAACACAGTATTCTAACGATTATTCTGGGGATTAATCGAGTAATTGGATCAAACATCATCAATAGTCCAGGACTCTCCCTAAGCAATGGCACAATGTCGCTGCACCACCACACAGAATGTCAAATTTAGTGTGTCCCTTTCTGTTGTCCTGGGTAATTATTCATTTTTTCACACCTTTACAAGTTTTGGATCTTTCCCGGTGTCAGGAGCTCACCACCCCCCTGACACCGGACCGTAAGCGCAGGCGGTCGGTGTAATCCTCAGTCAATCAGGCTGCATCTGAATGTGAGCACAGCTTGTGAAAACACTGGGCTCAGGGAGCGGTGTGACGATTTACTCAAACTGACCCCAACAGTTTACCAAAACTGACTCCAAATGACTAAATGAAGTACTTTTATTTTCGGAAATGCGCTCCACTCACAACACAGTACATGAAGCGCTCTCTCTCCTGCCCTCTGTCTCTCTGTCTCTTTAGAATGCTGAAACAATAAATAAGGGATGTTTAAGTACGTTTGTGAGTACTGGCATTTTGGGGGGGGGGGGGGGGGCACATACAATGGACTCTGAACTTTAAGATCTGATGTTTCGAGCCCTGACGAGGCAGCAGTGCGTCCGCTGTACATCTGCAAAGGCGAGTGCCGTTGCTCTTCATGTACCATTTTGAGAATGGTACACAATTCCGAAAATACGAGGTCTGTCCATAAAGTATAGGTCCTTTTTATTTTTTTCAAAAACTATATGGATTTCATTCATATGTTTTTACGTCAGACATGCTTGAACCCTCGTGCGCATGCGTGAGTTTTTCCACACCTGTCGGTGACGTCATTCACCTGTGAGCACTCCTTGTGGGAGGAGTCGTCCAGCCCCTCGTCGGAATTCCTTTGTCTGAGAAGTTGCTGAGAGACTGGCGCTTTGTTTGATCAAAATTTTTTCTAAACCTGTGAGACACATCGAAGTGGACACGGTTCGAAAAATTAAGCTGGTTTTCGGTGAAAATTTTAACGGCTGATGAGAGATTTTGAGGTGATACTGTCGCTTTAAGGACTTCCCACGGTGCGAGACATCGTGCAGCACTCTCAGGCGCCGTCGTCAGCCTGTTTCAAGCTGAAAACCTCCACATTTCAGGCTCTCTTGATCCAGGACATCGTGAGAGAACAGAGAAGTTTCAGAAGAAGTCGGTTTCAGCATGTTATCCGGATATTCCACTGCGACGTCTCGCTCCGTGGGAAGGCCTTAAAGCGACAGTATCACCTCAAAATCTCTCATCAGCCGTTAAAATTTTCACCGAAAACCATCTTAATTTTTCGAACTGTGTCCACTTCGATGTGTCTCACAGGTTTAGAAAAAATTTTGATCAAACAAAGCGCCAGTCTCTCAGCAACTTCTCAGACAAAGGAATTCCGACGAGGGGCTGGACGACTCCTCCCACAAGGAGTGCTAACAGGCGAATGACGTCACCGACAGGCGTGGAAAAACTCACGCATGCGCACGAGGGTTCAAGCATGTCTGACGTAAAAACATATGAATGAAATCCATATAGTTTTTGAAAAAAATAAAAAGGACCTATACTTTATGGACAGACCTCGTAAGTACTTCATTTAGTCCTATTTGGAGTCTGTTTCAGATGATCAGTGTGGACCCTCTTTCTCTTAAAAGGCTTATTTTACTCTGTGTGTCATGTTGGAAAGCTGTAGCTTCTGGTGCTACAGATTAGCTCTTACACGGCTTATGCACATGCTCCAGTCTTCTTTTTTTCTGGGAACGTTACAGCGCCACACACAGACCTGGCATATGGACTACAACGTTAAATGGAGCTTCAAGGCACTGAATTTGCCTCGATCATTTTTTTGTAATCGAATTATTCGAGTTACTCGACTAATCATTTCAGCCCTACAAATGTTGCACCGCTGTCTAATGTTGCCATGGTAATTTTGGCAAGGTCAGCCAGAGGTCAATCATTTAACTGAATGCCAAGGACACTGGGGTCAAATGTCAGGCTGCCATAGCCATTACTGTCATCATATGCATGGGTATTAATACATAGTAAAAAAAAAAAATCAAACTAACTGGCTTGTCTGTGCAGACAGCTGTGGATTTAAATGAGGAATTAAATGTGTGACATCACACAATGATGGGATGCAAGGGGCCTGGTAGGACTGTTGCTTTGGGCAACGTCTGTGTTGCATTTGTGATGAATTAATAGGAAATGCTCAAAAAAAAAAAGAGAGAGAAAAAAGTATTCAGAGTGCTCTCTTGAGCTTTGGTCAGACCTGGACAACAGGCCATGTGGACACAGCAAGAGCTGGCTGACACTGCACCTCACGTTGTTATGATAACTCCTCCTCAGTGGCGGCCAAATCTACTTCCCCTCCACTTCTGAAAAAATATAGGTCACTCCTGTTCTAAAAATGGCTGCTTCTCCCCGGGGCCTGCGGAGCATGAAATAGACTTTACATCATGTTAGCCGAGCAACGGCAACCAAGAAACTTTCTTCTTTGTCATCGCACATTTTTCATCCCCTTTGTTGTGGTAATCTAACATATGGCAGTTTTCTCGCTCACTCCTACTTTTTCACTTTAACACCTGAATAAGATATCAGCAGTTTGCCAGGTTTTGGATCAGACAAGTGAGGCTAAAGTCATGTTGAGATTTAGATAATGTGGTTTCTGAACACGTTACAATGCTTTCCACCGCCGTCTTTCAGACTTCCCTGCACTGATAAGCAGGAACTCAGGGTGGATTTCAAAATGCTTTAGATTTGTAAAGAGTCTCCTGATATGGCAGTGCCAGTCACATGACAGACAGCACAATTACTGCCTTCCTGTTTGTAGCGTTACCTACCTTCTCAGCATCTGACAGATAACTGACAGTATCTTCAGTTAAAGGACAAACAGAAGGTACAAAAAACTAAGATGGGCAGTCTGAGTGCATGCTTCCGTCAAGGATCCCACAATACCCTTTAATTCTAATTGAATCCTGAATCAAATTCCAATATGTCATCCACTTTAGTCAGCTGGAAGTGGACAAAAAAAGTACAGCTATAAATCTACAATCATGGACTCTTGAACACTCAGTTATGAACCTTTGTTCTTGATTGCTTTTTTTAATCCATTTTTTTTTTATTTCACACTATAATGCCATATGTATCATTTATGATACATACGTTTCTTGGGTCAGGCATTATCGGATTGTTTTTGTTCTTTGATCATAATTGCTGATCTGTAATCCTGACCACTGATGGTGATTAAGAGTTTAATCCTGATCTTTGATGTGATCCTGATTGATGATGTTTGATCACGATTGCTGACCTTTGATCCCAACCTTTGTTGATCATTTCTAACCTTCAACCTGAACACGGTTGCTGGACCCTGATCCTGACATTTGTTACTGATCACTTTTTTAAACCTGATTTTTTTTTTTTTTTTTACATGATCCTGATTGCTGACCTTTGTTGCTGATTTTTTTATCTTGATTATGATCACTGATAATGAACTTTGATCTTGACATTTGTTACTGATTTCACTTTTACTTCACCTGATTTTTGATGCTGACCTTTGATCAAGACTTGTTACTGATCACTTTTTAAAATCCTGATCTTTCGTGTGATCCTGATTATAGATCTTTGCTCCTGTTTCTTTATAGCCAAGCTTTGATCCTGATCAATGACTTAATCCTTTATTGTGGTTTTGTTTTTGGTCCCATTTTTTTGGTCACACTTTGATTCATTAATCAGGGTCAAGTAAATCTGGATCAAGGGGGGAATCCTGATTGTAAAATTAATTATCAATCTTGATTACAGGATCAAAGTAATCATGATAAAAAATGAAAGCTCAAAAGCAATTAAACATTGCATCCAGAAACTATTCACAGCGTGAAATATTCAATAGTTGACCTTTTCCACATTTTGTTATGTTACAGGCTTATTCCAAAACGGATGACATTCATATTTTTCCTCAAAATTCTACATACAATACCCCATAATGACAATATTAAAAATAGAAAACTTAATAATGACGTGCACATAAGTATTCAAAGCCTTTGCCGCAAAGCTCAAAATTGAGCTCCAAATGCATCCTGTTTCCACTGATCAACCTTGAGATGTTTCTACAGCTTAATTGGAGTCCACGAGGGGTAAATTCAGTTGATTGGACATGATTTGGAAAGACACACACATGTCTACATATAAGGTCCCACAGTTGACAGTGCATGTCAGAGAACAAACCAAGCAGGAAGTCAAAGGAATTGTCTGTAGACCTCTGAGACAGGATTGTCTCAAGGCACAAATCTGGGGAAGTTTGCAGAAACTTTTCTGCTGCTTTGAAGTTCACAATGAACACAGTGGCCTCCATCATCCATAACTGGAAAAAGTTTGGATCCACCAGGACTCTTCCTAGAGCTGGCCACCTAAGCAATCGGGGGAGAACGGCCTTAGTCAGGGAGTGACCAACAACCTGACGGTCACTCTCTTAGAGCTGCAGCATTCCTCTGTGGAGAGAGGAGAACCTTCCAGAAGGACAATATCTTCAACAATCCACCAATCAGGCCTGTATGGTAGAGTGGCCAGATGGAAGCCACTCCTTAGTAAAAGGCACATGGCAGCTCACCTGGAGTTTGCCAAATGGCAACTGAAGGACTCTCAGACCATGAGAAACAAAATTCTCTGGTCTGATGAGTCATGTTTGGAGGAAACCAGGCACCATCCCTGCAGCGAAGCATGGTGGTGGCAGCATCATGCTGTGGGGATATTTTTCAGCGGCAGGAACTGGGAGACGAGTCAGAATTGAGGGAAAGATGAATGCAGCAATGTACAGAAACATCCTGGATGAAAACCTGCTCCTGAGCGCTCCTGACATCAGACTTGTGTGACGGTTCATCTTTTAGCAGGACAATGACCCTAAGCACACAGCCAAGATATCAAAGGAGTGGCTTCAGAACAACTCTGTGAATGTCCTTGAGTGGCTCAGCCAGATCCCAGACCTGAATCTGATTGAACATCTCTGGAGAGATCTGAAAATGTCTGTGCACTGACGCTCCCTAACCAATCTGATGTAGCTTGAGAGGTGCTGCAAAGAGGAATGGGCAAAAATGCCCATTCCTCTTTGCACCGAGCTTGTGGCATCATATTCCACAAGCTTGGGTTGGCTCTCACTGCGGTATTGTATCACTTCCTGTTCCGGAGCACAGCTGTGTTTTGTTGTATCTGTTAGCTGTTTAATCTGCGCAGTTAGATTGATCTAGTTAACTAGATAACGATTTGTTTCACAGTGTAATCTTCACGTGCCTTAACTAAAGCACTCCCTCTGCTGAATCACCTGAAGAGTTTGTCAGGTTTTAGAATTCATCATAGTACAGAAACAGCATTAGTGAAGGTTACAAATGATCTTCTTATGGCCTCAGACAGTGGACTCATCTCTGTGCTTGTTCTGTTAGACCTCAGTGCTGCTTTTGATACTGTTGACCATAAAATTTTATTACAGAGATTAGAGCATGCCATAGGTATTAAAGGCACTGCGCTGCGGTGGTTTGAATCATATTTATCTAATAGATTACAATTTGTTCATGTAAATGGGGAATCTTCTTCACAGATTAAGGTTAATTATGGAGTTCCACAAGGTTCTGTGCTAGGACCAATTTTATTCACTTTATACATGCTTCCCTTAGGCAGTATTATTAGACGGCATTGCTTAAATTTTCATTGTTACGCAGATGATACCCAGCTTTATCTATCCATGAAGCCAGAGGGGACACACCAATTAGCTAAACTGCAGGATTGTCTTACAGACATAAGGACATGGATGACCTCTAATTTCCTGCTTTTAAACTCAGATAAAACTGAAGTTATTGTACTTGGCCCCACAAATCTTAGAAACATGGTGTCTAACCAGATCCTTACTCTGGATGGCATTACCCTGACCTCTAGTAATACTGTGAGAAATCTTGGAGTCATTTTTGATCAGGATATGTCATTCAAAGCGCATATTAAACAAATATGTAAGACTGCTTTTTTGCATTTACGCAATATCTCTAAAATTAGAAAGGTCTTGTCTCAGAGTGATGCTGAAAAACTAATTCATGCATTTATTTCCTCTAGGCTGGACTACTGTAATTCATTATTATCAGGTTGTTCTAAAAGTTCCCTGAAAAGCCTTCAGTTAATTCAAAATGCTGCAGCTAGAGTACTGATGGGGACTAGAAGGAGAGAGCATATCTCACCCATATTGGCCTCTCTTCATTGGCTTCCTGTCAATTCTAGAATAGAATTTAAAATTCTTCTTCTTACTTATAAGGTTTTGAATAATCAGGTCCCATCTTATCTTAGGGACCTCATAGTACCATATCACCCCAATAGACCGCTTCGCTCTCAGACTGCAGGCTTACTTGTAGTTCCTAGGGTTTGTAAGAGTAGAATGGGAGGCAGAGCCTTCAGCTTTCAGGCTCCTCTCCTGTGGAACCAGCTCCCAATTCGGATCAGGGAGACAGACACCCTCTCTACTTTTAAGATTAGGCTTAAAACTTTCCTTTTTGCTAAAGCTTATAGTTAGGGCTGGATCAGGTGACCCTGAACCATCCCTTAGTTATGCTGCTATAGACTTAGACTGCTGGGGGGTTCCCATGATGCACTGAGTGTTTCTTTCTCTTTTTGCTCTGTATGCACCACTCTGCATTTAATCATTAGTGATTGATGTCTGCTCCCCTCCCCAGCATGTCTTTTTCCTGGTTCTCTCCCTCAGCCCCAACCAGTCCCAGCAGAAGACTGCCCCTCCCTGAGCCTGGTTCTGCTGGAGGTTTCTTCCTGTTAAAAGGGAGTTTTTCCTTCCCACTGTCGCCAAGTGCTTGCTCACAGGGGGTCGTTTTGACCATTGGGGTTTTTACGTAATTATTGTATGGCCTTGCCTTACAATATAAAGCGCCTTGGGGCAACTGTTTGTTGTGATTTGGCGCTATATAAATAAAATTGATTGAATTGATTGATATTCAAGAAGACTTGAGGCTGTAATTGCTGCTAAAGATGCATCAACAAAGTATTGAGCAAAGTGTGTGAATACTTATGTATATGTGATTTCTTAGTTTTTTTTAATAAAAAAAACTTATTTCCATGTTGTCATTATGGGGTGAGTAGAATTTTACGTAAAAAAAATTAATTTACTCCATTTTGGAATGAGGGTGTAAGACAACAAAATATGGAAAAAGTGAAGCGCTGTGAATACTTTCCAGATGCACTATAGCCTTTTGAGATAAACTGCTGAAAATCAGACAAATGACAACAAAAAGAGAACCTAGACAGAGATAGACAGTCAGAAGCTTTGAGAAAATTCAGTTATTTGCTGGATTCTAGAGCAGACACGTTTCCAGATGCTCTTCCTCTGCAACCGTACTGTCTCATTTATTTTAAAACATTTCCAGCTCTTCCCTTTCTGTGTCCAGTGTACAAAATCCCTAGCGGCTGTGCCTCGAAATGGCCTCATGTTTATTTAAACTCAGAGGGCGGCATTAGAGCGAGTGTCTGGTGCCCCATTCGTTTTCCTATAGCCAGCTGACCCAGGAGCCATTCATCAGCCTGGCTAAAGTGTATCTACACTACAGCCGGCGAAAGCAGCACTTCACAACAAGTGCGGCATCAACTCTCCACACAAACCAGCGGGTGTGTCAAAGAAAAGCACAATTACAGAGGAGCAAAAGGGAAGAGGTGGAGAACTGACAGTGGAGAAAGCAGAGAGACAGAAAGTGAGGAAGAGTATCAGTCATGCAGCTTCTAATTTTGGTTCTGGCTCAAGCGGTGCTTTGCTCCACCACAGGGCTTTCTGCTGTGAACATTAACCGGCGGGAGGCAGGCGTGTAGAAGAGTTGCTGAATGAATAAACACATTAGAATTAAGAGACGGGCTAAAACCTTGATTTTGGTGTGCACGGTCAGAGCCATGAGATCGCTGAGAGGAGCCTCAGGATGTCTGATCAGGGTTATGTGGTCACTTTGAGGTCAAAGCAGCTGAAAATTTAAACACGAATGAGCCCCGCCTATTGCTGCTGCAGGACTCCATGGAACAATCTCCAAAAGTTTCAGACAAACCAAATCAGCAGTGATCTTGGAAAACAAATCAGAGTTGTGTTCTCTCTGGTCTTGTACCCCATTTGAGGGATGGAGATTGTATAATCCCAAAATCAGGGGACAGATTTTGATTAAATGTTGAGATTGTTTAACAGCAGATTAGCCATTTCCATCTCACCCCATCGATTGCATCTTCCTCCATCATAACCACCTGCATGTCCTTCCTCACCTCCTTTTTGGTCTTAATCATTAGCATCCTTCTCTCAATATACCCAACCAAACTCCAAGATGTCCTTCTGATGCTGTCCCACTGACATACTCATTCCTAATCGGGGCAGTTCTCGTCACTCCCGTTGCTCAGCACATCACCTCCAACACTGCCTTATTTCTCTCAATGCCACCACCTTCAAGCCATACAGCACATAGCATTTGATCTCGCTAGCTGTGCAAATTATCTCTTTAAAATAGCCTTCATTCTCAAATCACTCATCATTCTTCTCCATCCAGTCAGCCATGCCTGCGCACTCTTCTTGGTTGATCGTGAATATGTAAACATACACCACCTCTACTCCTTGCAACTCCATCATTCCACCATTCTGTTAGTCATTCAAGCACATAGACTCTTATTTTGCTCCTATTGACTTTCATTCCCTTTCTCTCCAGAGCACACCTCCACCTCCACAGGCTCAACTCAGCCTTCTACCCACTCTCACTACACATGACATCATCTGTGATCACAGTCCACAGATTCCTGTCCAACCTCATCAGTTAACCAGATCATCATCACTGCAAGCACAAAAGGGCTCATAACCATGCTTGCTGTAATTTAACATCTACCGGTTATTGTTAAATCATAAAGTGGCCAGAAAACAGAATCTGAGTCAAACGCAGATGAAATTCAAGATCTTTTCTCTCTCCATTCCATTGTGAGATAGATTTTAATTTTTATCTCTTTCCAGGTATTTACACATAAGAAATTTTTGGAAGAACTAGATTTCCAGGAGTAATCACATAATATGCATAATTGGATATGGGGCACACATGCTCACCATATTCAGCCCAACCCACTTTTACAACAGAGACATTTCCATTTTGGCTTAGGACTTCCGGTGAGCGGTGTTTTCAATATAGAAAAATGGAAGGCATTACATGGGTAGAAACAAAAACCTTTTTGAAACGCTCAAAGGGAACAACTTTGGCTCATCCACAGGTCATAACAGAGTGGGAAGGTGCCATGAAAAAGTGGCCCTCGATTATGTATGCCGACATTTTTAACTACTTTGTGTTGTCACTCAGCATGGACAGTTTGGCTATGAGGAACTATAAAAGCACTGAAGCTTATCAGTACTACCCGACAAGTAGTACCACCATAATGCCAAGATTACGTAACGTTAATATATGTATGGTATTATTTCATGCAGTGCTTTGTTGTATCAAATGTCAGAAAATGAGTAAATCAGATAGCAGCTAATGCTACAAACACAGCTTATCGGTTTGTCTCACTAGCATCCGCTGTGGCTTCTTCAAGGGAGTGTTGTAGCCTAACCATTTCTCTGGGTAAGGATGGAGTGGTGTGGGTTTTTTCTCCACAAAATGAAAAAAACAGACATAGGGACTTTGGGTGAATTTTTCAAATTCAGCGCCTTTAGCCAGCACCGGAGATCCTTGTCTTTCAATGAAAGAGGGAACAAGTGTTGGTCCACAGCACTCAGATCTCTTCTTTCCATGTTCAAAACATCGTTCTGAAAGAAATAGTTTCCTCTTCTTCCAGTTGTTGTGGCACCCACGATCTGAACAATTAATGCTGCTCATGTTTGTACACTTCTATCGTACTGTGTTCCCATGTATCTAATCATCAGACGCAGTGGTAAACTGGAAGTTGCTTGCCAAAATGGAGCCGCCCACCCTGACTTCCTGAATAAAGTGAATTAAGCAGCTACATATTACTGTACATGTGCATCGGAGTACACAGGGCGTTCTGCATAAAATTCTGCTCAAAATCACAAAATAAAAAATACGTCACAAATAACTCACCAGTTTGTGTCTGTTTTTGGCCTAAATGTGTTCCTTGCCAGCTGATGGCTGGCAGGTCCATCAGAAAGTTGTGTACATGGTCAAAACTTTGAGCAGACATCAGACAGAGAACTTTCCTAACAGCTATATGCTTGTTCCTGTCTTTGTTTATAGTTTGCCAGTGGAGGTCCAGTCAATGTTAAGCTACTTTCTCATGCCCGTATCAGAAAAACTGTTGCAGCACAATTCCATCTGCAATGGCAGACAGTTTACTTCATTGATACCTTTTGCACAGCACAAAATTTAAACAGGAAACCCTGGCTCTGATGGCAGCTTAAAAGCTTAACTTTTTGTGAGGTTATAAATGAATTCTTTATAAACCATCACAGACCATTCCTACCCGTTTAAAACCAGGTGACTCTCTGCACTTAAATAATAATCTGTCTCTTTTTTCTCCTTGTTAAAAATAAAACAATATCCCATTTGCGACAAGAGGTGGAATTTTACCATCAACCTCTCCCTGAAAATAATGGAACGTCCAGTTTGTCCTGCCGCTGACTACAGAAATGTGAAGGTATTATCAGTATTATCCAGGGATTAAAGCCAAAAAAAAAAAAAAAGATTTTTCTTTAAAACGGCAAATTATAAGATGTTCACCATCTACCTTTTTAAAGAAACCCTTTTATGATTACATTTTAGCATTTAAGGTAAAACAAGATGGAGACAGCTAAGAAAACAGACAACAGAAGTCTTTTAAAATTAAAAAGATTAAATATGAGCTGCGTTTCTTTTTCATGGTGAAAAAAGGATAAGCAAAAATTTAAAAAGTGGTTTACTTTCTCTACATATTTAGAATAAGCTAATAAAAATAAAATCACTGGCAAACAGAAAAAATAAAAAAATGACCAGTTTTGTTAGTGCAGACATGAAAGTAGGATTAGGTAAAAAAAAAAAAAACAAAAATAAAAAAATCTGAAATTGTTGAGCTGCAAATGCAAACACTGGGAGGGGATTAGCTCATTTTTTGAAAATGAGGTACTAAATGGTGCATTTTGAGCACAATTGTAAGGATGAATAAAACCAAAAGTCCATATTTGCTCACAAAAAAAAAAGGTATTTTACATATTTACACAGAGTGAGGGTTGTGGTAGCAGGAGAAACTACTTTCCATTACAACTTTTCATTTATGAGATAGAAGTCAAGCCACAGCGAGGACACAATTATGCAAAATTTAAATACTGCACACCAATGCACGAGAAACTGATTGAACAATATTCAATTAAACTTATGTGAACTGATAGTCAATAGAAGAACAAATTTGTAATTCATTGCTGCATAGATTCAAAACAAAGAGGTTCTAGACATGAGGTAAAAAAAAATCCATTTTAAAATTGCATGCCAGTGCGGCTTTATCATGTATCAGTGACAATGAAACATTAGATTGAACTCAGCTATTATGAAGCCAATACAACACCTGAACACTTGGGTCGGAATTTAATTGTTTCATTGTCATTTCAAGTCATTCATAGCCATTTCAGGTTGCTCACAATAAAATCAGGTCACATTAAATAAGTGGGCAACCGGCTTTTAAAGCACAGTCAACACGTGGAAAACATGATACATCGTCTTTCAACAAAAAACCCATTATCAATGGGAAAACTATCACTTCATAAACAAAAGAAATTCAACAAAGAATGGACTGTTGATGCTTTCTTTGTGGCGAGAAACATCTCTGGAAGTTGTTGCGTTGATTTCACGGACTGTTGGGCAACTTTGTTTCAGCATTTTGTTGTGGTAATGGAGGCACTGCTTTCCACGTGAAACAAACTTCAAGTGGTTGTAACACCAGACACATTCAGCTTCCTCATGTAGTTCAAGAAATAATCTCTGAGCTCGTCCTTTTCCTCCAGCCATGACCATTTAAATTTGTTTTTTTTTATTATTATTGTCATCAGTCAGCAGGACACGGCCGAAAGCTTACATATCCTAACATTTCATCCTACCTACAAAACATGGACCATTGACACAGTCTGAAAATGCTGTAGTACAGTGCATCCAAAAAGTATTCACAGCACTTCACTTTTTCCACATTGTTATTTTACATCTTTATTCCAAAATGGATGAAATTCTTTTTCCCATCAAAATTCTACACACAATACCCCATAATGACAATGTCAAAAAAAGTTTGAGATTTTTGCTAATTTATTAAAAATAAATAAACTAAGAAATCACATGTACTTAATTATGTACAGCCTTTACCATGAAGCTCAAAGTAAATTCAGTTGATTGCACATGATTTGTAATGGCACACACTTGTCTACATATAAGGTCCCACACTTGACAGTGCATGTCAGAGCACAAACCAAGCATGAAGTCAAATGAATTGTCTGTAGACCTCTGAGACTGGATTGTCTCGAGGCACAAATCTGGGGAAGGGTACAGAAACATTTCTGCTGCTTTGAAGGTCCCAATGAGCACAGTGGCCTCGATCATCTGTAAATGAAAGACATTTGGATCCATCAGGACTCTTCCTAGAGCTGGCTGCTAGTCTAAAGTGAGCGATCGAGGGAAGAAGGGCCAAGGTGACCAAGAGCCTAATGGTCACTTTGTCAAGCCACTCCTTAGTAAAAGGCACATGGCAGCCTACCTGTAGTTTGCCAAAAGGCATCTGAGTGACTCAGACCATCACTCACTCATCTTCAATAGCTTATCTGGAACCAGGCCGCATGGGGCAACAGCTAGAACAGGAGACCCCACCTTCCCTCTCAGAACATGAGAAACAAAATTCTCTGGTCTGATGAGACCAACAGTGAATTCTTTGGCGTGAATGCCAGGCATCATCAGGAAACCAGGCACCATCCCTACAGTGAAGCATGGTGGTGGCAGCATCATGCAGCAGGAACTGGGAGACTAGTCAGGATTGAAAGATGCAGCAATGTACAGAGACACCCTGGATGAAAGCCTGCTCCACAGCGCTCTTGACCTCAGACTGGGGCGACTGTTCAAAGATAGGTGCACCAAGGTTGTGCCATCATATTCAAGAAGACTTGAGGGTGTAACTGCTGCCAAAGGTGCATCAACAAAGTATTGCGCAAAGGTTGTGAATACTTAAGTACACGTGATTTAAGTGTTTATTTTTAAAATATTTGAAAAACAAAACAAAAACGACAAATTTAAAAAAACATTTTTTTCATGTAGTCATTATGGGGAGTTGTGAGTAGAATTCCAAGTGTAAAAAAAAAAGAAGACTTGATTCCATTTTACAATAAGGTTGTAACATAAAAGGTGGACAAAGCGCTGTGAATACTTTCCAGATGCACCACAAGAGCTGACTGTGTGGATACTGCTTTTGCTATTTATTTTTTTTTAAATGATTTATCTCTTCCTTTGATGCCGCATTTTTAAAAAAGTGCTGTTCAAAAACAGTTTTGTTTCTGCTGGAAATCAATTTTAAAAGGAATATCATGTTGTTGTAAAACCTTTACATTAAATTTTGCAGACATTAATTTATGTTTGAAAACCATCCCCCTAAGTGTGGATGAAAAGAGAAGCATCCTTGTTGAGGAGACAGGCACAGCAAAGGGAACTTGGGCTTGGATCCAAATTAGAGGAAAGATGAAGATACGAAAGATCAAAACAGAGAAAGCAGAATGAGAAAAAAGGACAGGAATTGGCAAACACTGATGCCCAGCTGTGACACGGAAAATCTAATTTCAAAAATCACATAAAATGCAGTCAAAATGACTGGAACGTACATGGGAAATAATGGGGGAAATATTGAGACAGAATCAAGAAGAGCCCACACCACATCTCAGTGTATATATATCTCTCTCTCTCTCTCTATATATATATTCATTTATTTTAATATTTAAAACAGACTAAAAGTTGTAAATACAACTTTTCAATGAAAGGCACAGGAAAAAAAAAAAAAAAACTGCTAATGCTGAGACAATACTCAAAAGAAAAATTACAGTAAAAAAGTGGACATTTACCAATGTACAAATATCTCCAGACGGGAGAAACAAAAAGTGGATTGGGGAAGTGGGGGGCAAACTTTTCTTTATTGCTTTTCCAAACATACAAAGGTCATGCCTTCTTCCTCGGTGTTCCAGAAGGTCATAAAAAAAACACCAGTTAGGTTATCTACTTTCCCCAGGGCTCATATTTATGTTTTACTGGCTCGCCCACAGAGAGTGTTACAGAACACTCTGCCGGGCATTTAGTGTCTGTCTCACCACATCAAGAAAGATGAGACCATACAGGAACACAGGGGCAGAGATCGGTCTCCTCAGAGTGGTATCTCTCTGATGCCTTGTCAAATAAGCCTCTATTTGTGATTACGCTTTAATCTGTTAGTCCACCGAGTGTAAATATCAGGGCAGGCTGTCAGGCCAAGTCCAAGTCTTTAAATATTCACACATATTTCTAGGCCACAAAATGGCAATGTGCAGAAACTGATTCTGGACTGTGACATTATTACATTCAACTTGTAATAATTGTGGATTGTGTTTTTGTCTGAGGTGATTGGGTGGGAGAAAAATCGTTGCACTTGTTGTAATGACAATAAAATTATCTAAACATCTAAACCTAAGTAACTTAGGATCGTCTTTTTCCCCTTTTCAGTCAATTGATGGAGCTGCCTGAGCTTGAAAATACTGACATTTGAGCCAGTTTTGCATTTTTTTTTTTTTTTTTAAATGGCTCAACCATACTTCAAAAGATCATGTTTTGTGGCAAAATAAGTAAATTGTAGTGTTTTTGTATAGCTGACTTGTGATCCAGCCGAGCCGTAATGACCATAGACATGTCACAGTTCAGAGATCAATATGCAGGGTTCATTCAGAGCTTCTGCTGTTAACACCGGGGCTACTCTGTGCCATTTTTTAATTTTTAAAGCCAAGACCCATCTGAGATCTGGCAAAATTCAGCATAGTCCAGTAAAACTGAAGACTGTATCATACAGTAACCACGCGAGTGCAGGTCCATTGCTAATCAGATCCCAGGCAACTCAGTTACCATTAATTCAAATATGATTCAATTTAACGGTGTGAACCTTTCTGTACTTGATGTGTGTATGTGTGTCTGTGTGTGTGTACTGGGAGGGGGGCATGTATGTATGAGTGTGCAATGGCCAATTAAATGTGTCGTCTGGGAAAATGACAGAGACTGTGGAAGTCAGCAATTAGCTGCTTTGGGAATTTGGGAGTTTTTCCACTTCTAGCTTAAGTTACGGAACATACAGCCCATTCTGCTCAGCTCCCTTCATACCCAGCTTCTAAAACATATTCTGCATTTGTATTTTTAAAAATGCGGGGGGGGGGGGGGGGTAAATCACTGTAACCAACAAGGGCATTAGCAAAAATTTTGCTACAATTTTTATTGAAAACCAGCAGCCATGTCACAATATCACAAGGAAAGTCATTTTCAAGAGTGCATACTGTCTGTCTGCGCTCCACCTATACATTTCTTGTCCTTTAAGATGCAGGTATGTGCCTGTACAAGAGACTTGAGCAGAGGCACCAGAGTCACTCAAACAATAGTTGCCTTGGCTTCATCCACCAACTATGGTATACAATCTCTCTGGTATAGGCACATCTCCATCAAGGGAAAACCACTGTCCAGTTATCACCTTCTGTTATCTGTGTGCAGGTGCAGCACACTCTCTGAATAACAATAAAGGAAAACACTTAAAAAAAGAAAAAAGAAAAAAAAAAGCTCATTGCCACAATCCTGCAACCCATAAATGCAGTAACTGATTAGCGTATCAGGAAATTAGAGTTATATAGATGTCACGGGTGTTGTTTTTCTCCTGCAGGAAAACCAGACGCCTGCCTCTACCTCCCCACTGACTGCAGCTTTCTGCCTGCTTTCTACCTCTGCCTTCCCTGTGGCCACGCTGAGGAAAAACCATGACATGGTGAAATTTAAATATACAAATCTATTTAAATTCAGTCATGAAAAGGGGGAAGAAAAAAAGAAATCCAAACAACAAGAACAGAGCCTGGGGGCACAATGAAATGGGTGTTACGGTACCACATAAAAAAAAAAAACAATAATAATGGAAAAAACCTGATGGAAAAAGGGAGGTGAAGAGGAGGATAGATGCTAGCAGGGCTGTGCAACGCTGCTGCTCTGAAGCTCTGGTTTGCCCGAGCTCGAGTCCGGTGAGTTTACCGGCGCTGTTTCTCCTCCACTTCCCGCTGGGAACGGAGAGGTAATGCCCCCTTTTCTAGCCACATTCTGCAGCAGAGTCTCTGACCGCCACACTCCTCTTCCGCACAAGAATAAAGACAGGTAACAGCACGGTGAGCTTTGGCAAGTCTTTTCTTCAAGTTGACTTGTTGATAAAAGACACCAAACATTTTCCTGCTTCTGTGCAAAGGGGAGTGAATGACATCATGGACAAGAACCAGGGTCTGAGTTTAGAGATATGACTGCAGCTTTCAGTCTCTCTGCGTGTCAGGCTAATGCCAACTCCATTTATTACCTGGCCATGGCTGAAGAGGAAGCAGCAGCTAGCTGTGTGAGGTATTCGCGCAGTTCCTTGGCTGCTTGGAACCGGCCATAGCGCTTTTTGGGTTTGGTGCACTCGTCCAACAGGGCCTCAAGTTGTCCATCTTTGGCTATGTGTGCAGGGGGGTTGTGAAGGAGGCCTCCAGTGGTGCCCCGCCATGTAGCGTAGCGCGAAAGCAAGTTCTGGCACACAGCATAGTAATTGTGGTCTACGGTGACCCTGGAACAAAGAGACTCCTTCGAGAAAGACAGGCAGGCCTCCCTGTCGCACTCCTCAAACCGGCTCTCGTACCACACGTCATAGTTTTCTGGCTTGTCTGAAGGGGGACAGAGAGACACTTAAATGAACGAGCAGCTATAAAAACACAATCGTAAAAACATAGTCATTAATGACAGGCATAGATGCAGAAAACTCATTTTAAACATATAAAAGTATTTATGGGGTTGTCAGTATTTGCTCAGTCTTCATCAGATGAATTCATAATGAGACTTAAAAACTTTGTCACATAAAAATATTATAGACAAAATGTCTTTATGATAGTTATACGCATTTACGCTTTTAGTACATATTATTTTTTAAGTGTGCATAATCCATCCCGGGGTGCATATTTTAAACTGCACACTTTCTTTACTCAAAGTTCATTTCTGAATGATCTGTATGCAACTATTGATTATTCTCATAACATAATCTGCTACCTTTTCTACAGGCAGCTGAGTGCCCTTTATTCCCCATCTTTCAGCACAGTCCTGACAGCACATACCTCTTGGCACATCCATGACACGCATCCATGCACTCAATGCTCTGGTTTATAATCATCAGAAAAATATAAATTTGCCTTGATTTTTATTATTCACATTACACCACAAAACAGCTGCAGCATGAGACCTACTTACTTTTAGTGCTTCACATCATGTAAAAGTACAATTTTAAAAGGATTTGTGCTCATTCTTAAAGAATAAGTTCACAGTTTTATTAAAACGTTAGTCCTATTAAAAAAAATTGTTTTGATTACTTACTTTATGTACACACCAAACGTTAGTGTGTATTTGGTGGTTATTAAATTAATACAGGACCTAATTATGACTGTTTGTTACATCCACAAACAGACTGGTCAAAAGTATTTTTTTTTTTAGACTGAGGCAGCGTTGTAATAGATCAGTACTTCTCGTAATGAAAGGAATCGTCAAAGGCAAATATAGCGCAAGGCTGAGCCATATAGCAAAAAATATGATCTCAATACATTTTCCATATTCATCGAAACACATCACCATATACAACCCCTGGCAAAAATTATGGAATCACCGACCTCGGAGGATGTTCATTCAGTTGTTTAATTTTGTAGAAAAAAAGCAGATCACAGACACGACACAAAACTAAAGTCATTTCAAATAGCAACTTTCTGGCTTTAAGAAACACTATAAGAAATCAGGAAAAATAATTGTGGCAGTCAGTAACGGTTACTTTTTTAGACCAAGCAGAGGGAAAAAAATATGGACTCACTCAATTCTGACGAATAAATTATGGAATCACCCTGTAAATTTTCATCCCCAAAACTAACACCTGCATCAAATCAGATCTGCTCGTTAGTCTGCATCTAAAAAGGAGTGATCACACCTTGGAGAGGTGTTGCACCAAGTGAATTGACATGAATCATGGCTCCAACACGAGAGATGTCAATTGAAACAAAACTCTTAAAAGAGGGTAAATCATCACGCAATGTTGCAAAAGATGTTGGTTGTTCACAGTCAGCTGTGTCTAAACTCTGGACCAAATACAAACAACATGGGAAGGTTGTTAAAGGCAAACATACTGGTAGACCAAGGAAGACATCAAAGCGTCAAGACAGAAAACTTAAAGCAATATGTCTCAAAAATCAAAAATGCACAACAAAACAAATGAGGAACGAATGGGAGGAAACTGGATTCAACGTCTGTGACCGAACTGTAAGAAACCGCCTAAAGGAAATGGGATTTACATACAGAAAAGCTAAACGAAAGCCATCATTAACACCTAAACAGAAAAATCAAGGTTACAATGGGCTAAGGAAAAGCAATCGTGGACTGTGGATGACTGGATGAAAGTCATATTCAGTGATGAATCTCGAATCTGCATTGGGCAAGGTGATGATGCTGGAACTTTTGTTTGGTGCCGTTCCAATGAGATTTATAAAGATGACTGCCTGAAGAGAACATGTAAATTTCCACAGTCATTGATGATATGGGGCTGGATGTCAGGTAAAGGCACTGGGGAGATGGCTGTCATTACATCATCAATAAATGCACAAGTTTACGTTGATATTTTGGACACTTCTTATCCCATCATTTGAAAGGATGTTTGGGGATGATGAAATCATTTTTCAAGATGATAATGCATCTTGCCATAGAGCAAAAACTGTGAAAACATTCCTTGCAAAAAGACACATAGGGTCAATGTCATGGCCTGCAAATAGTCCAGATATTAATCCAATTGAAAATCTTTGGTGGAAGTTGAAGAAAATGGTCCATGACAAGGCTCCAACCTGCAAAGCTGATCTGGCAACAGCAATCAGAGAAAGTTGGAGCCAGATTGATGAAGAGTACTGTTTGTCACTCATTAAGTCCATGCCTCAGAGACTGCAAGCTGTTATAAAAGCCAGAGGTGGTGCAACAAAATACTAGTGATGTGTTGGAACGTTCTTTTGATTTTCATGATTCCATAATTTTTTCCTCAGAATTGAGTGATTCCATATTTTTTTCCCTCTGCTTGGTCTAAAAAAGTAACTGTTACTGACTGCCACAATTTTTTTTTTCTTGATTTCTTATAGTGTTTCTTAAAGCCAGAAAGTTGCCATTTGAAATGACTTTAGTTTTGTGTCATGTCTGTGATCTGCTTTTCTTCTACAAAAGTAAACAACTGAATAAACATCCTTTGAGGCCAGTGATTCCATAATTTTTGCCAGGGGTTGTATATATTTAATAAAGCTGCCGGTTTGAAGAGTATGCTGAATGCCAGACACCTGTAGAAACCAGAGGGCTCATCTCAAACTCGAGAATATAGTTTAAACCAGGGGTGTCCAAACGTTTTTGAACAGAGATCAACTTTTAAAGTTGACAGCATATCGAGATCTACCAAGTCATATCGAACTCCGTAGCATAGCCACAATTTATTGTGCACCAATATAATAACAATTTTGTGGCACAATAATAGTGCATAACTGAAGTAAATGTGCATGGTGAAAAAAATAAGCACAAGTTAGCCTAGGACTGGCCTCAAGTTGGAAAAGTTGTTTCCTACCTTAATCCCCTTTCACACCAGGCTTGCATACAGTTGTGTTGTGATGCGTATGGAGTACAATGGAAAATTGCGCAGCTTTCGCGTAGTCCCTGTGTAGGCGGTTGTGTGATTGCGTACCTAGTCTTGCTTTTAGTTGCTTACTGCCACGTATGTAGCCATCACCACTATTTTTCTGCCTTTCACAGTCCACTCGTGCCTACTTTTTTTTTTTTTTGACTGTGTAAATGCACTCCGTTCTGAAAGCGGTACATGTACGGAACTCACGTTTCCAGACGTACAGTGGGAGACAAGCTGCTGCCTTGTCACAGCTGCGTTGTTGCATGCAGGGAGGGAGGGAGGGAGAGAGGGGAGAGAGAGAGAGAGAGAGAGAGAGAGAGAGAGAGAGAGAGAGAGAGAGAGAGAGAGAGAGAGAGAGACTTGTGCACAGAGAGTAGAAGTTTGGCTCAATGACACTACAGACTGACACGCAGATGGATTTGATACACTGGAAAAAGTGAGAAGACATTATTTCCAGGAGTTAAAGGACTTTATTAACGTGCCACAATCGTGAGAGAACTTAAGAAGGTGAAAGTGTGCAGATCTGCAGCCTGCAATCACGCGCATTCAGTCCATTAGGAGTGAACGGTGGACATGTCCTCTCGCTGGCAATCTGTCCATGAGGAGTTAACCTGGACATGGACATGTCCTCTCACTGGCAATCAGTCCGTGAGCAGGAGTTAATGGACTTTATTTAACTTGCCACAATCTTAAGTGGAGGAGGTGAAAACAAAGCAAAGCTGCATCTGGCAGTTGCATGCGCAATCTGTCCGTTGAGAAGTGAATGGTGGATGTGGATATGTCCTCTCACTGGCAATCTGTCAATGAGGAGTGGAAGGTAGAAACTTGGCTCACCTCTTCTTCCATGGTTTTGAAGCTTCGCTACCAGCAAAGTCCAGCGGGATGGATAAAATCTATCAATCCAGGTGTGCACTGATAAAAGGATTTTTCGCCCTGGCAGGTAGAATTGCAGAGGCCTGGTGTACAGCAGCGCAGTGTTGTGTAGCTTTATATACAGTTGCAGAGTGTTGTGCAGACTTGCTTAAAAACTGCATACTTTGTGTCTAGTGCTCTACGCTAAAAAAAAATTAAACATGTTTAATTTTTTGTGTCCACCTCACGTAGCCTGCTTTTCTCTGCACAGTCAGTATGCCGCAATACGCAACTCTATGTTGGCCCTGGTGTGAAAGGGGCTTTAGTTGGGACTTCTGGCACATTCGCCTCTACTGGTGGTTGGCTCTCACTGCGGTATTGTATCACTTCCTGTTCCGGAGCACAGCGGTGTTTTGCTGTATCTGTTAGCTGTTTAATCTGCGCAGTTAGATTGATCTAGTTACTTAGATAACGATTTGTTTCACAGTGTTATCTTCACGTGCCTTAACTAAAGCACTCCCTCTGCTGAATCACCTCTAAATTATTTACACGTTATTCACTTTGCGTGTTTTTAGGAATCCGCTAGCTTAGCGCAGCTACTAGCTCTTAGCCGGTTTAGCATGGTGGCTTCTCCTGTCTCTCCCGCACTTTTCTGCTCTGGGTGTGAAATGTTTAGTTATTCCTCGGCCTCCTTTAGCAGTAATGGTACTTGTAATAAGTGTAGCTTATTCGTAGCTTTGGAGGCCAGGCTGGGCGAATTGGAGACTCGGCTCCGCACCGTGGAAAATTCTACAGCTAGCCAGGCCCCTGTAGTCGGTGCGGACCAAGGTAGCTTAGCCGCCGTTAGTTTCCCTCTGGCAGATCCCAAGCAGCCGGGAAAGCAGGCCGACTGGGTGACTGTGAGGAGGAAGCATAGCCCTAAACAGAAGCCCCGTGTACACCACCAACCCGTTCACATTTCTAACCGTTTTTCCCCACTCGGCGACACACCCGCCGAGGAAAAAACTCTGGTTATTGGCGACGGTTTTGAGAAATGTGAAGTTAGCAACACCAGCAACCATAGTCAATTGTCTTCCGGGGGCCAGAGCAGGCGACATTGAAGGAAATTTGAAACTGCTGGCTAAGGCTAAGCGTAAATTTGGTAAGATTGTAATTCACGTCGGCAGTAATGACACCCGGTTATGCCAATCGGAGGTCACTAAAATTAACATTGAATCGATGTGTAACTTTGCAAAAACAATGTCGGACTCTGTAGTTTTCTCTGGGCCCCTCCCCAATCGGACCGGGAGTGACATGTTTAGCCGCATGTTCTCCTTGAATTACTGGCTGTCTGAGTGGTGTCCAAAAAATGAGGTGGGCTTCATAGATAATTGGCAAAGCTTCTGGGGAAAACCTGGTCTTGTTAGGAGAGACGGCATCCATCCCACTTTGGATGGAGCAGCTCTCATTTCTAGAAATCTGGCCAATTTTCTTAAATCCTCCAAACCGTGACTATCCAGGGTTGGGACCAGGAAGCAGAGTTGTAGTCTTACACACCTCTCTGCAGCTTCTCTCCCCCTGCCATCCCCTCATTACACCATCCCCGTAGAGATGGTGCCTGCTCCCAGACTACCAATAACCAGCAAAAATCTATTTAAGCATAAAAATTCTAAAAGAAAAAATAATATAGCACCTTCAACTGCACCACAGACTAAAACAGTTAAATGTGGTCTATTAAACACTAGGTCTCTCTAAGTCCCTGTTAGTAAATGATATAATAATTGATCAACATATTGATTTATTCTGCCTTACAGAAACCTGGTTACAGCAGGATGAATATGTTAGTTTAAATGAGTCAACACCCCCGAGTCACACTAACTGCCAGAACGCTCGTAGCACGGGCCGAGGCGGAGGATTAGCAGCAATCTTCCATTCCAGCTTAATTAATCAAAAACCCAGACAGAGCTTTAATTCATTTGAAAGCTTGACTCTTAGTCTTGTCCATCCAAATTGGAAGTCCCAAAAACCAGTTTTATTTGTTGTTATCTATCGTCCTCCTGGTCGTTACTGTGAGTTTCTCTGTGAATTTTCAGAACTTTTGTCTGACTTAGTGCTTAGCTCAGATAAGATAATTATAGTGGGCGATTTTAACATCCACACAGATGCTGAGAATGACAACCTCAACACTGCATTTAATCTATTATTAGACTCAATTGGCTTTGCTCAAAATGTAAATGAGTCCACCCACCACTTTAATCATATCGTAGATCTTGTTCTGACTTATGGTATGGAAATTGAAGACTTAACAGTATTCCCTGAAAACTCCCTTATGTCTGATCATTTCTTAATAACATTTACATTTACTCTGATGGACTACCCAGCAGTGGGGAATAAGTTTCATTACACTAGAAGTCTTTCAGAAAGCGCTGTAACTAGGTTTAAGGATATGTTTCCTTCTTTATGTTCCCTAATGCCATATACCAACACAGTGCAGAGTAGCTACCTAAACTCTGTAAGTGAGATAGAGTATCTCGTCAATAGTTTTACATCCTCATTGAAGACAACTCTGGATGCTGTAGCTCCTCTGAAAAAGAGAGCTTTAAATCAGAAGTGCCTGACTCCGTGGTATAACTCACAAACTCGCAGCTTAAAGCAGATAACCTGTAAGTTGGAGAGGAAATGGCGTCTCACTAATTTAGAAGATCTTCACTTAGCCTGGAAAAAGAGTCTGTTGCTCTATAAAAAAGCCCTCCGTAAAGCTAGGACATCTTACTACTCATCACTAATTGAAGAAAATAAGAACAACCCCAGGTTTCTTTTCAGCACTGTAGCCAGGCTGACAAAGAGTCAGAGCTCTATTGAGCCGAGTATTCCTTTAACTTTAACTAGTAATGACTTCATGACTTTCTTTGCTAATAAAATTTTAACTATTAGAGAAAAAATTACTCATAACCATCCCAAAGACGTATCGTTATCTCTGGCTGCTTTCAGTGATGCCGGTATTTGGTTAGACTCTTTCTCTCAGATTGTTCTGTCTGAGTTATTTTCATTAGTTACTTCATCCAAACCATCAACATGTCTATTAGACCCCATTCCTACCAGGCTGCTCAAGGAAGCCCTACCATTATTTAATGCTTCGATCTTAAATATGATCAATCTATCTTTATTAGTTGGCTATGTACCACAGGCTTTTAAGGTGGCAGTAATTAAACCATTACTTAAAAAGCCATCACTTGACCCAGCTATCTTAGCTAATTATAGGCCAATCTCCAACCTTCCTTTTCTCTCAAAAATTCTTGAAAGGGTAGTTGTAAAACAGCTAACTGATCATCTGCAGAGGAATGGTCTATTTGAAGAGTTTCAGTCAGGTTTTAGAATTCATCATAGTACAGAAACAGCATTAGTGAAGGTTACAAATGATCTTCTTATGGCCTCAGACAGTGGACTCATCTCTGTGCTTGTTCTGTTAGACTTCAGTGCTGCTTTTGATACTGTTGACCATAAAATTTTATTACAGAGATTAGAGCATGCCATAGGTATTAAAGGCACTGCGCTGCGGTGATTTGAATCATATTTATCTAATAGATTACAATTTGTTCATGTAAATGGGGAATCTTCTTCACAGATTAAGGTTAATTATGGAGTTCCACAAGGTTCTGTGCTAGGACCAATTTTATTCACTTTATACATGCTTCCCTTAGGCAGTATTATTAGACGGCATTGCTTAAATTTTCATTGTTACGCAGATGATACCCAGCTTTATCTATCCATGAAGCCAGAGGACACACACCAATTAGCTAAACTGCAGGATTGTCTTACAGACATAAGGACATGGATGACCTCTAATTTCCTGCTTTTAAACTCAGATAAAACTGAAGTTATTGTACTTGGCCCCACAAATCTTAGAAACATGGTGTCTAACCAGATCCTTACTCTGGATGGCATTACCCTGACCTCTAGTAATACTGTGAGAAATCTTGGAGTCATTTTTGATCAGGATATGTCATTCAAAGCGCATATTAAACAAATACGTAAGACTGTTTTGCATTAACGCAATATCTCTAAAATTAGAAAGGTCTTGTCTCAGAGTGATGCTGAAAAACTAATTCATGCATTTATTTCCTCTAGGCTGGACTATTGTAATTCATTATTATCATGTTGTCCTAAAAGTTCCCTGAAAAGCCTTCAGTTAATTCAAAATGCTGCAGCTACAGTACTGACGGGGACTAGAAGGAGAGAGCATATCTCACCCATATTGGCCTCTCTTCATTGGCTTCCTGTTAATTCTAGAATAGAATTTAAAATTCTTCTTCTTACTTATAAGGTTTTGAATAATCAGGTCCCTTCTTTTCTTAGGGACCTCATAGTACCATATCACCCCAATAGAGCGCTTCGCTCTCAGACTGCAGGCTTACTTGTAGTTCCTAGGGTTTGTCAGAGTAGAATGGGAGGCAGAGCCTTCAGCTTTCAGGCTCCTCTCCTGTGGAACCAGCTCCCAATTCGGATCAGGGAGACAGACACCCTCTCTACTTTTAAGATTAGGCTTAAAACTTTCCTTTTTGCTCTGTATGCACCACTCTGCATTTAATCATTAGTGATTGATCTCTGCTCCCCTCCACAGCATGTCTTTTTCCTGGTTCTCTCCCTCAGCCCCAACCAGTCCCAGCAGAAGACTGCCCCTCCCTGAGCCTGGTTCTGCTGGAGGTTTCTTCCTGTTAAAAGGGAGTTTTTCCTTCCCACTGTCGCCAAGTGCTTGCTCACAGGGGGTCATTTTGACCATTGGGGTTTTTACATAATTATTGTATGGCCTTGCCTTACAATAAAAAGCGCCTTGGGGCAACTGTTTGTTGTGATTTGGCGCTATATAAATAAAATTGATTGATTGATTGATTGAGAAGACGAAGTCTCTCATAGTCCGGACAGTAGGAGCTGAGTGCCAGCCATAAGCAGGCACTCAGGCACTCTCTTTCTGTATTTGATGTTAAATTGACATTTAATGTCTACATGCGGCAGATGTGTATGTTCTGGTGTGTGTCCCCTAGCTGCGCACAGAATAAATGCGCCCTCAGACTCCTGGCCCAAACAGAACACACAATCTTGTTAGCCACATTCATCACTCGTCCATATTTATGGGTCGTTGTGCTGCTAGCCGACTTTTCAATTCCTGGACTTTTTGAGCGTGCATTTAGCCAGGAGGTTAGCATTGTAGCTCTTGTAAATAGTCTTGAAATACCGCTCCAAATTCCCTTTCTTCACTAAAGCCACATTTATATTGCAGATAAGACAGGTGGATTTGCCATTCGAATAAATGAAATAAATAAATGAAATAACACTATGTAACAAATTTTTATTTTTGTTTTGTTCCTGGGTACACAGTGTGTTTTCCTAGCCTGTTATGCCTTAAATAAATAGAAAATAGCTGTTATTCCACAGAAACTTTGCTTCTGTGATCAGGACAGTGATATTTTGAAATTTGTCTGTTTTCAAGAATATTCTCGATTCGCCTTCACTACTATCCTATTTTGTGCATTGCTGTCACCTTCTGCATCAGTCTGTTACAGCAGCACTAATTCCTCTCGAGTCCAGTGACAGATTTTTCTTTTTCACCCAATCGATCGACCGGTTGGGCACGCCAGGTTTAAACACACAAACCTACTTTATCTGCCTCCACAAAATAAGTTAGCTTACTTTGCAACTTATTACAGTTATGAAAACAAAACTAGAAGCACTCAGAGAGTGCAAACCTCCGCCAAGGCCATAGGGTCACTGATCCTAAAGAGATTCCCTCTTTGGCACAGTGATCTATTCAACAATTCAGTGTTACAACCAAAACTATGATACATACACTTTTCTTTCCTGAATATTTGACATCCTTGACCATGAAAACATACCACTAGAACTTGGAATCACTTTTATGTCTTTATTAGTTCAAAAGGTATTGTATAAAAATGATTTTTCGGTAATGGCGGTTTTCTTCTGGATCTAGCTACATAACATTTGAAGCTACATCAAATCTGATGACACCTTACTGAATCAGTACAGATTCAGCTACAGTTTGGTGTTAGTTGTGCATCTCTAGCTTCATTTGTCACCTCACACTGACACATTTTCTATTTTCCCTACATTTTTGCATATTCTGGACTTACGCGTAGCCAGGGGTGGGCCTGGATGGGCCTGGGCCCACCCACTTTTCAGCCAGGCCTGCCCCATCCAATGAGAAGGCTGAGTCAACACTCGACAGTCACCTGTTGCTGCCTCATTGTATTCCTATGATATAGTATTGCATTAGCACTGAGCGACAATTAAAAAATCTTGTCAAAAAAATCTGGTTCATCTTCTGTGATTTTTATTAATTCAGTTTCAGAGTACAGTGGTCCCTCGCTATAACGCGGTTCACCTTTCACGGCCTCGCAGTTTTGCGGATGTTTTTTAGAGCAATTTTTTTACGGCCTCGCAGTTTTGCGGATGTTTTTTAGAGCAATTTTTTTTAGAGCAATGCTTTTTTTTTTTTTTTTTTTTTTTTTTTTTACAGCGCATTGTGTTCTGCGTCCTTATCAGACGGGCCAGTCGGCGTCACCACGATTGCTCTCACTGCTTCCCATGCTCTTTCTGCGGGCTCAGTAAACGCAGCAGTGGGCCACTTACACCACAATCCTGTCTGCTGTGCGGAATTGCGTCAAATCTGGCAACAGGTCCAGAGACTACACTCGCTGTTTTGATGCGGATGTTGACCGCAGCCTCAGAGCTCTGTGGCCACCGAGAGAGGACTTGGATCCTTTGTGGGTCCCGCATCCGGACCTCCAGAGGCAGTGAGCAAAGGGAGAGTACGCGCATTGTGTAAGTGTGAGACCATTAATTACTTTTTTCTTCTAAATAGGCCTAATTGTTAATATTATATTGCAACTGCCACAAATCATGTTGGTGTCCGTTCTGATGGTTTGTAATTTGGCCGCCGATCTATGGTTTCCATTGTTTATCAATTTCATAATTTGGCCGCAGAGCCAACCTGTTTTCATGTTGCGGATATATTTTGAATTTTTATTTTAAAGGACTTTACATGACTAAGCATTGCGTTGCTGCTTGCATTGTCCATGGGGTGCTTGTGTCTGACACTTTGCGTCTGTGTAACTGTGCACACAGCGTCTGTGCAGTTGGCTGAGATGTGTTCACCATTAAACTTGGAATTCATTTTTGAAACAATGCCTTATTTAAATACCTACTGACGTTTTGGGTTTAGGCCCAGCCAAGTAGGCTACCAGACTTGCACTGAATGTGTGTGTGTGTGTGTGTGTGTGTGTGTGTGTGTGTGTGTGTGTGTGTGGCGCTGCACTGCAGCTTGCATTATCCATGTAGAGTACTTGTGTCTGACGTGTCGCGTCTGTGTGCTCACTTTGCCAGTGCTGTAGGCTAAGTGATAACATTGCTTGCGATGTCAAAACGAGGCATACTTTTTCAAACGGTGTATTATAATACCTACACCTTACCTACAACCCCAAAGGTTGGGCCGTCTGATTTTTTCTGGGCCCACCCGTTTTAGGATTTCTGCCTACACCCCTGATTCTAGATCACCAGATCCGGAATCCGGATCCGATCACCACCAAACTTTGTTGTTTGATAGAACATTTGACTATGTTACACCTAATTTTTTTCAAGCCTTTCTGGGCTTGAAAGGAATTCCGACAGGAGGGGTGGACCACTCCTCACTCAAAGCCTGCCCACAGGCGAATGACGTAACCGACAGGCGTGAAAAAACTCACGCATGCGCACGAGGGTTCAAGGTTGGCTGATGTAATCGCACGTGATTCAAATCCATATAGTTTTTGAAAAAAATAAAAAAGGTTAGGATACTTTTCTAATAGACCTCGTATATCTGTTTTACACACTGTCCCAGTCCGCTGCCAAGCCGCAAATCCCCGTCAGTTGCGGATATCAGTGGTTAACGGCAGATATACAGCGCATAGAGCGAGTATGTATTGTGTATGAATTGAGTATATATGGAGTATGTAAGGCGGATATTATCCGCATCCAGATTTTTGAACAGCTCAAAAATCCTGGCTGCGGACATGCGTGCCTCTGCGGATGATCACGACCATGTTCGGATGACGGCCGACTCATACAGGCATGTTACATGGATATTGCGGATGTTTGGCGAATATGGGCCAATTTTGTGAGCAATCCATATGCAAATCCTCCTAAACGCCAGTGGGACAGGGCCCTTAAGATTAAGATTTCCATATAACTGATGTTGTGTTCGAGTTGTCTCTTAGAAGAAAGTTTAAAGTTAATGTAATTACCACATGGTATAAGTGGCATAAGTCTCAGGCTGTGAGCTCAGTGGTAAAGTTTTGTTGCTGATCTACTTCACACAGCAGAGCCTCAGTGTCTGTATTGTGTTGTCCTACTATAACTGCAATAATAATGCCTGGTTATATTACTTTTTATGTCATTATTTTCCTCATCTTAGAGCATGACTCAAGTTTGTTTTCATAGTGCCTTTCATACCCCTTGCATTTTGACTGCACCTGTGTTTATTTCCACTCTGTAGTAGACTTTTAGATCATGTGAACTGTCCAAAGTTAATATCCTTTATGTATTGCAAATGTTCCCTTATTGTGACTTATTACTCAGCTCTAGGATAGCACTCTGAGGGGAGACTGCAAACAATGGTTTAGTATGATTAAGACTAAAACACCAACAATATTTTTGATCACAGACATTTCCCCAAAAGCCAGAATATGACTGAAATACTGACTGTGACTTGGATTTATCAGAAATATTAAATGCTTACATTGTGGCATCTGAGGTTCAAGTAAAGGTCTGAAAGGACTGGGTGCTGTGGTCTAATCTGGTCTAATCTGCATGCTTGAAGCATTCAGCATTGTCTGTATATGGACCCGTGACAACACTACTGGGGAGGTGAGGGAAACTATATGCTGTGTTGGTTGACACCGTCCAACAGCATATTCTGTGCAACCATCTTAGTCAGAGCATTGTCACTTTTAGGGCCCTGTCCCACTGAGGAGAGGATTAATCGCGCATGAATTGAGTACACAAATTGCGGGCATTCGTTGTCGTCCACAACAAAAATGGCCAAAAACGACAAATGTCCCAGTATGAATTATGGATATATTAATAATATATAGCGAATATACAAGGTCTATTAGACAATAAACCGACCCTTTTATTTTTTTTTAACTATATGGATTTGAATGACGTGCGATTCCACCAATCATGCTTGAACCCTCATGCGCATGCGTGAGTTTTGTCACGCATGTCGGTGACGTCATTTCCCTGTGGGCAGGCCTTGAGTGAGATGTGGTCCCGCTCTCTCGGCTGAATTCCTTTGTTTCACACGCTGCTCGAGACGGCGCGCGTTGCTTTATCAAAATTTTTTCTGGACCTTTGAGGAATATCCCAGTGGGCACTATTCGAGAAATTAAGCTGGTTTTCGGTGAAAAGTTTAACGGCTGATGAGAGATTATGGGGTGTTTCTGTCGGTGTAAGGACTTCCCACAGAGCGGGACATCCTGCAGCGTTTCCAGGCGCCGTCGTTGGCCTGTTTCGACCTGAAAACATCCTAATTTAAGGCTTAATTCACCCAGGACGTCATGAGAGAAGATTCAGAAGAGGCCGGCATGAGGACTTTATGCGGACATTCCACTGTTTCAGGACATTTTTTAATGAAAGACGTGTGCGCAAATTCGCTGAGTCGTTTCCGTGATGACTCGGTGAATCTGTGTGCGCCGCGACAGGAAAAACACCTCCGTGTTGAAAAACATTTGTAAAATTCAGGTGGCTTTTGATGGCTTTCAACAAGTGAGTAACTGAGAAATTGTTTAACAGCTTGGGCATGTTCTAACTTGCCCGTTAAGGTTTCCAACGGAGGTGTTTTTCGTGTCGCGACCCCCCGCGGTCGGGTCCGGCCCGACATGCGACTCTGCCCGCACGTTCTTTCATTACAAAATGTCTGTTAACAATGGAATGTTCGAATAAACTCCTCATGCCGACTTCTTCTGAAAGTTCTCTGTTCTCTGACGACTTACTGGGTCAACAGAGCCTGAAATGTGGAAGTTTTCAACTTGAAACGGCGAGACGCTGCCGCCTCGAAGCGCAGATCGCCGTCAGGCGCCGTGGGCCGTCCTTACGGCGACACTACCAGACCAAAATCTCTCATCAGCTGTTAAAATTTTTACCGAAAACCAGCTGAATTTATCGAATGGTGTCCACTCAGTTGTGCCTTACAGTTTTTGAAAAAAATTTTATCAAACAAAGCAGCAGTCTCTGAGCCATTCCTAAACAATGAATAAACGACGAGAGGGTGGGCGACTCCACACTCAAAGACTGCCCACAGGCGAATGACGTAACCGACAGGCGTGAAAAAACTCTCGCATGCCCACGAGGATTCAAGCATGTCTGATGTAATCACACGTGATTCAAATCCATATGGTTTTTGAAAAAATAAGGTCGGATACTTTTCTAATAGACCTCGTATGATGAACATTCAGTTATATAATGCATGTAGTGCGGAAACTGATCCGACACACTGACATTATCACGGCAGTATTACCGGTGTTTTATGAATGCATCGCGCACGTGTTGCGTGTGCACGGCATCTGCATTGCGGTCATAAAAGAAGCGCACTCGCTCGTTTCTGCATCACTATTCACACCAACAATACAGCCTCTGGAGCATTTGCTGGACTTGGACAAGTTGATCACAGAGTCAATGTTCATTTTGTCATGCGAGGGTTAACTGTTTATGAGTTTGGGGAGTGGGAGGGGGGAAGCCGCTCGGGGTGTGAGACGGTGTTTTTTTTTTTTTTTTTTTTGAGAGTGTCACAGAAAACAGACTTCAGCGTGAGTTGTGGCTACACAGCAACTCTTCCTTTTGTTGGTGTTAAATAAAAGTCCTGGATTGCAGCAGGTATGTCTTTGTGGATTTACACTGGCACTGACTGGCAGGTATGTCGCTTTCTGCCACATATAGTACTCTGGGTTTACGTGACGTGTTTGTTATGAATTCACAGGTTGTCCGCAAATCAGCTGCAAAGCAGAAGTAATAAAAACACTTTATTCGTGGCGAATTTGTATGCATTCACTACAACATATTTTAGTTTGTGATGTGGACATGATAGGCACGATATACGAGGTCTATTAGAAAAGTATCCAACCTTTTTATTTTTTTCAAAAACTATATAGATTTGAATCACGTGCGATTACATCAGCCAACCTTGAACCCTTGTGCACATGCGTGAGTTTTTTCACGCCTGTCAGTTGCGTCATTCGCCTGTGGGCAGGCTTTGAGTGAGGAGTGGTCCACCCCTCTCGTTGGATTTCTTTTGTCTGGGAACTTCCTGAGAGACTGGTGCTTTGCTTGATCAAAATTTTTTCAGAACCTGTGAGGCACATCGAAGTGGACACCATTCGAGAAATTCAGCTGGTTTTCGAGATTATGGAGTGTTACTGTCGCTTTAAGGATTTCCCACGGAGCGGGACGTCGCGCAGCGCTCCGAGGCACCGTCGTCAGCCTGTTTCGAGCTGAAAACCTCCAAATTTAAGCCTCTGTTGACCCAGGACGTCGTGAGAGAACAGAGAACTTTCAGAAGAGGTCAGGATCAGCAGTTTATCCGGACATTCCACTGTTAAAGGAGATTTTGTAATGAAAGACGTGCGGACAGATTGGTACGTCGGCAGGCAGCCGGCGCGGCGCCACAGGAAAAACACCTCCGTTGGAAGCCTTAAGGACAAGTTGGAACATGTCCAGCTGTTAAACAATTTCTCAGATACTCACTCAACTGAAAGCCATCAAAAGCCGCCTGGTTTTTACAAATGGTTATCAACACGGAGGTGTTTTTCCTGTGGCGGCGCGCCGCGCCGGCTGCCTGCCAACACGCCAATCCGTTCGCACGTCTTTCATTACAAAATCTCCTTTAACAGTGGAATGTCCGGATAAACTGCTGATCCCCACCTCTTCTGAAAGTTCTCTGTTCTCTCACGATGTCCTGGGTCAACAGAGGCTTAAATTTGGAGGTTTTCAGCTCGAAACAGGCTGACGAAGGCGCCTCGGAGCGCTGCACGACGTCTCGCTCCGTGGGAAGTCCTTAAAGCGACAGTAACACTCCATAATCTCTCATCAGCCGTTAAAATTTTCACCGAAAACCAGCTGAATTTCTCAAATGGTGTCCACTTCGATGTGCCTCACAGGTTCTCAAAAAATTTTGATCAAGCAAAGCGCCAGTCTCTCAGCAACTTCTCAGACAAAGGAATTCCGACAGGAGGTGTGGACCACTCCTCACTCAAAGCCTGCCCACAGGCGAATGACGTAACCGACAGGCGTGAAAAAACTCATGCATGCGCACGAGGATTCAAGGTTGGCTGATGTAATCGCACGTGATTCAAATCCATATAGTTTTTGAAAAAAATAAAAAAGGTAGGATACTTTTCTAATAGACCTCGTATATCTGTTTTACACACTGTCCCAGTCCGCTGCCAAGCCGCAAATCCCCGTCAGTTGCAGATATCAGTGGTTAACGGTAGATATACAGCGCATAAAGCGAGTATGTATTGTGTATGAATTGAGTATATATGGAGTATGTAAGGCGGATATTATCCGCATCCAGATTTTTGAACAGCTCAAAAATCCTGGCTGCGGACATGCGTGCCTCTGCGGATGATCACGGCCATGTTCGGATGACGGCCGACTCATACAGGCATGTTACATGGATATTGCGGATGTTTGGCGAATATGGGCCAATTTTGTGAGCATTCCATACCTAAATCCTCCTAAACGCCAGTGGGACAGGACCCTTAAGATTAAGATTTCCATATAACTGATGTTGTGTTCGAGTTGTCTCTTAGAAGAAAGTTTAAAGTTAATGTAATTACCACATGGTATAAGTGGCATAAGTCTCGGGCTGTGAGCTCAGTGGTAAAGTTTTGTTGCTGATCTACTTCACACAGCAGAGCCTCAGTGTCTGTATTGTGTTGTCCTACTATAACTGCAATAATAATGCCTGGTTATATTACTTTTTATGTCATTATTTTCCTCATCTTAGAGCATGACTCAAGTTTGTTTTCATAGTCCCTTTCATACCCCTTGCATTTTGGCTGCACCTGTATTTATTTCCACTCTGTAGTAGACTTTTAGATCTGTACACATCATGTGAACTGTCCAAAGTTAATATCCTTTATGTATTGCAAATGTTCCCTTATTGTGACTGTTTTATTACCCAGCTCTAGGATAGCACTCTGAGGGGAGACTGCAAACAATGGTTTAGTATGATTAAGACTAAAACACCAACAATATTTTTGATCACAGACATTTCCCCAAAAGCCAGAATATGACTGAAATACTGACTGTGACTTGGATTTATCAGAAATATTAAATGCTTACATTGTGGCATCTGAGGTTCAAGTAAAGGTCTGAAAGGACTGGCTGCTGTGGTCTAATCTGGTCTAATCTGCATGCTTGAAGCATTCAGTATTGTCTGTATATGGACCCGTGACAACACTACCGGGGAGGTGATGGTCTAGTGGTTAAGCGTTGGGCTTGAGACCAGAGGATCCTCAGTTCAAATCCCAGCCTGACCGGAAAATCACTAAGGGCCTTTGGGCAAGATCCTTAATCCTGCAGTTGCTCCCGGTGTGTAGCGAGTACCTTGTATGGCAGCACCCTCACATCGGGGTGAATGTGAGGCATTACTTGTAAAGCACTTTGAGCGTCTGATGCAGATGGAAAAGCGCTATAAATGCAGTCCATTTACTACTTCATCCTCCATGCGCGTCACAATCAAAGCAAAGCTCGATCAAATAAGTAGCTATGTCTTATACCGTCCAGCGCCACTCCACTTCGAGGAAAAGCCATGTAATAAGGGCAGAAGATTGTATACATCATGAGCTTAATGTGGCTGTTTCCTTGTGCTCAGTCATAAGGTTACGTGAGGGAGAGAGAATTACCACCCAGGCTGACGAAGAGATTTGTTACTTTCTGCAGAAATCCTATTAAAGTGATGAACTGTTATGTTGCTAGGTGTTGAAGTTCTGCCTTTGTGCCCTGTGACAGATATGTACCATGTCCCATCTGTGTCTGCTTTTATTTTTTATTTTTTTAAGTTGGAGGGAATATATATATATGTATTTGTGGTGAATTTATGCTGAAGCAAAATGACATTTGGCCAAATGATGGTCTAACACCGTAAAACCCCTTTTCCTCTTTGTATTCGCTTTTTTCTGAGCTGATTTATGTTGATGTGTGCATGCATACCCAACAATGAATTTATTTGACTTTGTGGTTTGAGTTGCAATTTTCCATCCCGTCACAGTGACCCCTTTGCTGGTCTTCAAGCACAATCCAGTCAGCATGTGACTCCCTTTGTCTGGCCACCACAACACCACCGTCCAAGTCAAGCTGCTTACCGCGGATATTCAGAGTTGAAGCCTCCAAAGGGCCGGCATGTTTGTGTGTGGAAAACAGACGACAATGAGTTTGACAGCAGTACCAGGAAACAGGGACCATGACATCCCAATGCTCAAGAATACTGTTCCTCTAATTAGAACCAAGACTAAGTAAAGCGTGTGCTGTGGAGGTCTGATTGATTTACAAATCAAACACTCATTAAGTCATGTGTACACTCGAGCCCTCCATGTTGGAGCATTCATATCGATGCGGTTAGGTTTGACAAGATAAAATGCATGCCGTATTCAAGTTCCAAATTCTGCCATGTGTTTGCACAGTCTAGCATTGTGCAGGAAATTGTCCATCTTTTGAATTTGCTGCAAAAGAGGATGCTTTCGCCTGCAGTGCTGTTTTAGAAAGGCATGCTGTATAATGTAACACACTCTTTACCGGATCTCGCTCTCACTGGTTTACACAAATAACAGCACTTCACACACACATGTGCACCCTTGCACAGTCAAGCACACTCTCGTGCTCTCACACACACGTTCAATAATGCACAGTAACACAGGCGTGCATTGTTAAAACCAGCTCGTACTCTCAAATTCTGCTAGTAAGGCCACGCTAACAAGCACTTCAGGCCCAATGTCCCTTCTCAGTGCAGTCCAGGAGCGAGACGGGAGTGAGCAGAATGCATACAAGAACAACCTGCGCTCTATAACATGGAAGGCAGTGCATGCATGGGAGACGAGAGGGTAGTCGGCCTGTCTCATTCGCTCATTTGAATTGGAAATTATTTTGTTTGCGTTGGAAATATTTCAGCTTTGTTACATTCCGGTCGGCAGTAAGAGGAGACTGAGGTGCAAAGAAATGGACTTCCTACTCTTTTAATCAAGCGTCAACTTTTCTTTTGCAGTGTTCATCTCTGTCCTCGAGTCTGAACCTTCTCCTCTCTTGTAGAAGTGTCATCTGCTTGAAGTGCATCAGTTACCAAGTGACTGAAGAACTCCTGATGCCATCTGTCAATCAGTGTCGAGGTGTGCCGGACGGCTGCCTCACAAACTTTAATTGCTTTCACCCCACCTTGGATACTGTGCACATTGTGTGTGTGTGTGTGCGCGCGTGCACGCATCGCATGCATACACAGGCAGGTCATTCTTCATCACCCAAACTGACTGAAGTTGATGTTTGCCTCCTCTTTGGGAGTGCACAGGGGCTCCTTGCTAACACTGCAGCTCTGGATGCTTGATTGAGTTGTTCAGATGAGAAGTACATCGCTGATACACTGAGTCTCCCTCCTCCTCCGCTCTCAACAGTGTTATTGATCTACTTTTTAATGTACAAACCAATAGCTCTCTCATCATTTCAGGCTATTTTTTTCCTCTTGTCTCCCTCCATCCCCAGACCATTTGTTAAGAAAATAAAAGTAAAGTGAAATGAACCTCAGAAATAATTTAATTTGTTTACTGAATTTGTTAAAGTGGTTACTGTAATTTCTGTCAGATGAAATGATCAATGACTTGTTCGGTTGTGTTTAAAAAGAAGAAGAAAAAACAAAACCTGTTGCTCAAAAAAAGTCATACCTTTTTTTTTTCATGCTTAAAGAATAATTTTACTTTTTTAGCAGTCAAGCCTCTGAGTGGTCCACACACATTTCATAATTGCTTTTTTCAAAAGCTTTTTTTTGCAAAGTTAATTAATAAACTTAATCCATGACTCAAAAGAGCAACGAAATAATGCTAACAACATAAAATTTTAATCCTTGACAGAAAAGTGGAACAAAACATTTCAATTTCAATTTATTTAATATTTATATATTTATTTATTTTTATATAGCGCCAAATCACAACAAAGCTGCCTCAAGGCGCTTCACACAAGTAAGGTCTAACCTTACTAACCCCTAGAGCAGGGGTGGCCAAGTTCGGTCCTCGAGAGCCACATTCCTGACACTCTTCGTTGTCTCCCTGCTCCAACACACCTGAGTCCAATGAAAGGCTCATTAAAGGTCTGCTAACAAGTCTTTCATTGGATTCAGGTGTGTTGAAGCAGGGAGACAACTAAGAGTGTCAGGAATGTGGCTCTCGAGGACCGAACTTGGCCACCCCTGCCCTAGAGCAAGCACACAGGCAACAGTGGTAAGGAAAAACTCCCTCTGATGATAGTGAGGAAGAAACATCAAGCAGACCAGACTCAGAGGGGTGACCCACTGCTTAGGCCATTCTAACAGTTACAAGGTTTTTACAAAGCTTTACAATGGTTAAGAAACAGAAAACTGGAAATCAAAACAACACTACATAATAACAAAAGAATATCTATTTGATGAGAAGTCCACGCAAGCCTTTATGCCCTAGGCAGGGGTCATCCAGCATTCCTCACCTGAAAAATGCAGCCATTTCTGTGTTAATAATGTCACTGTTTATAACAACCCTACATCACTGTTTGAATTTAGTGCTGTCCATTTGTTTACAGTGGTTTCATGATAATACAGTTCCTATATCACTGCCTGCTGGCTGGATGGCCATAAGGCCAGAATTTGGAAGTACAATTGTACTCCACGCACATGCGTGCATGTGGTTGTCCATCAAGCTCTCTTTTTGCACATCATAATTTCAACAAATTTATCTGATTTTCTCCTAATTTGAACTGGACAACCTAAATGAGTGTACCTCAGAAAAGGTCAAATTTGAGTTTGATCAGGTTTCACAAAGAGGCTCTAAGGACTGCTCACTTTACTAAATAGAGTATTGTTTTTTTTTTTGGGGGGGGGGGGGGGGGGGGGGATTTATTATCCCCTGGCAGCTGTAGGATTTTTGTTTTTTGTGGTCAGTATCAGCTGGCTCTTTTTCATGTCCCTTCCATAACTAATCCATCAATAAAAAAATAAATAAATAAAAAAAAAGATAAAAATGTCAAATTATGTCTCTTCTCATTATATATTTGGAAAGCAGAACTGCCAATATTACATTTACCAAAATCCCAATGTGGTAGTGTGGCTATGTCGACAACACTATTGGTTGTTTTTATTTCCAAATACAGTATAAGAACACAAAAGATGTGCTTTAGTAAATACATCCTAACTTGTCTGCTAAATTGATCAAACAAACATGAAGTCAACTGCCACTGGACAAACTACCAGAGAGGGAAGCTCAGTGTACGAGCTGATTATTTAATAATAACAGCAACAGCATATGTTGTCACTAATCATAAAATGCGTGAACATATAATAACCACACAATGCAATTTTAAGGTTCTGAAAAGCCTGATTGTGTTCATTACAGCTCTATTGCTTGTTACCTTTTCAAACCCATCTATTTCCTTTTCAGAATATTTCATTCATACATTTGAAAATGTGATTTCTCTAGTTGGACAAAATTCAATGTAGAGGACTGGTTTTTCAACAATGATATAATATGACTAAGACGGTGGTGGGAGGGTGGGGTGTTATTGAACCTGTATTTTAAGAGTTTCTATGTGCACCCAACCTCAAACATCGATTCTTATGTATTGTGCTCATCTCTCAACAGAACCTCACATGTAACCACACATTACCCCATCTGGATTGTCATGGCAACTGAGGTAATGAACTGTATTGACAGGCTTTTGGATTACTCCCAGGCCTATGCACATACAATCACACATACAAGACATGTATGTGTTCATGTGGTGATGGGTGTCGGCACTCACTCTGCTTTATCAACCTCTTGTCTGCCACGAGAACATTCTCAGCATCAACAACGATGACCTTTCCGTCGCGTGGGCCAACTGCAAAATTGTCAAAGCTGACGTCGAGCAGGTAGAGGGCAAACTCAAAGTCATTGTTTGTGAGCTGCTCTGCGATGTCCATCAGCTGGCGTGCCAAGTCCACCCTCTTCTCCCAGGGTGCATTGTAGAAGCTCCACAGCTCCTCGCCCACATAGTTGACAGCTACCACGCGCCCACATGCTCCCAGGTACTTGGCAAATGGCCACCCTTCGTCCGATGGAAAGCTCTGGGAACAGAGAAAGGGGAAAAAGAAGAAAAAGTTGATAGGTGTCAGGTTATAAAATTACAGATTTGGAGAACAGAAAACCAGAAATGCCCCACTGGCTTTGAAATGAAGAGACCAAAATAAACTGAACGACCACTCGCACTGTCAGAATGTATTTGACAACCTACACAACAATAAGTTTCACAAAAAATAAAGACAAAGAACAGCACATTCCCAGAAACCAAACAAGTTATGCCGAGGTAAGGTCACAGTGTGCTGCCGTGGGTAATTTTTGATACACTATTCTAAGCACAATAGTTGAAAACCTGCCAAGGCGTCATGTCAAATGGAGCCAGCACTGGGTATAACGGATTAAATTTAATAAAAGAAAAGAGCCTGTTTGTGTTAAAGCCCTAAAGCTACATTCTGATGTGCGCTGCAGTATTCAGTGGCTCCACCGAGTAGAGAGGAGGTGATTTGTGGTAAGAACAGTTAACAGAAAAACCTTATGTGTTGTGATGCAGAGTGATTCTTTTGGCTAACTGAGGTAATGTGGCGTTGGCCCTGACACAGAAAATGCTGTGTTTCTGAGGTTAAAACTGAACACCAAGGTAATACCAATAGCAGAATAAGTGGGATCAGTGCAGCAGCTTTAAGAAGCGTTAATCTCTCTGATTTACTCAACATCATTAAGTTCACATGAACTGGTGTTTAATTCTTGTGTGTAAGGCTGAATTACGACAAGACAAAGAAATGCCAAGTTGCTTATAAAAGAAGCAGAAATGCACAGTTGCCTGCCATCGCTCAAGTGGAGACGGCTGCACAAGCAAAGACAAAGGCGACTTAAACAGGGTGGCTGTTAAGCAGCCGCATTTGGAAAACGTGCAAGGATGGTCAGCAACGGATTTCTCTGGTCCATTTTATGAGCAGTAGCTGGGTTTTCTTTACAGATTCACTAAAGAGTTAATTGAGATTTTCAGAATATTGACAAAACACAAAAGTGAAACGACAGCGTTTCCATAAGCTAATGGAATGTGACTGCCTGGATTTGCCTTCTTGTGATAACAGGCATTCAAGCAAGCCTTTTGTGAGAACTGCAATTCCAATAGTCATGGCAACGGAAGGGAATGTCCCCCTAAATATTGCCATTTTGCTTGTCTTTTTATTTTTATTTTTTTTAAATCCAACATTGTTGTAACATCATTGCTTATAAGGTTAAACAAGCTCTGTCCACACGTACTGTGACATGTACTTTAGAGTGTATTTCAAACGCCATGTGCCCTGTAACAGCGAAAACAGGTTTCCATTCCAGTTGCTCAAAATAAGGCTTTTTCAAATCACCTGAAATACCAACTCATGCGAGTGCAAAACCGTTTCTGCTATATGTGAGAGTTGCAATTGAAGCACACGTTTCAGGTAAGCATATTTTCAATTCAGTTGAGCAATATGGAGGGTAACGGAAACCCGTCCACTGGCACAATTGTGGGTCGATTAATAAAAAATATGCAAGTGACCTTTTTTAAACCCAAATGCATTTGCTGTGATATACAATGTGCAAGTGGAAACTAGTCTTCAGTTCCTGAGTAAGAAAACACTCTCAGATTGTGGTTTTTAGCAGCATAGAGATGAAGAAACAGTTGTGGTCATGTTCCACAGGTGCCTCTCTCATCAGCGATAAGGCAGGAATGACACTACGGGAGGTTAAGGTGCAAAGTATGATGGCTGCTGCATCTCTTTTTACACTTGTTCGTAATTCAACACTTCACCACATTTCAATTTCAGTCTAGAGGGGTTATAAGTATGTATGGCTGTGCTAACTCTTTTTTAACTTTAATGTAATACAAATTATTTAAGAAGAAACATTTTCTGCCCCTTGCTTCTCTGCATCGGCCACACAGCCGCCGTGTGTCAAAAAATAAAAGCTGGACTCCTGCCATATACGGACTCTGGCACAGAACTTGTACATGGGAAATGGAAATGATTTGCAGTTTTATTAGCGCACCAATGAGCAGAGATCTCAGCTCCTCTTCACACAGATACTCTGAAGCTTCCTTATTACATCCCTTGACTAGGCTTTAATTTACTAAATATATTGAAGGGGAAAACTTATCACTCCCACCTGTGCCGTGGACCATGACAACAAAATTAATGCAATTTTAGTGAGGCCACAGGCTGCAATATCTTCCACAAACAAAAAGTACAACTTTCCAAAGAATAAAAGGTATATTTCAAGGCTGAATTCGTGATGATTCACAGTCTTTTGGTTCTTTCTGGAAAAATTGGTCTTTTTCTACCCATCACTTTATTTTTGAGTTTAACACCGTACATGCTTTGTTATGGGAACACAGGCTGCTCAGACGACTGCACCAGCAATGGCAAACTAACACACCAAATTTACTTGCAGAGTCCATAGATTTACAATATACACAGTATTAACATACAGTCACATTTCAAATTTCTTTGCAGTTGGGCACCGCAGTCTTATTTGAGGGGGGGGCACTAAAGGGTTAAAATATAAACGCATGTGACGTAATTTCTCTACTTCCAGGGACAGAAACATGGCATTTTCTCTGAGATTTTGGGCACATTACTTGCAAACACAGTGAAAATGTAAAGAACAATGTTGTGAAAGTGTAGGAACATGGACCCACAACAGGGGGCGCAAATGAACGGACAATGGAGTAAGTCAAAATAACAACGCTTTACTGTTGTGAATGTGCACAACGAATACAACCAATCACGGAAATGGACAACAGTCAATTCACAAAAGTGTCGTGTGGGCAGGCTCGAAGATAGGAGACGCCTCTCCAAGGTAAGACCGGAACCACACGGCTTCCTCCGCCACAGGACCCCGGGAATACTGGAGCCGCCAAGTCCCGAACTCCCAGGTGGCCACTGCCTCCGCGTGTCGGACCTGGTACTGCTGGCGAGGAACAAAGAACAGTTAAATGGGGGCGCGTTTGCACCCAGGACTCCGAACAGCAGGGAAGTTACCTCCACCTCTCGTTGGAACAGTAATCCACAAACTAAGCACAAATCCAAAAGGATACACTCCGTCAGCTTTGATACGTTACCTCTCAGGTAGAAACGATATCTCGGCAATGAGGTGGAGATGCCGTCCTGCTGATATACCCCACTGATGATTGCTGTCAGCTGTCTCAGGTGATGGGTGACAGCTGTCACCTTGGCTGCTCCCGTGAGGCGGCGGCGCCCTCTGGTGCCTGGAGCCCGCACTCCAGGCAGGGCGCCCTCTGGTGGTGGTGGGCCAGCAGTACCTCCTCTTCAGCGGCCCACACAACAAACAAGTGATGATGCGGTGGAAAGTGGGCATGTGTTGTGATTTGTTTATGACCCGGAGCTCAAACGTGTCAAGGCGGTTGTGTAGGTCAGAGAACGTAGCTACTTTGGTTAGCTGTGTAGGCTAACACTTACCGACACGACGTCTCCCATTCGCCTGGTCTTCCTTTTTCCAATAGGAACTGAAAAAACTGCACTTTTCGCGACTGTTTCAGTGATTGCAGCCAAAAATAAAACGGAACACCAGAGTGGCTGTCCCCATAAGTGGTCAAATCTCGTGATATCACGCAGGGTTCAAACAAGACTGCGGTGCCCTATTTATGAAGCAGAGACACTGCTGGCTAACATTTTGATGGTCTATAAGCAGCTCTGTGCTGATGTATCAGGTGCTGTGAGTCATGGGAAGGAACCTGTCCCCCTACTGCCATACATCCATCTATTTTCCATACCTAGTTAATCCAATTAAGGGGTGAGAGGCAGGGTACACCCTTGACAGGACGCCAGTTTTATTACAGTATTACAGGGCCACATATAGAAAGACAAACACAACCACACCCTCATTTACACCTACGGTCAATTCTTTAAAGTTTCCGATTCGCCTAATCTCCATGTCTTTGGAAGTGGGAGGAAGTGGGAGGGAACCCACACGGACACGGGGAGACATGCAAACTTCCCACAGAAAGGCGTGAAGTGATCCCAAATCATGTCCAATCAACTCAATTTACACCAGGTGGACCCCAAGCCACTGTGGCGCCTACTGCCATACAGTCACTTTAGAAAGGAAGTTTTTGTTGGACTTTGAGAAAACTCAAATGCAATTAATGAACAGACAGATTACATTTGTACATTTGATAGCTAAGTCAATCCAATTCAGACAACTCAAAAACCAAAAATGTTATCTTGCAGCTAACCAAATAATGAAGACAAACCTCACAAAAGCTCTAATAGCACATAGATGTGTCTGCCAACTGCTGGGTGATTAGTAGACGCTTGATCAGTGATGATAGTGGACCATAAAACCTGAACGTTTTTAGCAAGGTTCGAAGGCTCAAAACACCTGGTAGGGAGTCTTGCGGTTCATTTCCAGAAAAATTTGAAATCTCAGATGCATGCTGGTGCATTTTCAGGTCTATTAATTCAATTTTTGTTAGGCCAGGTCAATGTTTTCACCCCAAAGAAGAGTCTTGTCACACAACTTGTATCGTCACAATACAATTACTGCAGCAGACACCTCTTTACATCTTTTCCACCCGCCACAGATTCTGCCGCATCTTCACTGCCTAGGACTGGACTACATATC
Source organism: Thalassophryne amazonica (assembly GCF_902500255.1). NCBI lineage: Eukaryota > Metazoa > Chordata > Actinopteri > Batrachoidiformes > Batrachoididae > Thalassophryne > Thalassophryne amazonica. The sequence continues at coordinate 40,756,078 of NC_047103.1, read as the reverse complement.
ACAGCCAGCCAGGTGATGGGAGAGTCTGAGCGGCTAAATCACTGGAAAGCTGCTGGACTGGACAGTATCAGCTCTCGGGTGCTGAAAGAGTGTTCCAGTCAACTATGTGGAGTACTCCAGAATCTCTTCAACCCCCAAAGGAACTGGTCTGCCCCTTCCTTCTCACCACCTACAATGCAGACTTTAAGTACTGCACTGAGTCATGTCATCTACAGAAATTTCTGATGACACAGCCATAGTTGGGTGTGTGGAAAATGGTCAGGTGGCTGAGTATAGGAACCTGGTTGACCAGTTAGTGAGGTGGTGTGGGGAGAATCACATCTGAATGTAGCAAAGACAAAGGAAATGGTGATGGATTTCAGTAAGACTAAGCCCCCACCTTCCCCGGTCTGCATCAGTGGGACGAATGTGGACATAGTCCATCATACAAGTATCTGGGCATCTCCCTAGACGAAAAACTGTAATGGTCTACAAACACAGAGGCCGTCTCCAAGAAGGGCCTGAGCCGGCTTTACTTCCTGAGGAGGCTCAGATCCCTTAATGTATGTAACAGGATGCTGCAGATGTTCTATCAGTCTGCTGTTACAAGCATCATCTACTTTGCTGTGGTTTGCTGGGGCGCAGCCATCACAGCAAAGGATGCCACAGTCTGAATAAACTGGTCAAAAAGGCAGGGTCTGTTGTTGGCTTTAAGCTTGCCAACCTGGAGGATGTGGTTGAGGACAGAATACTGGTTAAACTGCTGGCAATTAGGGATCCCACCCACTCTATAAGACATGGGAAATCTTAAAAGCATCTTCAGCAACAGACTCATACAACCACTCTGCCTAGCTCCCAGAAGCTTCCCGGAAGAGTTTTTGGCCGTCTTAAGGATCACACGCCATTGTTAACACCGGCACTAGGGGGCGTGGCTTAGTTCCGGCTTTACCGGGAATCGTCGAAAAAATTATTAAACATGTCGAATAATTCCGGGAGCGCTCCCGGAGACCTCCCGTGATGACAGCGACAACGCGAACAACGGCGTTTGATACTTTTTAACCGCCGTTTCATCCTGCCGCTTCCTGTAGTGCCGCCATTCTCGTCACGCCGCGATGACCAATCAGGGACTGAATATGTAGTGACATGGAGATGTCTGGAGTTTGAAGATGTGAACATGTCCTGTATCTGGTAGCAGCCTGTGAGCAGGACTTATGTCTCTTTTGTCCTTTATTTTACAATCAGGACAGAGTTTTTGGAGCGAGCAGCAGCACCACAGCAGCGTGGAGCGGAGGTTCTTTTTATTTTTATTTTACGTGCGTGCACGCGCGAATCGTTCTGGAGATTATTTTGCTTATTAGCTACACAGATGTATATAAAGCAATGGTGACTGGCTTCTAAACACAATTATGACAGAGTTTTTTAGGGGAAAGAGCGAGGAGGAGCCCCGCTGCAAACAGCAGCGGGAAGCAGAGTTTCTTTCTTTCTTTCTTTTTTTTACGTGCGCGCGAGCGAATCGTCTGTAGAGAATATTTTATTAATTAACTACACAGATGTATAATAAAACAAATGGTGACTGGTTTCTAAACACAATCATGACAGTTTTTGGAGTGAGCAGCAGCACCACAGCAGCGTGGAGCGGAGGTTCTTTTTATTTTTATTTTACGTACGTGCACACGCGAATTGTCCTGGAGATTATTTTGCTTATTAGTTACACAGCTGTATAATAAAGCAAATGGTGACTGGCTTCTAAACACAATTATGACAGAGTTTTTTGGGGGAAAGAGAGAGGAGGAGCCCCGCAGCAAACAGCAGCAGCAGGGAGCGGAGTTTTTTCTTCTTCTTTTTTTTTTACGTGCGCACGAGCGAATTGTCTGTAGAGAATATTTTATTAATTAACTACACAGATGTATAATAAAGCAAATGGTGACTGGTTTCTAAACACAATTATGACAGAGTTTTTTGGGGGAAAGAGTGAGGAGGAGCCCCGCTGCTCGCGATCCGCCCCTTTCCACCGCGAAAACAGCCGGAACTACCTCGAACTTCGGTCTATGTACTACTCGCCGACAAAACCATCTATGTGTAACCTGGGCTTAAGGAATGGCACAGGAGATTGTTCCTGTCCAGTGCCATCAGACTCTTTAATATATCTGCCTCTGCTAGACATGTGGTCTCTGAACTAGATTAAAAAGCCCACACTATTTATCTGTTGCACATATGTGTTTTTACCTCAGTTTTTCTTATTGCTTGTATCGTTTTGTTTTGTTTTTCATTTTTATCTTTTGGAGGTACTCGGTTTACTTTTATGTTTCTGAGGTACCTGGCTGCTACGCTATTTTTGTTTTTTATCTTTTTGCTTCTATCTTTCTGTGGTACCTGGCTGCTGTGACAACTGAAATTTCCCTTTGGGGATTAATAAAGTTATCTATCTATTTATACAAGTTGTGTGAAAAGACCATTTCCTCATATTGGCAAGACGATAAAACTATAATACAGTCAGTCACATGGATTAAAATATGCTGTTATTACTATTTCATAAGACTGCATACTCACATTGGACTGTTATTGTTCTCTCTCTACATTTATCTAAACATTTGACTTCAGCAATTTATACAATTATAACAACTGTTAAAATAAACAAAAATAAAATATGATACAAGTAAAGCTGCATTTACTGTTCATTATGTCACCAATATAACTTTTAGCTCCCAGGAACATTGATTTGAGTTTAAACTAGATTTTTATTCACTTGGACAAATGGGAAACACAATAAAATGGATTTTTCCATCTGATGCTGACATCAGCATTTCTGGGATACTCACAACTTCAGTGTTGTGCAAAATGATGCACAAACGTTTTTCACATCAATATCATATTTTCCTTCACATGAATATTTCATGGCCATGTAACAGAAAAAAAACATAAAGATTTAGCAGGCTAACATATCGAGTTGCATGGAAACAGTTTGAAGTAAATTCATCCCAAAAACAGAGTTTGATTTGTGTGAAATAACGAATAACATCACCTGACAAAGAATTCCATCAAAAACACGATATAATAAGATGAAAGACTTGCCGGGGGTGTTGGCTTTTCCATATAAATGGGTTAGGGTTAGGGTTCAGGTCAGCATTTTGTTGCTTCTGGTCAAACCAGCCCCATTTAAATGTATTCCTGATGAACGTCTGTCTCCCGCAGCAGAATATTTCATACAGTTCTTTGTTGTTTCAACAAGACACAGAGTTCAAGGTAAAATCTGTAAAAGCATCCCTCATTCGCTGCAGTGTGGTCGAGCGGTGGCGCCTTACATCCTTCGGTATCGGATCAGGACATGAAAACATGAGATTTAATATCCACTGTGGCATCTCATCAGCGACATTTCCAAACAATTTTACAAACACAATGAAAGACGCATGCCAGGAAAACAAGTTTATTGAGTTTATTGCCGGGTTGCAAACCAACACCTACTGTTTGGGTGTGTAGCATGAATGGATTCTGACGCATGCTATCAAAAATAACACCTACCACGACGTGGCAACAGAGGGAAAGTGTATTGTTTGGAGGAAAATTAACTTACAATGGCAAAAATACTGGGAGCAGGAGAGTAAGGGTAGGCATTTATTTTATATAGCTAGTAGAGTGACAGATTCAGTAAACAGTTGTAGAAGAAGAGGGTGGAAAAAAAAGGATGAAGTCACTATCTTCAACAGTACTCTCTTACTCCTAGAAAAGCACCAGGATGGACGATGTTTGGAATGTTCACAGCCAGAGACAGTGCAGCATGTTCTCAAGTACTGTAATAAATATTCCAGAGAAAGGCAATAGCTTCTCTCAGAATTTTGAAGAATAGGCCTGAAAGAAGTTTCTGTAGGAACTATTTTAGAAAAAAGGATCAGGTGGGAGGGGGAAGTGTTGGCTTTTTAAATACTTGAAAAACACTCGACTAATCAAGAGGATTTAGTACTGCTATAACGGACTGATGCAGAAGGTGGCAGCAATGCAACAATAAGGATCCGGCTGCTGTTAAACACCATAAAAGAAGACTGTGTGCTTGATTTGTTCACAAGGGCACATTTTGAGAATAAGCGCATTTCCAAAATGCCACAATAAAACCCTACCAATAAATAAATAGAAGTACTTAATTCACGGATATTTGGAGTCAGCCTGGGTAAATCGTCAGACCCAGCTAAAACTAAACTAACATTAGCTAATAACCAGTGGTGCGTCTTCATTACATTTTATTTTTAAGATTACTCATTCACCTCAGACAAATTTGCAGAAGCTCTGTTGCTCAAACTGGATGTGTATATACATATCCAAAATTGAAGCATTTCGGATTGAGTGTGTCTCGCTGATCGGGTCTTTGGGCATCTCTGGCTTCAACTGCTGGGCCGTACTCATCCCAGCAGGGTGTTGTTTGTCACTCATTTTCTGTTTTTTGTTGTTGTTGTTCCTAATTTTGTGGTTATGACTCACAGACTGTGTGCATTGATACCCCCCCGCAAAAACAAAACAAAACAAAAAAAACAGATTTGCACAATTTAAGAGAGCCTCATTTTCAGGTCAGAAAAGCTGGTTTTGTGGATTTATCCGGAAGAATCACAACCCGATATAAAAAAAGAATAAATAAATGAAAAAAAAAACCTTAGTGCTATAAATACACACAACCCAGCAGAAAGCAATTTGTACATACTTAGCCCTAAGAGACAGAGAGAGAAATGCACTATATAAGAGAAACAGTTTTCTGATTAACAGCGGCTGGATTGTAAAAGTAAAACATGATCACAAGTCCACACAACACTGCAAAAAGCATTTTGTATGAGTGTATCCAATGCACCCATGTATTTTCTCTCAATATGAAAAAAAGCAGCTTGAAATGAGCTTGGTTGCCAGTTTCTTTCATTTCTGAAGCCTGGGCCACTTGTGAAGTATAGTGATGCCTTAATTGATAAGCCCTTCTGACCTTTGGGTAAATTATACACAGTTACCACACATACAGTGCACCCAGAAAGTATTCACAGTATTTTCACATTTTCCACATTTTGCTATGTTACAGCCTTATTCCAAAATGGAATAAATTCATTTTCCCCCTCAACATTCTACTCACAACACCCTATAGTAACAACATGAAAAAAAGTTATTTTATTTTTTTGCAAATTCAAAAAATTTAATTAATTAATTAATTAAAAACTAAGAAATCACAGCCACGTACAGGCCTGAGTGGTGGATTGCTGGTGACATGGTTGTCCTTCTGGAAGGTTCTCCTCTCTTCACAGAGGAATGCTGGAGCTCTAGAGAGTGACCATTGGGTTCTTGGTCACCTCTCTGAATGGGTGAATAGAAATGGAAATGCAGTCCACTAACCACATTACACCACCACCGCCGCCACTACTACTACCAAGGATCCATTGATACCACTTTTTTCCAGACTAAGTACAAGTATATACAAGAGGTACGTACTTATATTGGTACTTGTCGATACCGAGTACAGATATAAATACTTAATGATACCATTACAGTTTTATGATGACTTTAAAAACATGTTTTATTCATCAGTTGTTCATTACTTTTTGACTGTAACTTATCAATATCATTAACTTTGTTTTTATTTACAAACATTTCACTTAAATCAAGTAACATCACTTTTTGACTGCAACAAATCATCCTTTAACATTAATTGTGTTTTTAACAAACATGACACTGCCAGACATCTCACTTAAATGTTACCTGTGGACTTCAGCACTACAAAATATACACCAGAAACAGAACTGAAATTGTCCACCACTAACTTTACTTATGTCTGTGAGGATTAAAAGACTTTTTTAAAAATGTGAGGAGCAGATTCTTTCTGATGAAATGAAACTTCTCTGCATTATTTCTGTTTCTGTTTTCATTTACAATGTGTGACACTGAGTTAAACAGCCTTACACGCTCCACACCATTTTTTAAAACTTTTAATTAAATACGCACTGGTAACAAACACAAATACATATCGTAAATGTTTTTTTTCCCCAAAGATGGAACATGTGAATATTGGAGGAGCACGGCATTCGCGCACACCCGGTGTTGCACGGCATCTCCGCTCCACACGGAGGCAAAAGACTTGTTCTTCTTTCTGCTCCTTTTCATTCTGGTGTTGTGGTGTTTTGTTTCTGCTTTTCTGTTTTTCTTTTAAATGAATGAAAAAAAAAAACAAAAAAAAAAAAACAGAGTAATTATAACAATATTTTATTTTTTCTTTGTGGATCATCGGATAATTTCATCGCATGTAGACAGAATCGCCTGATGCCTGTGGTAACTGAGACGTTAACGAGGTGCAGTGACTCTTTCAACTTCTGGCGCAAAGTGTGGCTGTGGAGGGGAGAGGAGGTTCCACTGACTGTGCCACAGACACCCAACAACAACGGATTACAGCTATAGCAAACCAAGTCGGTCTCCCATCGGCCTGGACAGTCACACCAAGGGCTGAAACTGAACAACCTGATGGACAATCTCCACCGCTGAAACTGTGATCTGACGGAGCAAATGGCGCAAAGTGCTGAAGTCACAGACAAACTTTTTTTTTAGCCACGACAAGGAATTTAAAGTATTTTCGGATGTTGTTTTCCAAACTCAGGAGGCTTTATGTGGATAATTTTTCTTCAGTATGTGATGATGAATTCCACTGAAACAAACAGGCAAGACTTTATATTACCTCTGTGTGTGAATTTACTCTGCATGAGGATTGCAGCTTTCAGCCAATCAATGAACAGCATTGATGGACGTATTTTGATTCATGAGTAAATTACATGAAAGCCTTTAAAAATCCATAAATCAGTTGCATCATTGTTTAAGCCACAGTGTTCAAATCATATCAAAAAAAGCAGTGGCTTATAGTCTGGAAATTACAGAGCGTGTGCATGAAAATCCCCCATTGAGAGGTTGACATCACGCTGCTGTAAAGGGGTATCGAGTGTCATAGTATCGCAGAAGTTTTATGATTGCAAGTACAAGTAAATGAATACAGTATCTGGCCGATGCCCGATACTAGTATCGGGATCAGTGCATCCCTAACTACTACTACCCCCACCAGACACTTTTTAAAAAATATACAGAGTGGTACAGTCAAGTGTAAAATACAATGTCTTGTGTTTTCTGAGTTCCACTAGGATTGGTTAAAATCAGCTTGCTGATACTTTCAACCTTCTTGGGAGAAGTAATCTATCATAAAAAGTGTTTTTTCCCTAAATCACATTCTTTCGATGCGTTGTACAACTATACGTAGCAAGTTGTTGTGATATCTTTTGCAGTTGGTGTGCTCACAGCAACAGTTTCACTTTGAGCTGCACTGTAATCATGTTTTGAAGTGGAACACTGAAGAAAAACAATTATCTTTCATGGACTCAAGAGTGTAAATCTATAGCCGAGGCATATCTTTTCTTCCCATCAGTTTTAAGCACCGCAGCCAATCAAAGAGGAGAGTGATAAGGTGCTCAAAATGCAGTCTGGTCTAGTTCTTTTCCCTTAGGTGACCTAATCAATTACGAGCCAGACAAAAGTCTGTCTGGAAAGCACTATTGGTTTCCAGCAGCCTGTCTGTACCTGTCATCCACACTTGGCATGAATTCCCATAACATTTTCAAAGACTTTCATTTTAATACCATAGCCATCATCCTCAGTGTCACACACAGCAAACCTAAAATGAAATTCAGCAAACAAACAACAACAAAAAAAAGCAGTTAAAACACAGAAAGGTCCAACAGAGCAGGACAAAAAAGAATAACTCAATAACATGCTTTTGGAGGGCGGTATGCATTTTCAGAGGCCCGACGCCCAAAATGACAGATATTCGCCCTCGTCTAACTCGGACGAATATCTGTCATTTTGGGCTACTGGGCATGGACGGAGGGACTCAGAAAATGCATACCGCACAACGACTGCATGTTATTTGCATTATTATCACTTACTGAGATACACAACACGTGGAATCACATTAACAATATTTAATGTCATTTCACAACGCACGACACCCAGAAAACGTGTACATAAAAAGTTTGCTCACTTTAACTTTTGACGTGTAGGCTGGTACCGGCTCTCCAAATTCGCCGGTGCGTCCTCATCAAGCTGGCTGCTTTGGCTGCTGTTCACTGTCGTACTATCCATAAGAAAATCATCTGTAATATCCATATTGGGACCAACACACACTTTTCATCTTTTCCTCTGCAGACAGTTCTTGGGCTATGCGCGCTATGACGTCATCGGGTTATGCACAGCGGGCGGGTTTTGGGATACCCACCCGCTACTGCATGCAGGTACAGCCAGGTAGCGTGAATGGAAATCTATGCTACCGACCCAGCAATGACTCAGTAAGTGATAATAATGGGATATACTGCATTCTCAAAAAATAAGGTGTGGCTGGAAAGGAAACAATACCAACTAACTGAGATGCCTCTAACCAAAGCATATTCTGACACAACAGATTTTAAGATTAACCTCTTAAGAAGTTAAACACCTTAAATGTCTTTCTAATTTCAGAAGTAAGTGTACAAAGATTAGAATGAAGCTGGATCAGTGTCACCACAAACTAAAGACAAAATGCAGCCTGTCTGATATCATGGTAGGACCTGCTTTGTAAAACACAATCCTCCCTCTACCACCCCTGTAGGATGAACAGATACACACGCCGAAATGAGTGAGACCCACAAGGCCATGTCAAACAGAAGAGACAAAACAGTGCTTCTTTTGCTTCTCCGCTTCAGTGGACAGAAGGAATAAACCAGTAAAGACCTGCCTGCTAAACGCATCTCTCGCTTTGTTGTCAGGTTGCTGCCTCAATGGGAATGAAAGTAGAAGGACAGCAGATGGAGGGGGTGGCTGATGGGAGGGAGGAAAAGGATGAATGCCCCAAGGCTACTTTCAGACAGTCAATCGCTGTTATGAGAATGCCTTCATGTCTGTCTGGCCCTCGTCCTTAACACAGATGTCACTCCTTCATTGTGCTGGCAGGCTCATTGCACTCTGTCAATTACTGGAAATTTTGACATCTCATAATTTAGATACCATTTATGAGCTCCTAGTGAGTGCGTTTTATAACCAATATGTCTGAATGTGAAAACTCTGCAACATCGTGTGCAGGAAAATAGAAGTGAGCACATGAGCTTTTGGCTCAAACCTGTCTATTGCAACGGTTGATAAATACTCCACGTGTCCCACCAATCATTCTCCCTTAGCGCTCTTTAAACGGTTACTCGGCTGAAGTCATTAACGTCCGCAATGAGGCGTTGAGGGGGAGGGATGAAATAAATTGGAAACCTGAGCCCAATATTACAGCCAGTGCACTATCTTTGAGCAGGGTTTGGAATGTACCGTGTGTGCACAGGTAGTGAATTTGCTCCACTCATCTTCCAAGGATGTTATGCGCTACTGAAAAACGCTGAATGTGCAACATTATCAATGTCACATCCCAGCAAGTTTTACTACTTTAAACGGTCTCGTCACTGCTGGTTCCTATCACTGCAAAGAAATGCTTCATCTTCCGCTGAGCAAAATCTGTACCAGTCTGATGCCAAATGTATCTCTTATTTGCAGCACAGATTTTTGCTTGAATACGAGGTTTTACAGAATTCAAAGACCTTAACATATAGAGTATGAAAATAGACTGCCCCAGCGCCAATAAATAACTTTCTAGACAAAAGGAACTTCTTATCAAAGTCATACATATGTTTTACAAGCAGTAAAGGCAGAAATTCAGAGAAAAAAGTATCAGAGCTGAGCCAAACGCTGAAACACTTTTTGCCTGAATACATCGCACATAAAGAGATACACAAGCGGCTCATCTGATGCAGTCAGGCTGCAGCGCTGATCTGCAGCTCTTACAGGTCAGACTGCAGATGGGTATCAGCTGCTTCAAGCAGAATTGTTTTGCAAGAATGTCTTAGTCACCACAACTCAGATTTTATGTCCTTTCATGCGTCTGTGATTTTAAGCTCAACTGTAAGCAATAACTGATTACTCAGTTCAGTGTAGTTATGCCTGTATTTTACAAGTATATGCATGCATTTTTACATGGGAATTAGAATGCCATTTATGGCACATGGTTTCTATTCCGTTTTCTTCCTGTACTCCGGCACTCATGAACATCAGACTAGTCTCTCCTCATATAGCCGCTTTTTCCTCCATGTCTGAGTTTTCCTCAACCATGAAAATCTCTAACATCAAAAAGAAACCCTCGTTAAACACAGAGTGCAGTTCAGAGCAGAGTTAAAGCTGAAAACTTCAATGACATTCATTAATTAAATCAATAAAGCTTTCCACAGGGTTGTACTGAGCTGGTTGTTGGCATCGGTGCTTTAAGGGGTGAAACCCACCCACCAGTAATTACGTCACAGTTTGCGAAATAAAATGCCCTTAGCGTGTAAGGAACCCCATGTGTCGGGACAGTTGGTTTGTCTTCCAGACACACCCACAGTATGCCCTCTGCAGCGTTGTCTCATCATGGCTGTGTGTGAAATTTGTCAATATATTTTTGAGGGATTAATAATAATAAAAATAATAATGAATCAATAAAAATATCATGAGAGACGCATCGTCTTTCTGTGGCATATAGATCTGGGTGGACTGCAGCTGGGCAATTACACGATCTGAAATCTGGATCCCAGGTAAATTGATATCAATTTCAGTGATAAGCCTCATCAATTTTATTCAATCCAACAACAGCTCTGCGGCTCACATTCAAAAACAGACATGTTTGGATTGTTTTATTATTATTATTATTACTACAATTACTCACTCACTCATCTTCAACCGCTTTTCCGGGTTCAGGTCGCAGGGGCAACAGCTCCAGCAGGGCACCCCAGACATCTCTTGCCCATGCCACATTAACCACTTCTGACTGAGGTTCCAGAGGCATTCCCAGGCCATTGTGGAGACAATCTCTCCACCCAGTCCTGGGTCTTCCCCAGGGTCTCCTCCCAGATAGACGTGCCTCCTCAGCTGGCTCCTTTTAACAAGAAGGAGCCAGCTGAGGACTCTATGCCGAGCTACCCACGGATAATCGAATTTCTCACCCTATCTCTAAGGGAGACACCAGCCACCCTCCTGAGGAAGCCCATTTAGGCTGCTTGTACCCGCGATCTAGTTCTTTCGGTCATGACCCAACCCTCATGACCATAGGTGAGAGTAGGAACGAAGATTGACCAGTAGATCGAGAGCTTAGCCTTTTGGCTCAGCTCCCTTTTTGTCACAACAGTACGACAGAGCGAATGTAATACTGCCCCTGCTACACCGATTCTCTGGCTGATCTCACGCTCCATTGTCCCCTCACTTGTGAACAAGTCCTTGAGGTACAGACTCATGCACTTATATATATATTTGCAAATTTACTAAAAATTAAAAACTGGGAAATCATACGTGCATAAGTATTAACACCCTTTGCTCAATACTTTATTGATGCACCTTTGGCAGTAATTACAGCCTCAAGTCATGAATATGATGCCACAAGCTTGGCGCACCTATCTTTGGGCAGTTTTGTCCATTCCTCTTTGCAGCACCTCTCAAACGCCATAAGGTTAGATGGGGAGCATCTGTGCACAGCCATTTTCAGATCTCTGCAGAGATGTTCAATTGGATTCAGGGCTGGGCTCTGGCTGGGCCACTCAAGGACATTCACAGAGTTGTCCTGAAGCCACTCCATTGATATCTTGGGTGTGTGCTTCAGAATCAGAATCGCCTTTATTGTCATTGTAATTTGCATTGCAACGAGATTTGAGCGCAACTCCAAAAAGGTGCTTTTTGTGGTGCAAGTCATTTTTAGCAAAATAAAAAATAATAAAATTTAACAATAAATTATTCAGAGTATATGTACAACTAAATAAACATAAGATAAAATAAAATAAAATGTGGACCAAGTAAAATGTAAAACGAGAATTATATACAACTGTGGAATCATATTGCACGGGAATATTGTACATGGTTTACAGATATTGCACAAGAAACTTGAGAAGTGCAGATTAGAGTGATTTGTTGTTGTTCAGTGCTGTGATCGCTCTGGGGAGAAAGCTGTCCCCGAGTCTGTTTGTCCTAGTTTTGATTGACCTATACCGTCGGCCGGGGGGTAGTAGGTCAAACAGGTGGTTGCTGGGATGGGATGCCTCTTTGCTGATGCTGGCAGCTCTGCTGAGGTAGCGAGAGCTGGCAATATCTTCCAGGCTGGGCAGAGAGCAACCAGTGATCCCCTGGGCCGTTTTGATCACCCTCTGCAGTGCTCTCCTGTCTGCTGCTGAGCACCCCCCGTACCATGCTGTGATGCAGTACGTCAGGATGCTCTCGGTGGTGGCTCTGTAGAACAACACGAGCAGCTTCGCCTCCAGATTGTTTCTCCTGAGCACCCTCAGGAAGTGGAGTCGCTGCTGGGCTTTCTTCACCACCACTGTGGTGTTGGCAGTCCAGGAGAGGCTGTCAGAGAGCTGCACTCCCAGGAAGCTGATGGCGCTGACCCTTTCCACACAGTCCCCCTGGATGTACAGCAGGGCTGGATCAGCCCTGCCCTTCCTGAAGTCCAGGATTATTTCTTTTGTTAGGGTCATTGTCCTGCTGAAAGATGAACAGTCACCTCTGTCAGAGGTCAAGAGCACTCTGGAACAGGTTTTCATCCAGGATGTCTCTTTACATTGCTGTATTCATGTTTCCCTCAATCCTGATTAGTCTCCCAGTCCTGAAAACATCCCCACAGCATGATGCTAAAACCACCATGTTTCTCTGTAGGGATGGTGCCTGGTTTCCTCCAAACATGATGCCTGGCATTCACGCCAAAGAGTTCAAGCTTTGTCTCGCCAGACCAGAGAATTTTGTTTGTCATGGCCTGAGAGCCCTGAGAGAAATGCTGGAGCTCTAACAGAGTGACCACTGGTTTCTTGGTCACATACCTGTCTAAGACCCTTCTTGATCACTCAGTTTAAATGAGCGGTCAGCTCTAGGAAGAGTCCTGTTTGATTTGAATGTCTTCCATTTCTGGCTGATGTAGGCCACTGTGCTCATTGGGACCTTCAAAGCAGCAGATGTTTTCTGCCCCCTTCCCCAGATTTGTACCTTGAGACAATCCTGTCTCGGAGGTCTACAGACAATTCCTTTGACTTCATGCTTGGTTTGTGCTCTGACGTGCACTGTCAACTGTGGGACCTTATATGTAGACAAGTGTGTGCCTTTCCAAATCATGTCCAAATAACTGAATTTACCCCAGGTGGACTCCAATTAAGCTGTAGAAACATCAGGGATGATCAGTGGATGCACCAGAGCTCAATTTTGAAGTTCATGGCAAAGGCTGTGAATACTTATGTACATGTGATTTCTTATTTATTAAAAATAATAAAAAAAAAACCTTTGCAAAAATCTAAAAAACTTTTTTCACATTGGCAATATGGAGTATTGTGGGTAGAATTCTGAGGACAAAAAAAAAAGAAAAAAAAAAAAGAATTTCATCCATTTTGGAAAAAGGCTTTAACATAAAGTGCAGCGCTTTGAATACTTTCTGAATGCACTGTATGCCCCCATGCCAGATATAAACAGCAAAAAATTCCTTTTACACAGATGCTTGTGCTCACACAATATTAATAGAGCTTGACATAATTGGTGGCACGGTGGCTTAGTGGTTAGCACTATTGCCTCACAGCAAGGAGGTCCTGGGATCATTTCCCACCTGGTCCTTTCTGTGTGGAGCTTGAATGTTCTTCACGTGTCCGCATGGGTTTCGTCCAGAAACTCTGGTTTCCTCCCACAATCAAACACATGCTTATTTAGGGTCTGTTCCTTTTTGTGCCCCTGACCAAGGCAGTGGCAGTTGGTCCCTGGGTGCCGGACTGTGGCTGCCCACTGTGCCTAGTGGTTGGATTGTGTCTAACTAATTAGGATGGGTTAAAAGCAGAAGACAAATTTTGTTGTATGCATGCACAGTGACAATATTATTATTAATATTTATGGATTGTTTCAGAAGGTACCAGGAGCAGACGTGATGTGCGCAATCTGTATTGCGCAAAATACTCAAGAGTTCACTCCACCTTGCCATATGAAGCCTGGCCCATCCAAATAAACAAGGGATTTATCAATCAATCATACTGCATGCAGGAAACGACCACCTGTCTTGCATACAAAAACAAGCATGTTTGGATGTTTTTATTTGCACCATGGACTATTTTGTAGACACAAATGCACCGGAGGCATACCCTTTCTAAAATGTGCCACACACCTCCATCCTTGATTGCTTCAAATTGAGCTAAAGCCTCCTTAAAAGCTGGTCACTAATTGCCAGCTTATAAATAAGAAAGTGATTAGGAGAGGCTGTAAAAAAAGAAAAGAAATACAAAGCAAGCTGATGTGCCTTGATTTTGGCCTGGCTGAACTCCTTCAAACCTTAACCTTAAAGCTTGAGGCTGTGCACACCAGCAGCATCGACTTGGGGCGTGTTTCTGTTTTCCAATACAACAGACACGGAGACATGTTCTTGGAGAGAGACTGAAGTGGGCTGAAACGAAACAGGGCCGCAGACAAATGGGCAGCCTCTGGAGGAGAGGATGAAATGACTGGAGCGAGAGGCATAGGAACAAACACCTGCGCCCTGACATCTGCTGACAAAAGTATGCCCTTCTACTGGGCCACTGGAGGGACGGCTTAAGTGTGTGTGAGTGAGTGAGAGTGAGAGAGAGAGAGCATTTGACAGAGGCTCTTTGTGTGCATGTGTCTATGTGAAACTGTATCCCAGCGCGTATGAATGACGACATGCAACGTGACCGGGGCTGATAACAACCTCTATTCAGAAGCCCAGTAAACATGAGGGGCTCCCAAGATATCGGTTTGGCTGGATCACAAATAGTGGTCGATCACCACATATATAAATACGACAGTATCGTAAATGGGCATACAAAGACAACTGCAAAATTTTAAAGGAACCAAGTCACTTGAGACTGCTCATAAGTGCTTCTCAGTCATTACATCAAAAAGAAAAAAAACTGTAGTTTGACAGGTTTCATGTGTACAGCTAGTGTCTATTAAGAATTCCTGAACAGAATGTGGTATCAACTGTCATCCACCTCGTTCCAAAAAAAGAAAAAAAAAAAACCTTCCTGCTTCAAAAGAAACATGTCAAGACAGGACTTGCCAAGTGTTTCTGTTGTTGAGGAAGCATGGCAGAATGAAACGTTCAGTCAAACACAACATTAGAGCTAAAGTAGATGAACATTTTAATCCTTAAATAGTCTTTTGATCCCATTCAAACAGCTGTGTTTCAATTAGAGGAGCACTGTAGCCAAACAGCCTGACACCTTAAAGCACTGGTCCACCAAAAGAATATGATGGAGGTAAAAATGGGAACATGTGTGAACAATTGACCAAACTACAAACTATAAAAAAAAAAAAAAAAAACTGTGGTCATGTTGGAATATCTGAGCAGAAAAGATCTGTGTGGAAGGGACTAGAAGCCAACATAACAGAGTGCAGCTTAGCTAAGTAGGTAAATTTATGCTGGTTATTAGATTTTTTTTTCCCTCAAATCGGCAACTGTTAGCAAAGTCTTTTACTTTGGTATAATGAGATATCATCACATTGTTAAAGCAAGTAACAATACACTCAACATCGGACATCAGGTGTGATTTTTGTATGAAAACTCCAGGGACAGAATACGTGGTGTGTCCATAAAGTAACGGTCCTTTTTATTTATTTTTTTTAAACTATATGGATTTCATTCATATGTTTTTACGTCAGACATGCTTGAACCCTCGTATGCATGCGTGAGTTTTTCAACGCCTGTCGGTGACGTCATTTGCCTGTGAGCACGCCTTGTGGAAGGAGTGGTCCCGCCCCTCGTCGGATTTTCATCGTCTGGAAATGGCGGAATGAAAAGGACTTTTTTTTCCATCAGAATTTTTTCAGAAGCTGTTAGAGACAGGCACCTGGAAACCATTCGAAAAAGTTATCTGGCTTTTGGTGAAAATTTTACGGGCTTCACAGAGAATAAGGACTTTAACTACAGCTTTAAGGACCCCTTTAAGGACCGTCGGTGCGCCGCGCTCCGAGCTGCGACGTCGCGGCACAAACCACTGGATCATTTCTAAGCTGATGGCTCTGTGGATACGAGACCGTCCTGTGCTCTTTCTCTGGTTATCACAAGAGCTGGACATCAGCCATTTTCCGGCAGATTTCACTTTTAACAAGAGATTTTGTCATGGAAAGCCGCGCAGAGGCTTCGTGCGTCATGACCGATTCGCTGATGAAGCGAGACAAAGGAACACCTCCGTTTCGGAGTGTTAGAGAACAAGTTGGGACATGTCTATCTCGGCTTTCAGTGCTTACCAGTCGAGTGAGTATAAGAGAACTTGTGGAGAGCTAGACATGTCCAAACTTGTCCTCTAACACTCCGAAATGGAGGTGTTCCTTTGTCTCGCTTCATCAGCGAATCGGTCGTGATGCACGAAGCCTCCGCGCGGCTTTCCATGACAAAATCTCTTGTTAAAAGTGAAATCTGCCGGAAAATGGCTGATGTCCAGCTCTTGTGATAACCAGAGAAAGAGCACACGATGGTCTCGTATCCACAGAGCCATCAGCTTAGAAATGATCCAGTGGTTTGTGCTGCGACGTCGCAGCTCGGAGCGCGGCGCACCGACGGTCCTTAAAGGGGTCCTTAAAGCTGTAGTTAAAGTCCTTATTCTCGTGAAGTCCGTAAAATTTTCACCAAAAGCCAGATAACTTTTTCGAATGGTTTCCAGGTGCCTGTCTCTAACAGCTTCTGAAAAAATTCTGATGGAAAAAAAGTCCTTTTCATTCCGCCATTTCCAGACAATGAAAATCCGACTAGGGGCGGGACCACTCCTTCCACAAGGCGTGCTCACAGGCGAATGACGTCACCGGCAGGCGTGGAAAAACTCACGCATGCGCAAGAGGGTTCAAGCATGTCTGACGTAAAAACATATGAATGAAATCCATATAGTTTTTTTTTTTTAAAAAAGGACCGTTACATTATGGACACACCACGTATGTACAGTAGTGTTCAGAATAATAGTGCTATGTGACTAAAAAGATTAATCCAGGTTTTGAGTATATTTCTTATTATTACATGGGAAACAAGGTACCAGTAGATTCTCACAAATCCAACAAGACCAAGCATTCATGATATGCACACTCGTAAGGCTATGACATTGGGCTATTAGTAAAAAAAAAAAAAAGTAGAAAAGGGGGTGTTCACAATAATAGCAGCATCTGCTGTTGACGCTACAAACTCAAAACTATTATGTTCAAACTGCTTTTTTAGCAATCCTGTGAATCACTAAACTAGCATTTAATTGTATAACCACAGTTTTTCATGATTTCTTCACATCTGCGAGGCATTAATTTTGATGGTTTGGAACCAAGATTTTGCTCATTTACTAGTGTGCTTGGGGTCATTGTCTTGTTGAAACACCCATTTCAAGGGCATGTCCTCTTCAGCATAAGGCAACATGACCTCTTCAAGTATTTTGACATATCCAAACTGATCCATGATACCTGGTATGCGATATATAGGCCCAACACCATAGTAGGAGAAACATGCCCATATCATGATGCTTGCACCACCATGCTTCACTGTCTTCACTGTGAACTGTGGCTTGAATTCAGAGTTTGGGGGTCGTCTCACAAACTATCTGCGGCCCTTGGACCCAAAAAGAACAATTTTACTCTCATCAGTCCACAAAATATTCCTCCATTTCTCTTTAGGCCAGTTGATGTGTTCTTTGGCAAACTGTAACCTCTTCTGCACATGTCTTTTATTTAACAGAGGGGCTTTGCGGGGGATTCTTGCAAATAAATTAGCGTCACACAGGCATCTTCTAACTGTCACAGCAGTTACAGGTAACTCCAGACTGTCTTTGATCATCCTGGAGCTGATCAATGGGTGAGCCTTTGCCATTCTGGTTATTCTTCTATCCATTTTGATGGTTGTTTTCCGTTTTCTTCCACGTGTCTCTGTTTTTTTTTTTTTTTTTGTCCATTTTAAAGCATTGGAGATCATTGTAGATGAACAGCCTATAATTTTTTGCACCTGCGTAAAGGTTTTCCCCTCTCCAATCAAGGTTTTAATCAAACTACGCTGTTCTTCTGAACAATGTCTTGAACGTCCCATTTTCCTCAGGCTTTCAAAGAGAAAAGCATGTTCAACAGGTGCTGGTTACATCCTTAAATAGGGGACACCTGGTTCACACCTGTTTGTTCCACAAAATTGATGAGCTCACTGACTGAATGCCACACTACTATTATTGTGAACACCCCCATTTCTACTTTTTTTTTTACTAATAGCCCAATTTCATAGCCTTAAGAGTGTGCATATCATGAATGCTTGGTCTTGTTGGATTTGTGAGAATCTACTGAATCTACTGGTACCTTGTTTACCATGTAACAATAAGAAATATACTCAAAACCTGGATTAATCTTTTTAGTCACATAGCACTACTATTATTCTGAACACTACTGTATGACTAAAATAAGAATAAAAAAATCTATTTATCAAAGGGTCTTGACATTACAAATAAGGAACAATCTGCTATCAAGGCTGAGAACTGAACTGTACTGATGTAAACATGCTTTTTCTGTGTAACTGTCCTGTTGGCCTCGTGTGTCTGGAGAAAGTGGATGGAGGCCTGTTTGGCACTTTTCTAGCCACTTACGTTTAAAATCGGGGTGGTTAGTCCACAGCTCAGCCTCCATACAAAAGCTGGTACTTGTCTCATCATAACCCACAATGCTATTCCTTTTTTCTCGTTCCCTGCTTCTCCTTCCAACTATCATCTCATTTTTCTCCCACAACTCCAAAACGTGCAATACAGGGCAACAGTACAGTCTAATCCAGACACAGAAGTCAGGAAAATGCTTAGTTGAAGCATCAAGTGAAGGAAAAGAAAGCAGTCTATCACATGACAGTTTAAAGTACGCATCTGAATTTAGAACAGGCCCTACCATTTTCTTTACTAGACATGCTGTTCAAAGACTGCAGTCACAATGTGCAGAGATATGAACAGTCTTGCGATGAAGGAAAATTGTGAAATTAAACCTAAAATGAGAAAAAGGAACGTGCACACCGCAGATTTTCTTTTCATTTCAATACCAGCTATAAGTGACACCAATGTTGCAGACACCAGTACTTATACTTCCAAATGTCTCCTCTACATACAAATGGGACATATTTATGATGTCTATATCAGAGGCCCATTAATTATATTCCCCAGGCTTCTAAACAAATTCATTCAGACATTCTGACGTTGTGTATGATTTTTTAGGCAACAAAATATAATGCTCATTACCAAGTCTTTTAAAGGACATGTCACACGTTATTTAACGTTCTGATTAGTAACACCACCAAAGTATCCATGACAGTAAGTCTATCTGTACACATACGGTAACAATTATTGGTCGCTGATGTATTTTATTGCCATTTATTCCTCTTGCTCAGGGAGCCAGCAGAGCAATTTCTGGAAAACATCTTATTCGGCATCTCTCACAGTTTGACGGACATTTTAGCAAATGCAGAAACATCCTGATGCCTGACAGACAGAATGAAACAAACGCTGCTACTTCTGGTAATGAAGCTTCTTTGCTTTCATTATAGCAATGGTTTGGTATTTTCTGAGGATGTACGTACAGAGAGGAGATGACACACTTCAACCTGAAAGTCTTACATTTTTTTTTGAGAGTCTAGGTGGAGAGATTGTAATCTCCACACTGGCCTGGGAACGCCTCTGGATCCCCCAGTCAGAGGTGGTCAATGTGGCACAGGAAAGGAAAGTCTGGGGTCCCCTACTGGAGCTGTTGCCCCCACGACCCGAACCCAGAAAAGCGGTTGAAGATGAGTCTGTCAGATTTTGGATCCTACGTGTGCTGACTCTGCTGTCTGCATCACAGGACGTTGTTTTACTGCCACCATGAACACACACGTGAAACATCTCCTTGACACTGTTTTTACAAGCTACCTGAATATGTAGATGTATTTCTTACACTGGAAAAAGACAGAATATGTTACATTCAGGAGATAATGGGCCTTCTATCGAATGTGCCAGAATCGTGAGAGAACTTTGTGAGGAACTGATGGCGGAGCTGCCGTGGGAGGATGCCAAAATAGCGGAGATGATAAGGCGAACTGGTTTTGGAAGTGGCCAAGAGAGTCCAGAAGCTGTGGTTCATGGGAGGTGGGCTGGACAAACCTGTCCGCACCAGCTGGGATTATCCTTTTTCTTCTTTTTCTAAATTAGGATCACAATGGAAAACAGCTGATGCTGGTGGCTGTGGTGAGCCCCTGTGCACAGAGGTTGGCTTAATCACAGCGGAACCATGGAGGACATCTGTCCACAGGAAGATGGTGTGGACCCGGAGATGGTTCTCTGGCTGGCGATCGTGCACCATCCATGTGTGATGATGCCAGTCGGGACATCTTTGAGGGTATGAACCTTGACATTATTCTCCGGCTGGCAACTGCGCAGGATCTGTGCGTGATGACTTCTTTGATGCTGTGGACTTTACACATTTATTCGTGGAAAACATTCTGCAAGTGGGTGAGTACACTGTTCAGTTTTTTCCTTTTGTATTTTGTTCTCGTCAGTGGAGCTGGTAGGCTTTGTTATTTAAAATTTTACTTTGAGAGAATCTGTCAGATTTTGGATCTCAATGTGTGTGGAGTCTGCTGTCTACCGGAGCAGCACGCTGTTTTAACCCCGTCATAGCTCCCACTGTGAACGTACACCTGGAACTCTCTGCTGGTTTTCAGGCTTCCTGATCACACAGATGTATTTCTTATTTTTCACAGTTATATCAATGACAACACTTAGGGCCCCTTCACACATAGCACAAATGTGGCTGAATAGCGCATGAAGCAGGAATCGTATGCAGTACGAGTAAAATCGGAGCTGCCTGCAACGGCTCGTACACCTATTGCTACAACTATGTGCACACACCAGTGGCTGAAAGACATAGTGTGCCTTGTGAGAGACCATTCGATCCCTCTCACAGCAGGTGTTGGCCAAATTCCAAATTTCCAAATTTTTTCCCCTGTCTGCATATATAGTAATGGTAAGTGCCACACTGGCAGAACCATTTCTGAACATTAACACACATATATGCAATTTATTCTTGCAAGACAGAAGGTATGTAGTGCGTGAGTGAGCGAACATCTAACACCGCTTTCTTGGCATTTAGAAAATGTGTGGCCATTCGCACTGTTAGCACAAAAATAGTGTGCAGATGATCACTGTCGAGCTGGCTGTGAAATTTGTCGAGTGCCCCCACAAGTGTGGCGTTGCAAAACGGCAATGCATATGTGGCATGCCAGAGTGTCAGCTCCCCCCACAACATGTGCTGTGCATGTGAATCATGCATGTGTTGTGGACATGATAAGAGTACACTGCATCATTCATGTCATTACATGACTGTACGTCTGTGACTATGGGTCATCTACAGAGGAATAGACGGTTCATACTTGTATTGTTCGCTCGATAAGAGGGATTAAATAAAATGCGATGTTTTTATGGTTTGTGGTTTTATTTATTTTTTTAAATACATCTATCTCCTTGTTGATTTAAGGTATTTTTCTGCACCTTTCATAGGACAGCAGTGGTAGTGCAGTGGTAAACTTTCTGGCTGGCAATCAGAGCTTTTGTAAATTGCAGGTTCAAATCCCATGGGTGGCATGTATTTTTTTTTCCACAGCAGCTGTGCGATGTCATTACACATGCTCCAGCTGCTTGTACTGTGTTCCCGCTGCGATGGTTTCATGCACAAAACCGACCATGTGTCCCTCCCGACATTGGGTAGATGTTTTCGTGATTCGTTCATACGAGCTGTTTCGCCGTGATTCGCCCTGATTTGTACTTACTCATATCATGTGTGAAGGGGCCCTTATAAGCGTGCACAAAGCTGAGCATTAACAGAGACTGTTTTTAACAGGCTGCGTTTATGATTAATGGACATGCACACACAATTTTTCTCACAGTGGAGAGCAGCTGCTGGTTTTACCATGAATGCATCAAAATGAACAGTTATCACTTATAAACGAGTCATCATAACACGACATTATACTTATGTAATCTTTCCAAATAATCTGCGGCTCTGTTGTTAACATTAGCAGCTACATTCCGTTGAAGTGCGCACTGGGACGTTTCCTCAAAGCTACGCAAATGCTGGCAACAACACTGAGTACTCTGTTTTCAGCAGTCTCCCTAGTTGTTTACTGCCAATGCCATACACTTTGAGACAGGTCATGGAAGTGCACAAAGTAATCCCTGTATGTCATCGAATGGTCACTAACAGTCTAAATCTAAGTCGCTATGATTTCTGTACGACATGTCCTTTAATGATACAACATTGCACTTGTACAGTGTAACCACAGCATACTAAAACAACTACAGTTGAAACAATTAATTGATTAAGTGATCAGGCCATTGACAGAAAACTGGCACTTGATGGTAATTGGGCAAATGGCTTATGTAATTTTCTTAAGCAGCAAACATGCACTGTTGGCAAGGAATTTCATGGATGATGTCAAGCAAGCATTTAGTTGTAAGGATAATGATTAAAATTGCTGATAAAATAGTTTTTCACCTCCAGCTGAACTTACAGTGAAAATGGCTTATGCTGGACATCTGTATCAACATTACACAGCTTACCTCTCATCATGCATTCCCAAGCGTTCTTTTTCCTCCAAAATGTCTGCATTTCCTAAAAATAATAATAATAATGCTGAATTTGTATCATTATTGCGAAAAATCACTGCAACGATAAATAATCATGAGAGCCATGATAAATGGTGTTAAACCTCTAGTGCAGAGTGCAGCACAGATAAGCAGCTTCTTTGTGCTGGTACAGGGTTTTCTGAAGCTTCATCATCACTTGGAATTCTCTTTTGGCACTTTCTTATCAAATCAGAAGGAACAGTAAAAAACTGATTCAGCTGTGGGAACATGGAAGAGGCTCATGCACTGTGTAGTCTGTCAGCTGTGCTCAGTACAGCTGCTTGTTTTAACACCTATTAGATGGCATCAAACATTCATAAACAATTGCCTCACTTAAAAAAATAAGAGTAATCCACTGTGCTAGGAATGTTAGATAGTAAAGGATTATTAACCGAGCGTGAGGGCTGTGTGTGAAAATATAAGGCTGAGGAGTTGACAGTATGGACCTCGCCGCACTTAGTCCAAGCAAAAAACATTAATGTCTGATATTACTTCATTATATGGCTGTTCTGAGCTGTGTTTTCATCTTGTTGGCATGTCCACTTAAAGCTCATTTGCTGTTAATTCCTCGATTCAAACTCGTCAGTGTAATAAAATTTGCTCAGAAAATGGTCCTCTTCATTGCTCATAATTCCTTTGTTCCCTTTTTGTTTTGTTTCATTTCGCATTGTGAAAATGTAAAAAAAAAAAAAAAAGTTGCAAACCTGATATGCGATCTGGACCGATTGTCATGGTAACGGTCTGATAATGGAAAATAGACCGGAAATCAGCCAAGCGCGCATATAGTTGTAACTACTCAACAAAAATATAAACGCAACACTTTTGGTTTTGCTCCCATTTTGTATGAGATGAACTCAAAGATCTAAAACTTTTTCCACATACACAATATCACCATTTCCCTCAAATATTGTTCACAAACCAGTCTAAATCTGTGATAGTGAGCACTTCTCCTTTGCTGAGATAATCCATCCCACCTCACAGGTGTGCCATACCAAGATGCTGATTAGACACCATGATTAGTGCACAGGTGTGCCTTAGACTGCCCACAATAAAAGGCCACTCTGAAAGGTGCAGTTTTGTTTTATTGGGGGGGGGGGGGGGGATACCAGTCAGTATCTGGTGTGACCACCATTTGCCTCATGCAGTGCAACACATCTCCTTCGCATAGAGTTGATCAGGTTGTCAATTGTGTCCTGTGGAATGTTGGTCCACTCCTCTTCAATGGCTGTGCGAAGTTGCTGGATATTGGCAGGAACTGGTACACGCTGTCGTATACGCCGGTCCAGAGCATCCCAAACATGCTCAATGGGTGACATGTCCGGTGAGTATGCCGGCCATGCAAGAACTGGAACATTTTCAGCTTCCAAGAATTGTGTACAGATCCTTGCAACATGGGGCCGTGCATTATCCTGCTGCAACATGAGGTGATGTTCTTGGATGTATGGCACAATAATGGGCCTCAGGATCTCGTCACGGTATCTCTGTGCATTCAAAATGCCATCAATAAAATGCACCTGTGTTCTTCGTCCATAACAGACGCCTGCCTATACCATAACCCCACCGCCACCATGGGCCACTCGATCCACAACACTGACATCAGCAAACCGCTCACCCACACGACGCCACACACGCTGTCTGCCATCTGCCCTGAACAGTGTGAACCGGGATTCATCTGTGAAGAGAACACCTCTCCAACGTGCCAAACGCCAGCGAATGTGAGCATTTGCCCACTCAAGTCGGTTATGACGATGAACTGGAGTCAGGTCGAGACCCCGATGAGGACGACGAGCATGCAGATGAGCTTCCCTGAGACGGTTTCTGACAGTTTGTGCAGAAATCCTTTGGTTATGCAAACCGATTGTTTCAGCAGCTGTCCGAGTGGCTGGTCTCAGACGATCTTGGAGGTGAACATGCTGGATGTGGAGGTCCTGGGCTGGTGTGGTTACACGTGGTCTGCGGTTGTGAGGCTGGTTGGATGTACTGCCAAATTCTCTGAAACGCCTTTGGAGATGGCTTATGGTAGAGAAATGAACATTCAATACACAAGCAACAGCTCTGGTGGACATTCCTGCTGTCAGCATGCCAATTGCACGCTCCCTCAAATCTTGCGACATCTGTGGCATTGTGCTATGTGATAAAACTGCACCTTTCAGAGTGGCCTTTTATTGTGGACAGTCTAAGGCACACCTGTGCACTAATCATGGTGTCTAATCAGCATCTTGATATGGCACACCTGTGAGGTGGGATGGATTATCTCAGCAAAGGAGAAGTGCTCACTATCACAGATTTAGACTGGTTTGTGAACAATATTTGAGGGAAATGGTGATATTGTGTATGTGGAAAAAGTTTTAGATCTTTGAGTTCATCTCATACAAAATGGGAGCAAAACCAAAAGTGTTGCGTTTATATTTTTGTTGAGTGTATATAATAAATGCTCTTCATGCGTTAATTTTGGATTTTCCATAAACAGGATCAGAGAAAACAATGTGCAATTTTTTAACTAAAGCAAGAAAGAATGGTTTGATACTATACTAAACAAATCTGTGAACAGGCAATTTTATCATCAAAATAGTCACATTTATAATTAATCAAAAATAATTGTCTTACCGACGGTGAAGAGAGTAGTTACTTGCTTCCAGATACGCAGTGCTATAAATTATATTTATTTTTTCGTTTGAGGCATGGGGTTGATAATTCCACAAAAATCAAGTGGATGTCACGTTTCCTTTTTTCATATTCTATAGACTTCATGAATAATAGCAATATTTGAAAGTGACAAATCAGTTTTTAAAGTAAGATCTTAGGATTGGACATAGCAATATTTTCACATCAACCCATCCATCCATCCATTTTCTTCCGCTTTATCCGGAGTCGGGTCGCGGGGGCAGCAGCTCAAGCAAAGCCGGCCAGACCTCCCGATCCACACACACCTCCTCCAGCTCCTCCGGGGGAACCCCAAGGCGTTCCCAAGCCAGCCGAGAGATGTAGTCCCTCCAGTGTGTCCTGGGTCTTCCCCGGGGCCTCCTTGAGTGGGACGTGCCCGGAATACCTCTCCAGCGAGGCGTCCAGGGGGCATCCGTGAATCATTGATTCACATCAACCCACCAATCCAAACTGAATGTGTTTGTAAAGAGACAAAAATTAAAGTCGGAACAATTTGGAAAGAAAGCAGACAAACTACTATGCTGAGGAAAGAAACCAAAACCAGTTGGGGAGAGGGAATAAATCAAATCAAATCAATTTTATTTATATAGCGCCAAATCACAACAAACAGCTGCCCCAAGGCGCTTTATACTGTAAGGCAAGGCCATACAATAATTACGGAAAAACCCCAACGGTCAAAACGACCCCCTGTGAGCAAGCACTTGGCGACAGTGGGAAGGAAAAACTCCCTTTTAACAGGAAGAAACCTCCAGCAGAACCAGGCTCAGGGAAGGGCAGTCTTCTGCTGGGACTGGTTGGGGCTGAGGGAGAGAACCAGGAAAAAGACATGCTGTGGAAGAGAGCAGAGATCAATCACTAATGATTAAATGCAGAGTGGTGCATACAGAGCAAAAAGAGAAAAACACTCAGTGCACCATGGGAACCCCCCAGCAGTCTAAGTCTATAGCAGCATAACTAAGGGATGGTTCACGGTCACCTGATCCAGCCCTAACTATAAGCTTTAGCAAAAAGGAAGGTTTTAAGCCTAATCTTAAAAGTAGAGAGGGTGTCTGACTCCATAAAGTCAGCCTGTAAGACACAGAAGGAAAAGTGTGTAGATGATCCAGTGGCTCCACTGAGCATTGATAGAAATGGGTTAGCCAGGTCTTTCAGATTTGCAGGCCTCTGAGCTGTGCAGAGAAAATGAGAGCAGGATGAGAAATGAAAACATAGGACAGTGCAGGTTCGGGTTGCTTCGTATATTCTCTGCAACTTACTGATCGCCGAAGCCCTCGACAAACTGTACCCAAGACTCTGTACACAAGGCAACCTTATAAATAACTGCACTTAGAAAAAGAGGAATGCATTAAGTCACAGGCAGCTGTGTTGACTGTAGGTGCTGCTGTCGCCCATGTGGCTGGGGAGGAACCCAAGTGAAGCTTGGCCCCAGACCTGAGAGCTGTGGGTTTGAAGCTGACATCAAGAGCATTTCAGAACTGGCTCTAATTATCCCACAGGAAGCAGGGTGGCATAGTGAGTGTGGAGCCTGCCATCGCTGATCCTGCTCTTTGACTTCTTCTCAGAACAGAGCAAAACCAGAGAAAACAAGAACCCAATGTGCCACAAAAACCCTTATAGAAGGAAATGAAACATTGAAAGTCCTGACGTAGCATTCCAAACCAAGGTTGGTGTATTTGCCACTTCGTGCCATCTGAACTGTAAGGGTGTAACAAATCATAAAACTCATGAATCACGATTTATGTCACAGACTGGATCATTTTTTGATTGAAAAAAGGGACAGAGGGGGGAGCACCTTAGAAAACTTTCCTTTTCATTTTTAAAAGAACTTTTATGAAAACAGGAAACTTTTGCCCATGGTCCTAAGCAAAAAAAGGTGTTTGAAGTTCAAATAGATATATTTAAATAAAATTTAACTGTTATATTAAATTGGGCAGCATGGTGGCTTAGTGGTTAGCACTGTTGCCTCACAGCGAGAAAGTCATGGGTTCAATCCCCGCCTGTGGCCTTTCTGTGTGGAGTTTGCATGTTCTCCCTGTGTTTGCGTGGGTTTCTTCCGGGTGCCCTGGTTTCCTCCCACATCCAAAGAAATGCGGGTTAGGTGGATTTGAATCTTTAAATTGTCTGTAGATGTGCGAATGGGTGTGAATGTGTTTGTTTGTCTGTTTGTGACCCTGTGACAGACTGGCGTCCTGTCCTGGGTGTACCCCGCCTCACGCTCTATGACTGCTGGGATAGGCTCCAGCCCGCCGCGACCCTTAATTGGACTAAGCGGTTGAAGAAGAGTGTGTGTGTGTGTGTTATATTAAATGCAATATGAACAGCATTTTTGAATAAAAAAGGCCTTTGTCAACATCATTAAAACTAATTTTAAAAAGGAAAGAAATTAGGCAGAACTGAGTTTATATCTTCAAATTCTTATCTGGTGAGTTCTGCATAAACTTTATTTATACAGAACTATGAGGATAAAAAATATTAGTCCTCCCAAGCAGGCACACCACTTAACAAAATTAGGGACAGCAACATGCACTGAGCTTCACAAGCTGCCTCAAGTGGAGCGGTATTCAGCAGAGTATACAGTCTATGAGTGGCACACGCCATCTGCTTTTAAATCTCTTCATGTGAAAGCACAACTGCTTTTTCTCTAATACAACTTTGATTTCACTGCAATTTTGGAATTGAGATTTATATACAGTTACTTTAAAAACAAGTTACCATGACAATAAATCTGTGCCTCGCAATACTAAACTTTGCAATTTAGCCACAGTCCACATGGGTGCCAAACAATCATGTGTGCGCTGTATGGGATCACAGATCAACTATACACCACTGCACCAGGCCGAAACAAACAGACAACCAGAGATGGAAACACTCTGTCCACTTTTGAATTCTGGTACACTTTCTTTGTGGCCTGAACAGTGCCAATTCGAAAACTGTGAAATTTCTGATTAATGTGTTAGTGATTACTATTGGGTGCAAAAACCTCACTAATTTTGCAAGATAATGAATGGCCAACACAACGCATATTCACTTCAACATGCAACAGAGCAGATTCTCCCCTATCTTCTCAAAAAAAAAAAAAAAAACAGAATACATTTAAACAGCATTGTGTCGTGCTCAAGTTTCTTCATGTTCTGTGGTGGTAAAAAGTCTCAAACCTATTGCATTTGACAGGAGCCATTTCCTGTAACAACAGTCCTCGATGCCTCATATTTGTGTCCTTTCTGGCTGTCCATTATTTATGACAGACGCAGTTCACTGTCAGTCTCAAGAAATGCAAATAACCAATTTTTTCCTTGTGAGCTTTGTGCCAATAGAAAAGATAAAGAAACCTGCAAGTGAAACGTGGGATAATTTGCTGTCAGTCACCAGGATAAGACTTTAGAGCTGAGGATACAAAATGACAGTGGGCATAACTGCCCAGTAAAAGCTCCATTTATAATGCATTTGTAACTAGGCTATATGAGAAAGAGGAAAAAAAACAATAGGACAACAAAGAAAACTTAAGAATATCCCATTTTTGCCCTGACTAGAAGTTGGACTGCCAATACACAGACTTGGGATTGATTCCCAGTCACACTACCTGCCTGTGTCCATGGACAAGACACAATGTCCCAGCCTATCCAGCCAACCTTTAGCTGGGGAAGTAGCCTGCAGTAGACTGGCATCCCATCCAGGGGAAGTTGTAGACTCTCATCCTTTGCATGCTACAGAATCCAGCACCACTGCAGTGGGCCTCAGGGACTATACAGGTGTACTTCCTTAAGGTAGTGAACATTATCAGCAAGATGGTACAATGCAAGAAAGAGTTGAATGCAGATATATATTCAAAGAACCACATATTGTTGGCACAACAATAGGCCTCAGACTGTCTGTGTAAGAGGGGTACAATGAAAAGCTACTAGTCACAGATCCATATTTGATATTGTCATCTTAAATGACACAGGGAGAATTATAAATGGGGTCAGACTCTCCAGTGTTGCAGATATGGGTGCTTAGGACGTAGATATAAGGTAGGTTGGGTGAAGCTGCACCAGCAGGAGGTTGGGAAGTGGAAAAAACTAAATAAAGGTCCCACTGGTGGGTGGGATGAAGGCAAGACTGGAGGGGGGGTTAACCCACAGGCATTTACCTAACCAAACACAGCTGTCGTGTGTGTGTGTGTGTGTGTGTGTGTGTGTGTGTGTGTGTGTGTGTGTGTGTGTGTGTGTGTGTGTGTGTGTGTGTGTGTGTGTGTGTGTGTGTGTGTGTGTCGAGAGAGAGAAAGGATTATGGTAACACAAGAAGTCTGACTCATTCAAATGGAGCAAAACACAGACTACTACAACAGACACGCACAAACCTCTCTCTCCAGTCCTCCTGTTCTCTCTTTTCCACCAGAGTCTCAATCCCTGTGAGGGCCACCAAAAGAGTGTAATAGAGCCCAGATAACTCCCTGTCTTATCCTAACAGGATTCTGACTGTATACAAAGGCCTATGTGAATAATGAAAAGGGCTTGGGAGCCGTTGAAGCAGGGTTAAACAGTGTACACAACCACCTCACCCATGTGCCACGAGTGTCACAATCCCCAAGACCCCACCCCACCCCTCAAAAAAACATACAAATCACAAACCTGCAATTTAAAAACACTATTTTCAGTGAGCCATGGACACAGGGTTGGCAAGAAACCACATGTGGTATCTTTGATTAAATGAAAAGGAAATAAATGAAACAAAACAAAGCAGGCTTTGATGCCATACATTAAATATAACGCAATGCTAAAATACTCTCAACCGTATGAGCATTGTCTTCTTTATAATTGCAGTTGTTAATTGGTATCCTAATTAAAACACTGGGGGAGGTGATGGTCTAGTGGTTAAGCTGTTGGGCTTGAGACCAGAGGATCCTTGCTACAAATCCCAGCCTGACCGGAAAATCACTAAAGCCCCTTTCACACCTGGGGTGCTCCCAGTTCCTCCGCGAGTCATTTTGACGACGACGCGTGGAAGCAACTTAGTACTGAGACAATGCAGCTTGGCGCCACAACAGCGCGAGGGGCGCAAAGGAGGAAGCAAGTCGGGCGCCGAAAAATTAAACCAGTTTAATTTTTTGATGTCCTGTGCTCGACGCAGAAAGGAAGTGGTTCCAGCGCAACTCGGGGCAAAGAGGCGTTACCTGGCGTGACTTGGAAGCCAATTTATGATTCCTGCTGTGTTCCATTGTTCCCGCAGTATAAATCATGCAGGATTGTTTTTATACTGTGTACTTAATGCAGTAAAAACTACACACTGAAAGAAAAAACAAAAAACAAAAAAAAAAAAAAACAGAAAAAAAATGCTGATTGCAGCTCAGCTCCTTCTCTGTGTGGAGCTGTCTGGTGAAGAGACACACTTTGAGGCAGCAGCAGCTTTTCCTCTTTCACAAATGTGTTTAAATAAAATCCATAAAAGTCCTACTCTCAGACTGATTGCCAGAAATATCCAGTAAAAAGTCCGGACATCTCTAGTTCACTCATGGACGTTCGTTCACGCGCGCACATGTGAACAATTAAAAGAAAAAAAAAAAAAGTCTGGCTGCAAGCATTAGTTCCTTGTTCTCTGCTCAAACTCTCACATCACAGTTAAAAAAAGGACGTAAGTCCTGAGACAGGACATGTCAACATCAAGTACAACTCCAGACATCTCCACATGTGCTTACGGACGGTTCGCTCACGCGCACGAGTGCACGTGCATCTCGCGGTCAAACGAGGAAAGATAAACTATAACAGAACTCAGAGCGCAGCCCTGCAGCTCTGCACAAGAACAAATATAAAGTAGATGAGAAGTCAGAGTGCACAGTCTGTCTGCAGCCAAACTGTGCACTCTGACTTCTCTGTGCAGAGAACCTGCAGGCTGCGTTCTCACCTCCTCTCTGCCCCCTGCTGTGAGCACCTGGCGCAGATATTCCTGCGTCGTCATGACACCACAGGAAGCAACTGGAAGCAGCCCCAGTGTGAAAGGGGCTTAAGGGCCCTTAGGCAAGATCCTTAATCCCCTAGTGTGTGGTGAGCGCCTTGTGTGGCAGCACCCTGACATCGGGGTGAATGTGAGGCATTATTGTAAAGCGCTTTGAGTGTCTGATGCACATGGAAAAGCGCTATATAAATGCAGTCCATTTACCATTTACCCCAATGCAAGGCAATGATTTGTTCTAATCCTTCGCTGTTAAAGCACAGAGAAAAAAAAAAAGAGGAAACAGCCAGAGAGTTGACTGATAACATGAGTTTTCTATTGACAGGAGCCCCACGTTACACTCCATTTGCAGCCTTATAGGGAGAAAGGATCAACAGTTATGATAAATTTGACTTCAGAAAATGAACTTACATATCTGAATTGACCTAAGTACAAGTTTTCACATCTTAAATGTAAATAACGGCAGAGCAATCATCCAGAGAATCTACAGTGATTACAGGCGCAGAGCATGCATTTTCCACTGACAGTGCGAGACCGCTGCAGCGCTTCAACGTTTCAAGATAGGCCGCTCAGCGCTCTGGGTCACGTGACCAAAATACCTGTCTATTATGGGATGTCTATGGTTCTCCCAGTGTTTCTGTGGGTTTCCTCCAGGTGCTCTAGTTTTCTTGCACATTGAAAGACAAGCAGGTTAGGTGAATTGGAAACTTTATAACTGTCCAGGTCTCCCTTGCAAAAGACATCTCGATCTCAATGAGACTAACCTGGTTAAATAAAGGTAAAATTGAATTTATATATATATATATATATATATATATATATATATATATATATAAAATTGTTTTTTACATTCATTATTAAGATCTTACTGTCTTACGTACAATTTGTGCATGTTCAACAAAGCCCCTCTACCAATCAATCAATCAATCAATCGGGTAAAAAGACATACATAGCCAATGAAAACATTTCAAAGTGTTTCATGCAGACAGAAAACTTTAAATAATGCTGGCGGTACTAAAATCTACAGTATACTAGTAAATTCAAATTCAAATTTATTAATTAATATGGTGCCAATTCACGATGAGATCGCCTCAAGGCACTTCACACAACATAACATGTGAACGCAGGGCTCGAGCTGGTACATAGGGGCTTACCAGGTCAGCCAGATAGGGAGGTGCAAGTCCATGAACAATCTTATAAACTAATAACAGTACTTCAAAATCCGATCTTGCAGAGACTGGAAGCCAGTGCAGGGATGCCAAAACAGGCATAATGTGGTCAAATTTTCTGCTTTGTGTCAAAAGTCTGGCAGCAGCATTTTGAACCAGTTGAAGACTCCTAATCCTGGACTGCAGTAAACCAGAAAATAGGGCATTACAATAGTTCAATCTAGAAGAGACAAATGCATGAATCAAAGTCTCAGCATTGGCCATAGACAGGATGGGACGAATCTTCGCTATATTTCGCAAATGGAAGAAAGCAGTCCTCGCAATGTCTCTAATGTGGAGGTCAAAAGACAATATAGGATCAAAAATTACCCCAAGATTCCTCACTTTATCCATATGATGTATACCACACAAACCTAAGATAAGCGCTAGCTGATCAAATTTATGCTGATACCTCGCTGGACCAAGAACCATCACTTCAGTCTTATCAGAATTTAAAAGTAGGAAGTTACTAGACATCCAACTTCTCACTGATGCAAGGCAATCTTCCAAAGATTTTATGTTAATGAGATTACCAGCGGTTATCAGCATGTACAATTGGGTGTCATCTGCATAGCAATGAAAGGCAATCCCAAAACGCCGCAGTATATTCCCAAGGGGTGCTACATAAAGGGAAAAAGCAGGGGGCCTAAAACGGATTCCTGTGGATCCCCAAACTTCATATCCCTAAGATCAGAAGAAGTGCCATTGCACAACACACAGTAAGAACGACTGGACAGGTATGCCGTCAACCATGCAAGGGCAGTTCCCGTAATCCCAAAAAGATTCTCCAGCCTATTGAGTAAAATATGATGATCCACAGTATCAAACGCAGCACTAAGACCCAACAGCACCAAGACTGCAGTGATATCCGAGTCCACTGCTCGCAAAGGTCATTCACAACTTTAGTAAGTGCAGTCTCTGTGGAGTGATATTTTCTAAAAGCAGACTGCAATGGCTCAAAAAGATTATTTTCAGTGAGGTCGTCCACGAGCTGTCACTAAACCACTTTTTCCAGGATTTTAGAACAAAATGATAGATTTGATATCTGTCTATATTTTTTCAATACACTAGGGTCGAGATTGGATTTCTTAAGCAATGGTTTAATCACTGCAGACTTGAAACATTTATTAAGAGATCCAGAAGTTAATGAGAGATTCATAATTTCCAGCACAGTTGGCCCAAGAGTGGGCCACAGGTCCTTAAACAGTTTCGTTGGTATGGGATCAAATAAGCAGGTTGTGCTTTTAGTAGACGTCACGAGCTTCGTCAGTGTGCCTAGCGAGATACCATCAAAATCTGTAAAGCTGGGTAACACCTCAGTGGGACCATCCACCTCCATAGCAGTATGCGGTGGTTGGACCAAGGCCTGCTGAGATATGCTCAACCTAATATCCTCAATTTTCTTCTCGAAATAGTCCAAGAAGTCCTGTGCTGAAAAGGGAGAGTGAGTAACAGGTGGCCATCCATGAATGAGAAAAGTTACAGTTTCAAACAAAAACTTTGAGTTACGCTTGTTTTTATTGATCAAATCAGAATAGGCCCGCTTTGTAGCCAGGAGTGCATGCTTATAATCTAAGATAGCATCACGCCATGCAAGGTGGAACACCTCAAATTTGGAACTACGTCATTTCTGGTCCATACCTCTAGCCTTCTGCCTAAGGTCACGCAAGTAACCACTGAACCAAGGCGAGTGTGCCTTGGGAAGGCGTGGCCTTAAAAGAGGAGGTGCAACCTTATCCAGTGTAGCCTTGGGCACTGAATTCAAGCCATCCGCAAGACTGATCATTATCCAAACGTGAAGCCAAAATTTCAGGCAGTCTAGCTTCAACTTCCGTCATAGTTGAGGGATTAATGCGTTGCCACAGAAGTAGGCAAGGCTTTTGCTGCACTAAACGTGGCAACATAAATGTAAACCTAATAAATGAGTGGTCAGAGACCACTGAGATCTAGTACAACTAGATTAAATTGCGAGCCCTCAACATCTCATTTTTCAATGTCATTTTTGAGCTTTTCATGTTTTCTGCACTTACTTAGAAATACTTACATGGCAGGGGTGGTGGCCAAGTGGTCAGTGCACTTGGTTTCAGCCCGGTTTAAATCACACCCCTGCCACATTTCTCCATGTGAAGTGGAGTTGCGTCAGGAAGGGCATCCGGCGTAAAACCTGTGCCAATTCAACATGCAGATCCACCTTGGATTTGCTGTGGCGACCCCGAGTGCAAACAAGGGAGCAGCCGAAGGGAGTTACTACTTAAAAATACTTAGATAATTAATGTAATAAAAATAATAAAATCTTGGCATTTCATTGTTTTTTTCAAATCCAATATTGTCACAACATAAATCATGAGGTTTAAGAAGCTCTCAATCTCTTCCTCTGTACACACATACTGCGCCATGCATTTTAGAATGTCATGCAACACTTTCTGTACGTCATGTGGCCTATAATTTCAGAAAAAGTGTTGTATGAACTATGAATGAATCACTAGAAATGATTCGATCCACCGACATCAATAAGCTTTTTGCTTAACGATTACCTTATCGGTCCTTCAGAGTGACCATTGTTTTTGGGGGTGTTTGTCAGGAAAATTATAATTTCTCTACATTGGTTACAGACCCTGCAACGGGTCTGTAATCAACTTTTCTGCAGCGTGGCTTTGCTTTGAACCTTGAACCAATTGAAGCAGTGATTCGCAGATTGAAGCAGTGCTTTGATCTATTGCTTCATTGAGTCATTTTTTTCTTTCGCTTTATCTTAATTTTCCCTCACTAAAACTCTAAAGAGCATATATCTGAGTATTATTTGCCTTTTTTATGTTAAACTGACCTGTTATGGTCTTCTGAAACAGTTGATAGATGTATTTTATCACTTAAAAATGGGACCGATGCTAACGCGTTAGCATGTCTATGGCGTTTTCAATGTTAAAGTTAGCATTAAGCTGTTGCAGCTGTCAGCACGTTCGGGTGCACTGTAATATTTTTTAAATTTATTTTTGTTTA
The DNA here is from genome assembly GCF_902500255.1 of Thalassophryne amazonica. NCBI lineage: Eukaryota > Metazoa > Chordata > Actinopteri > Batrachoidiformes > Batrachoididae > Thalassophryne > Thalassophryne amazonica. Next base: position 40,720,596 of record NC_047103.1, on the reverse strand, counting down.
TATATTAATAATAATAGCAACCACAACAATAATAGCAATAATAACTAATCTAATGATTAGTTATTATATACAATTTGAGAGAGACAAAAAGAACCTGAGTAAAAACACAACAGAAAATATAAAACCAACTAACAATGAACATAAATAAATAAATAAATACATACATACATACCGAAATAAATAACTGTTTCCTGTGGACACCTAGTGACTCTTACACCTCCATTTCATCCCTGTCTTATTTAAGTTTAATGAGTTTGTTTTGGTCAAACCATATTTTCAATGTGTTAATTTCTTCAGTGATTTCCTCCAGAACTATCTGCCAAGCTAGAAAACTACTGCATCCTAGTAAGAGCAGAATACTACTGGAATGAATTTGAATAAGGAAAGTTTTTGTTTCCTCACCAAATTGGATGCTGCATTCACTGCAGTTTATTGTCTGGAATAGTCCCAGATTGCATTTCAGAGCTTCTAGAATTCAAACATTTTCATGCAGGTGATGTTGGGGGGTAATTTTGGGTTTCAGCTTTTTGTGTTTTTCACCACTTTCATCCCTGATTATGTCAATCGTGAGTCACTTTTGTGCAGATTAAAGTTATGAACTGGGACTCCTGTCTTGTTGCGAGAAAGAAACAAGAATCGTCCTCCGTTCTGTTCACACAGCTCCAAATGCTGCGTGGCTCTCTGCCGAGTCAAGTTAGAACAATAGAGTCCAGTCGGAATTAATAACTTCAAAGTGAAACACCGTTTTGTTTATTTTTATTTATGTCCAGAGATCAAGGATACAGTGACCAATTTCATATTTATTTACTTTAAGACTCAATGAAATACATAGAAAAGCTGTAAAGCCTACTTTTAGTACAAAATTCACAGGAGGTATCGATAAGGGAATCGATAAGGAATCGGATCGATAAAAGCTTATCAATACCCATCCCTAGTTCCGCCCCTTAATGGTACAGTTTTTGGTACTGAAGAAATTAAGAAAATTTAATACTGCTATGGAGAAGAGAGCACAATTTTGCTCTTTCTTTCTCGGGTGGAGCCTGTGTGTGTGAGCAGAGCACGAAGACGACTATTCTTCTCTCTCTCGCTCTCTCACTGGGAGTGTGTGTGTTCTGAGCAGCTTGTCTGTCCCTCTCTCACTGGGATATTGTGTGTGTGGAGCTCTGAAGGAACTTGACTGTGTCTCTCCCTGGGAGTCTGCATGCCAACAGGCAAGAACTCTTTCTCTCAGAGGAGCGTACACAGAACAGATGACAGTGAGAGAATTAAACACCCAAACATGTGGTTGCACTTGATTGTCATGTAAATTGTATATACACAAGATAAACCAATGTCAATTCTGTTCCAATTTGATTGTTGTCCCTCCAAAAAGTACAGATAAGAGTACTGTAAAAGTACTGGACCAACAAGCAGTACAGCTAGGAATAGTAGTACTGAATATGGCCTTTCTGAACTGCCTGTTGTTTTTTTCATGCAAGCGTAAAATATTTGTGCAATATTTTATAATTTTTTGTAAAATACATTTCCATTATGCGCATTTTTTACTTACTCCATGTCAAATTATACAAATTTGGACATGGTTAATTAAAAAGGAAACACTCCTAGTTAGTGGGTGTGGTAAATTTCCGTAAGTACTGAGGGTTCTTCTAAAAGCTCAGTGCATTCGCCCAGAAATTCACAGGACAAAAGATTTTGCTTTTGCATTATTTTTCAACAACGTTAACATCAATGCACTTGGTCTACCAATGTTCAAGAGTAACTATCCCTACATGGAAGAAATTAACTTTTGAACACTCCAGATAGAGCCCTGCGCGGGATTAATTTCTTTGTCTCGCTCCCAGCCCGCTGAAATTCGGACCATTACTGCCCACACCTGCAAGGTGGTGGTTAAGGTGCCCTGACACATTGCATGAATTTGAGCCCGCACACTTGCACACATCGTTGTGACATCCCCCAGCGTATTCCAAGCTGGACGCCGTGCTTTGTCCACTGGCTGCCACGTGCTGTTCGCTGTGCTAGATAAAATAATTTTTAGCTAGCGGATTACTCATTTTCTCTGCAAGTTGGCTGTTGAAAAACAGCTTAATCGCTTCTCGGAATCATAGAGGACTGTTGCAGCTGCTGCTGCTTTTCCTCTCTCTCTCGTGCGTGCTGAATGAGGTGTAGAAAGCATTTGTTACTGTCTAAAAAAGTAATTATTTGTCATGTTTATATGTAATAACTTGGTAAAACAGTTGCATGTTCATTCATTCTTATGAGCAGCTGTAAAAGTACGATTATACCAAGATTTAACATCTTGGTATAATCGCTCAGACAAGCTGCGCTCTGATGTGATGTGCTGACGCAATCACTCTCACTCACACAAAGTGTTTTTTTAATTGTTTGCGTAATGTTCACGTGAACGTCAGGTAATTAATGCGTGTTGGACGATTTTGAACATTTCAAATTTTCTTTCCGCACTTCCACGAAGCTTTGCACAGTTTACACCGGTTTACAACAAGTTTGAGATGAGTTACTCTCGTGCATGGAAGAGTGCGTGCAAGCACGAGGATCTTAAGTAAACATTGGGTTTATTTGGGCAGGCACATGTAAAGTAGGTCTTCTGTTTGAATGCGATTTGCGAAGCCTCGTTTCAAAGTGCAACTTCCTTTTGGCTACTTAGGCTACTGTTGCTTGGATTTTTAATAGTAACAACAAAATAAAGTAAGGTTTGATTGTAGCATGTTTTAGCAATTAAACCACTTTTGACCCCTCCAGCATGTAGGAAAGACACCCTGGCATCTGCACCCAGTACAGGTCCCAAAATGGATGAGCAATGCACTAGATTATGCAGATAAATCAACAGTATACCAAAGAGGCATCCCGCATTTTTAAAATATTCAACAAGCTCCTAGTGTATTTGCTCAAAGCCACTGCAAATGTTTACTTTCATATTTTCTTTAAAATGTTGGTCAAAAAGAAAGAAAGAGGAATACAAGACACATGGTCACCCAGTCAAATCTTTCTTCTTTTTTCTGTCTGGAGAAAAAAAAAACAGTACATCTGTACCAAAACATCCATATTCCTTTTTTTTTTTTGTCGGGGGGGGGGGGGGGGGGGGGGGCAGCAGAAGGCACTGTGTGAGAGGCTCCAGCCTAGACGAGAATGTCTCAGTGTTAAGTGAAACTATGGTGTTGAATGAGGTAGTTGATCCTTTGATGGTAGAGACAGGCAGTAATAGAAGGAAAGAAGGGGGTATTTGGAAGAGCACAGATTGGAGTCTGGAGGAGATGAGAGTACGGCTTACGAGTTAACCCTCAGGTCCTGTTCACATCCTATTCTCAGCCATCACCGAGCAAGACAGGGCTGAGGACCAAATGGGTGCAAGCGCAGTCACATGCTCCTGGCTAACTTACTCAAGCTTAATGACTTGGAAGGAAGGGCAAAGGAAAAATCAAACTAATTTCAGGTTGAACCATACGTAGTCCCAGCAAACACAACAATCACCTAATGAAACAGTGACTCATATAACACAACCCAACGGTAGTAAATAAGGCTCAGTTAGAAAAACAAAACATTACTTATTACAAGGAACTTCATCATCTCAACTTTTGAGTGATTTCTTATTTGTGGAGCATATAGATTGGTTTTACATGACTGAATAAAATTCAATGAAATTTAATAATAAGGGCTCCATGAAGACAGAAAAGGGGGTTGTGGGTAACCTGAAATCAGGTCAGCTTCAACATTCAGCACAAAACAAGTGTATCTCCAAATCAATATGAAAGTCTAATTATTCAAGATACAGTCTGGATTAGAAACCTGGGGGCTTGCCATTTTCAATCCATATTAATAGCAATCAGATTGACATGGAAGCTGGAACATGTTTTGACTGCAACCTATACTGCTGACCAACAGAAATGGTGCAAATGAATGATTAAAAAAAGGACTTCAGTGACCACAAAAAAAGACACTTGTATAATGTCATAGTAATTAAATGCAATAAACAGTCCTGCAAATAGATAAATAAATACACACACACACACACACACACACACACACACACAACATAAATATTACTTATGAAATTATTTACAGAATTGTTAAAAAAATTTTAAATGTTCAGGTGTCCACCAAATACAGGCCTGAAAATGCAGTTTTGGTACAAAAATTTCAAAAGCTACATAATTTGTGTTTTTACACTGGATGCATTACCTAATGCAACTCCAGATATGCAAGGAGAAAATAATCTAAAGTGCATAGTTTGATGGTGGGGAAATAGGAACCCACGCAGACATAGGGAGAACATCACAACTCCAGACAGAAAGGAGCTGGATATTAGTGGAACCCAGACGCTCATGCTGTGAAATGACCAATCACGCCACCATCCAGAAAGAGGAAAAAAAGAATAAGTAATTTTTCTTTCAGGTCACTGCCAAAATGCCCAATTTTCAACAACATTTTCAAAAGCTTTGCAGTGTCCCATCCTTGCCATCAGTATCACCCCATACTAGTTTCTTGAAGGTCCTTGGATACGGTGCCATTTAAAACAGCAACACACTTGTCACTCACTTAACAAGTCTTTGTCAAGAACTAGCAGAATGCATATTAAATTAAATTATTATTATCATATTAAATATGACAATAAGAGAGCTCTTGGATCTGGATAAATTTAAGTGACTGCTCCCCTAAGGAGGACAATGCTCATTATTGGTTCCTTTTCGTTTACTTGGAGTGATTTCTTTTATGTTTTTTTTGTTTGTCCTTTTCGTTATGGGACAAATTTTGCGAAAACGTACACCACGAATATATTTACATCTAGCAGCTAGACTCTGTTTAGCCACATTTTTGGTTGTGGATTATAATGTTTTTGTTTTTTTTATGTCAACTGATTCTTACTAATTTACTCCTGCACAGAAGCGCCACTTAAAAAATTTAGATTACAATGAACATAGATTTCATAATACTGAATATAAAATAGATCCTGATTTTTTTTTTTTTTTTTTTTTACTTAAAAATATTACTCACCATTGCAATTATTTTTCTGAGGAACAATTTAGCAAATTTACTGTGTTAAATGGGACATTCTCCATCATACTTTTTAATAGCAGAAATCTTTCCAAAAAATTCAAAAAAGTCAAAATTCAGGATTGTTTAAATAATGCAAATAAACATTTTTCAGTTATCGCAATTTCTGAGACGTGGTTGAAAGAGGAGCATATGGACACTGTCCAGTTTGAGGGTTATGATTTCTTTCCTATAAATAGGATGAATAAACGGGGTGGTGGTGTGGCACTTTATGTTAGTTCTGCTTACCACTGTGAAATCATTCAAAATGTTTTTTTCTTTGGAAAATGTCATGGAATGTGTCACTGTGGAAATTAAATGCGAAAAATCAAAAAATATAATTTTAAGTTGTGTTTACAGAGCACCAGGATCAAACATAAAAAAAATTGTGGGAAAGCTGACTGAGATGTACAACACTATTAAAAATAAGTTTTGATTTGTCTGTGGAGGCTTCAACATAGACTTCTTAAATCCTCATGGTCAAATACATAGAACTGAATTTATAAATTCTGTTTTTTGTATGGGAGAATGTGTCAAGTGATTACCAATCCAACTAGGATAACTGCAAATACAGCGACACTTATTGACAATATACTGACAAATGTTTAGGGGGGGGAGCTACTTATTAGCAGTGGTGGGCATAGTTCCGCTAATCTGCTAACCGCTAATTATCTAATGTTGTCATTATCAGATTATCTTTTCAGATCATTCTGAAATCCATCTGCGGACTAATTATCTTCTGATAAATTTTGGTCCGATAATTTTTAGACCACTAACATATTTTTACAGGCGTGGTGAACAAACATTAACAGTTATAAACATTTATGAAGTCTGATATCAAAGATTTGAGTACCTACCTGTTAAATGTTTTGTAGTAGATGTACAGTTCTGTGTTGTGTGGGCCGCTGAAGAGGAGGTACTGCTGGCCCACCACCACAAGATGGCGCCCTGCTTGAAGTGCGGGCTTCAAGCACGAGAGGGCGTCAGAGCGACCGGGAGTGACAGCTGTCACTCATCATCCGTACCAGCTGTCACTCATCCACTACACATCACCACCACCATAAAGGCCGGACTGCAACTCCACCTCCACGCCGAGGAAATCAGCTACCAATCAGGTAACTTCTCTGCTGACTTACAAAATACAATCTGAACTTCTTTGCCAGCCGTTTCCCTGTGGTGTGTCCTTATCTGTGGGATTGGCGTTTGGTGTGATCAGCGATGGCTTCACCCTCACACCCCAAACAGATAAGTGGTTAAACAGGAGCTGCACGAAGTGTGTGATTGGAGGTGGAGGTGCTCCCCTCCTAACTAAACACTGACTGTGGGATTACTGAGTGTGCAAACTCACACTCATCAGTACTGTCTCTGTTCTCTGCCAGCAGAGTACCGGGTCTGACTGCTGAAGACAGCAGCCACCTGGGGCGCAGGGCTTGGCGGCTCCGGTGTTCTTCAGATCCGTTGGTGGTGGAAGCTGTGTGGGATCGGCTCTTCTCTCGCCAGACGTCTTCTATCGTCGAGCCTGCACACACTTCACCTTGTGTATAATTGATATTCCACCATATTGTTATTGTCTCTACTTCGTTGTGCGATTCACAACATTAAATTGTTACTTTTTGTCTTATCCATTGTCCGTTCATTAACGCCCCCTGTTGTGGGTCCGTGTCACGACACTTTCACAACGTCATGGATCCCGAGGGGCGTCAACCATCGCTTGAACAGCCAATGAAGAGTGAGGTGCACAGGCGCCAGCAGGAGGCATGTTAGGTGAGCTGCAGCACATCTTAACCGCTTTTACTGCTCAGTTGGACTTAGTTACCGAGCAGAGCATTATTCTCAATCGTAGGATGGAGGCTCTCACCGCCCAGGTGGAAGCGCATGCTCAGGGCGCTGCTGCAGCACCTCCTCCTGCTGACCGAATGCCAGAGACAGACATTCCACTGGTCGTTCAACGAACCCCCCCACCTTCCCCTGAAGCATACATAAGCCCTCCGGAGCCGTACGGAGGCTGTGTGGAGACGTGCGTGGACTTCTTGATGCAGTGCTCGCTCGTCTTTTCACAGCGTCCCGTCATGTACGCGTCAGATGCTAGCCGGGTGGCTTACGTCATAAATTTGCTTCGAGGAAAGGCACGCGCATGGGCTACGGCGCTCTGGGAGCAGAATTCACGGCTCCTAACAATTTACACTAAGTTTGTGATGGAGTTCCGACAGGTGTTCGACCACCCTCATAGAGGTGAGACCGCTTCAAGCGTGCTGCTGTCGATACGACAGGGGTGTCGGAGCGCAGCGAAGTATGCAGTTGACTTCCGCATCGCGGCAGCGCGAGCCGGCTGGAATGCTGTTGCGCTCCGCGCCACCTTTGTAAACGGACTGTCTCTGGTCCTTAAGGAGCACCTGGTGACGAAGGACGAGCCGCGGGATTTAGATGGGCTTATCGACCTGGTTATACGGTTAGACAACCGATTAACAAAACACCGACGGGAGCGAGACGAAGGGCGTGGTCAGGCACAAGCCATCCCTCTTCCTCCTGGGTCTGAAAGGGAGCCGTTTTCCCCACTCTCCACAGCCAGGGCTCTCCACGTGACGACAGCTCCCCCTGCTGACGTTGCTATGGAGACGAGCAGGGCCAAAGAGCGATCAGATCAGAGACAAAGGAGGCTGATCCGTGGAGAGTGTTTTCTCTGCAGTTCAACCGAGCACACACAGAGAGAATGCCCCAAACGGTCAAAACAGCAGCACTCATCCTTAGAGACTGGGCTAAGGGTGGGTCACAACACCCACGCGGGGAGACCCCGACAATCTGCACGTATCCCAGTCACGATCCTGAGTGGGGATCTAACCCTTCACGCCCCAGCAGTGGTGGACACGGGGTCAGAGGGGAATCTGCTGGATAGCAGATGGGCAAAGGAGGTTGGGCTCCCTCTAGTGGCCTTACCGTCACCATTGTCGGTGCGGGCACTAGATGGCACCCTTCTTCCACTAATCACACACCAGACACAGCCAGTGACATTGGTTGTGTCTGGGAATCACAGGGAGGAGATTGTGTTTTATGTAACACCTTCTACCTCCCGAGTGATTTTGGGTTTTCCATGGGTGTTAAAACACAATCCCCGGATTGATTGGCCGTCTGGGGTTGTGGTTCAGTGGAGCGAAACCTGCCACCGGGAGTGTTTAGGATCCTCGGTTCCACCTGGTGTGACAGCTAAGGAGGAGGTTTTAGTCCCCCCAATCTGGCAGCGGTGCCAGCCGAGTACCATGACCTTGCTGACGTCTTCAGCAAGGATCTGGCACTCACGCTGCCCCCACACCGTCCGCACGATTGTGCCATTGATTTGATACCGGGCGCTGAGTACCCGTCCAGCAGGCTGTACAACCTCTCACGTCCGGACGCGAATCAATGGAGACCTACATCCGGGACTCGTTAGCTGCCGGGTTGATCCGGAACTCCACCTCCCCGATGGGTGCTGGTTTCTTTTTTGTGGGCAAGAAGGACGGCGGACTCCGTCCATGCATTGATTACAGAGGGCTGAACGAGATCACGGTTCGCAACCGATACCCGTTACCTCTGTTGGATTCAGTGTTCACGCCCCTGCATGGAGCCCAAATTTTCACAAAATTGGATCTTAGGAATGCTTATCACCTAGTTCGGATCCGGGAGGGAGACGAGTGGAAGACGGCATTTAACACCCCGTTAGGTCACTTTGAGTACCTGGTCATGCCGTTCGGCCTCACCAATGCGCCTGCGACGTTCCAAGCGTTGGTTAATGACGTCTTGCGGGACTTCCTGCATCGGTTTGTCTTCGTATATCTAGACGATATACTCATCTTTTCTCCAGATCCTGAGACCCATGTCAAGCATGTACGTCAGGTCCTACAGCGGTTGTTGGAGAACCGGCTGTTTGTGAAGGGCGAGAAGTGCGAGTTCCACCGCACTTCTTTGTCTTTCCTGGGGTTCATAATCTCCTCCAACTCCGTCGCCCCTGATCCGGCCAAGGTTGCGGCGGTGAGAGATTGGCCCCAATCAACGAACCGTAGGAAACTACAACAGTTCCTCGGTTTTGTAAATTTCTACCGGAGGTTCATCAAGGGCTACAGTCAGGTAGTTAGCCCCTGACAGCCCTGACCTCCACAAAAGTCCCCTTCACCTGGTCGGATCGGTTCGAAGCCGCGTTTAGGGAGTTGAAATGCCAGTTCTCGACTGCACCGGTTCTGGTGCAGCCCGATCCCAATCGCCAGTTCGTCGTTGAAGTGGACGCCTTTGACTCAGGGATAGGAGCCGTGCTATCCCAGAGCGGGGAGTCCGACAAGGTTCTCCATCCATGTGCCTACTTTTCCCGCAGGTTGACCCCAGCTGAATGGAACTATGACGTCGGCAATCGGGAACTTCTTGCAGTGAAGGAGGCTCTTGAGGAGTGGAGACACCTGTTGGAGGGAGCATCGGTACCATTTAAGGTTTTCACGGACCATCGGAACCTGGAGTACATCCGGACCGCGAAGCGTCTGAACCCCAGGCAAGCCCGCTGGTCGCTGTTCTTCGGGCGTTTTGACTTCCGGATCACCTACCGCCTCGGGACAAAAAAAACAACGATCTGACGCCCTGTCCCGGGTGCATGAAGAGGAGGTCAAGACCGAGCTGTCAGACCCCACTGAAACCATCATCCCCGAGTCCACTGTCGTGGCCACCCTTACCTGGGACGTGGAGAAGACCGTCCGGGAGGCCCTGACACGGAGCCCGGACCCGGGGACAGGTCCGAAGGACAAACTGTACGTCCCACCAGAGGCCAGGGCTGCAGTCCTTGACTTCTGTCACGGTTCCAAGCTCTCCTGTCATCCAGGGGTACGAAGGACCGTGGCAGTGGTCCGGCAGCGCTTCTGGTGGGCGTCTATGGAAGCTGACGTCCGGGAGTATGTCCAGGCCTGCATCACCTGTGCCAGGGGCAAAGCCGACCACCACAAGGCCCAAGGCCTCCTCCAGCCTCTGCCCATGCCTCATCGCCCCTGGTCTCATATTGGCCTGGACTTTGTCACGGGCCTCCCGCCGTCCCAGGGCATGACTTCCATCCTCACGATAGTGGACAGGTTCTCCAAGGCGGCCCACTTCGTGGCCCTCCCGAAGCTCCCAACGGCCCAGGAGACTGCAGACCTCCTGGTCCACCATGTCGTGCGTCTGCAAGGGATTCCATCAGACATTGTCTCGGATCGTGGTCCTCAGTTCTCCTCCCAGGTCTGGAGGAGTTTCTGCAGGGAACTGGGGGCCACCGTCAGCCTCTCGTCTGGGTACCACCCCCAGACGAACAGGCAGGCAGAGCGGACGAACCAGGAACTGGAGCAGGCGCTCCGCTGCATGACCTCCGCGCACCCGACGGCCTGGAGTGACCATCTGGCCTGGATCGAGTACGCTCATAATAGCCAAGTTTCATCTGCCACCGGCCTCTCCCCGTTTGAGGTGTGTTTGGGGTACCAGCCCCCATTGTTTCAGCTAGTGGAGGGAGAGGTCGGGGTGCCCTCGGTCCAGGCCCATCTGAGGAAGTGCCGTCGGGTGTGGCGTACCGCCCGCTCTGCCCTGCTCAGAGCCCGGACGAGGGCTAAGGCCGATGCAGACCGCCGGCGTTCCCCGGCCCCTGCATACCAGCCCGGGCAGGAGGTCTGCCTATCCACTAAGGACATTCCTCTGCAGGTGGAATCCCAAAAGCTAAAGGATAGGTACATTGGACCGTTTCCCATACTCAAAGTCCTCAGTCCGGCCGCAGTGAAGCTGAAGCTGCCTGTACAGAAGACTGCCCCTCCCTGAGCCTGGTTCTGCTGGAGGTTTCTTCCTGTTAAAAGGGAGTTTTTCCTTCCCACTGTAGCCAAGTGCTTGCTCACAGGGGTGTCGTTTTGGACCGTTGGGTTTTTACATAATTATTGTATGGCCTTGCCTTACAATATAAAGCGCCTTGGGGCAACTGTTTTGTTGTGATTTGGCGCTATATAAAAAAAAAATGCTGATTGATTGATTCTGCTGGGATACTGGTTGGGGCTGAGGGATGAGAACCAGGAAACAAGACATGCTGTGGAGGGGAGCAGAGATCGATCACTAATGATTAAATGCAGAGTGGTGCATACAGAGCAAAAGAGAAAGAAAACAGTGCATCATGGGAACCCCCCAGCAGTCTACGTCTTATAGCAGCATAACTAAGGGATGGTTCAGGGTCACCTGATCCAGCCCTAACTATAAGCTTTAGCAAAAAAGGAAAGTTTTTAAGCCTAATCTTAAAAGTAGAGAGGGTGTCTGTCTCCCTGATCTGAATTGGGAGCTGGTTCCCACAGGAGAGGGAGCCTGGAAAGCTGAAGGCTCTGCCTCCCATTCTACTCTTACAAACCCTAGGAACTACAAGGTAAGCCTGCAGTCTTGAGAGCGAAGCGCTCTATTGGGGTGATATGGTACTACGAGGTCCCTAAGATAAGATGGGACCTGATTATTCAAAACCTTATAAGTAAGAAGAAGAATTTTAAATTCTATTCTAGAATTACCAGGAAGCCAATGAAGAGAGGCCAATATGGGTGAGATATGCTCTCTCCTTCTAGTCCCCGTCAGTACTCTAGCTGCAGCATTTTGAATTAACTGAAGGCTTTTTAGGGAACTTTTATGACAACCTGATAATAATGAATTACAATAGTCCAGCCTAGAGGAAATAAATGCATGAATTAGTTTTTCAGCATCACTCTGAGACAAGACCTTTCTAATTTTAGAGATATTGCGTAAATGCAAAAAAGCAGTCTTACATATTTGTTTAATATGCGCTTTGAATGACATATCCTGATCAAAAATGACTCCAAGATTTCTCACAGTATTACTAGAGGTCAGGGTAATGCCATCCAGGATCTGATTAGACACCATGTTTGTAAGATTTGTGGGGCCAAGTACAATAACTTCAGTTTTATCTGAGTATAAAAGCAGGAAATTAGAGGTCATCCATGTCTTTATGTCTGTAAGACAATCCTGCAGTTTAGCTAATTGGTGTGTGTCCTCTGGCTTCATGGATAGATAAAGCTGGGTATCATCTGCGTAACAATGAAAATTTAAGCAATGCCGTCTAATAATACTGCCTAAGGGAAGCATGTATAAAGTGAATAAAATTGGTCCTAGCACAGAACCTTGTGGAACTCCATAATTAACTTTAGTCTGTGAAGAAGATTCCCCATTTACATTGTAATCTATTAGACAAATATGATTCAAACCACCGCAGCGCAGTGCCTTTAATATCTATGGCATGCTCTAATCTCTGTAATAAAATTTTATGGTCAACAGTATCAAAAGCAGCACTGAGGTCTAACAGAACAAGCACAGAGATGAGTCCACTGTCCGAAGCCATAAGAAGATCATTTGTAACCTTCACTAATGCTGTTTCTGTACTATGATGAATTCTAAAACCTGACTGAAACTCTTCAAATAGACCATTCCTCTGCAGATGATCAGTTAGCTGTTTTACAACTACCCTTTCAAGAATTTGAGAGAAAAGGAAGGTTGGAGATTGGTGTATAATTAGCTAAGATAGCTGGGTCAAGTGATGGCTTTTTAAGTAATGGTTTAATTACTGCCACCTTAAAAGCCTGTGGTACATAGCCAACTAACAAAGATAGATTGATCATATTTAAGATCGAAGCATTAAATAATGGTAGGGCTTCCTTGAGCAGCCTGGTAGGAATGGGGTCTAATAAACATGTTGATGGTTGGATGAAGTAACTAATGAAAATAACTCAGAAAGAACAATCAGAGAGAAAGAGTCTAACCAAATACCGGCATCACTGAAAGCAGTCAAAGATAACGATACGTCTTTGGGATGGTTATGAGTAATTTTTCTCTAATAGTTAAAATTTTGTTAGCAAAGAAAGTCATGAAGTCATTACCAGTTAAAGTTAATGGAATACTCAGCTCAATAGAGCTCTGACTCTGTCAGCCTGGCTACAGTGCTGAAAAGAAACCTGGGGTTGTTCTTATTTTCTTCAATTAGTGATGAGTAGAAAGATGTCCTAGCTTTACGGAGGGCTTTTTTATAGAGCAACAAGACTCTTTTTCCAGGCTAAGTGAAGATCTTCTAAATTAGTGAGACGCCATTTCCTCTCCAACTTACGGGTTATCTGCTTTAAGCTACGAGTTTGTGAGTTATACCACGGAGTCAGGCACTTCTGATTTAAAGCTCTCTTTTTCAGAGGAGCTACAGCATACAAAGTTGTCTTCAATGAGGATGTAAAACTATTGACGAGATACTCTATCTCACAGAGTTTAGGTAGCTACTCTGCACTGTGTTGTTATATGGCATTAGAGAACATAAAGAAGGAATCATATCCTTAAACCTAGTTACAGCGCTTTCTGAAAGACTTCTAGTGTAATGAAACTTATTCCCCACTGCTGGGTAGTCCATCAGAGTAAATGTAAATGTTATTAAGAAATGATCAGACAGAAGGGAGTTTTCAGGGAATACTGTTAAGTCTTCTATTTCCATACCATAAGTCAGAACAAGATCTAAGATATGATTAAAGTGGTGGGTGGACTCATTTACATTTTGAGCAAAGCCAATAGAGTCCAATAATACATTAAATGCAGTGTTGAGGCTGTCATTCTCAGCATCTGTGTGGATGTTAAAATCGCCCACTATAATTATCTTATCTGAGCTAAGCACCAAGTCAGACAAAAGGTCTGAAAATTCACAGAGAAACTCACAGTAACGACCAGGTGGACGATAGATAATAACAAATAAAACTGTTTTTTGGGACTTCCAATTTGGATGGACAAGACTAAGAGTCAAGCTTTCAAATGAATTAAAGCTCTGTCTGGGTTTTTGATTAATTAATAAGCTGGAATGGAAGATTGCTGTTAATCCTCCGCCCCGGCCCGTGCTACAAGCATTCTGACAGTTAGTGTGACTTGGGGGTGTTGACTCATTTAAACTAACATATTCATCCTGCTGTAACCAGGTTTCTGTAAGGCAGAATAAATCAATATGTTGATCAATTATTATATCATTTACCAACAGGGACTTAGAAGAGAGAGACCTAATGTTTAATAGACCACATTTAACTGTTTTAGTCTGTGGTGCAGTTGAAGGTGCTATATTATTTTTTCTTTTTGAATTTTTATGCTTAAATAGATTTTTGCTGGTTACTGGTAGTCTGGGAGCAGGCACCATCTCTACGGGGATGGGGTAATGAGGGGATGGCAGGGGGAGAGAAGCTGCAGAGAGGTGTGTAAGACTACAACTCTGCTTCCTGGTCTCAACCCTAATGACTGGGAAATTTCCTTTCAGAATTACTAGGGGAGCTACGACCCCTACCTTTGCACCCCCCCGGGACTATACAATGTTCCCAAAAATAAAAACTGGACTCAAGCCGGTTATCCAAGATGGCCGACAAAATAGGGTTTTTTCACTAAAAAACCTTTACACAACATATAAACAACTTAAATATCACAGACATTCAATGGGAAGACCATTGCAGGTCACAGCAAACTCATTTGTGCTTAAACTAAATTCATTCATGGGCTTAAGATTCAAAATGGCATCCAAAATGGCCACCAATAGACCCTTATCATTAAAATACATAGTAGGAACAAACAATAGACTTAATAATGACAGAAATCATTGGTGTTTAAGTGAAAAAAAACAAAACAAACAAAAAAAAAAATATTTTGGTGGCCATCTTGGATAACTGGCATGAGGCCAGTTTTTATTTTTGGGAGCATCCTGATTGTGTTTTGGAGTTGGTTTGGTTTAGTCCTGGTGGGGGGGTGCAAAGGTAGTGGTCATAGCTCCTCTAGTAAATGAAATTAGCAAAAGTGCTGTTTAAATGACAAACATGTCTTTTCAAATTATAGGCTAATCTCACTCCTGCCACAATTTTCCAAAATTTTGGAAAAGGTATTTTTAAGAGGTTATATGATTTCATAACTAAACATCACATACTCAGCCACATGGGGTGTGCAGCCAGTACATTCTGAGTGCCGGTCCCAAGCTTCTTCTTATAGGAGATGCAAGCTAAAAGAAATCAGAGACTGTAAGGTGGTGGCAGGAGAGAGTGTCGTTAGACAGCATAGGATGGTTGCTTGTAGGATGACTTTAGAGGTAAAGAAGAAGAAGAGAGTGAGAGTCAACAAAGGATCAGATGGTGGAAGCTGAAGGAGGAAGACTGTTGTGTGAAATTTAGCGAGCAGGTGAGAGAAACACTGGTTGGAGGGGAAGCAATTTTGGACAACTGGAAAAGTACTGCAGATGTGGTGAGGGAGACAGCTAGGACAGTACTGGGTATGACATCTGAACAGTGGAAGGAAGACAAGGAGACTTGGTGGTGAAATGAAGAGGTCCAGGAAAGCATAAGGAGAAAGAGGTTGGCGAAAAAGTTTTGGGATAGTCGGAGAGATGAAGAAAGTAGAGAGGAGTATAAGGAGATGCGGCGTAAGGCGAAAAGAGAAGTGGCAAAAGTGAAGGAAAAGGCATATTGCGAGCTGTACAAGAAGTTGAATAGTAAGGAAGGAGAAAAAGACTTGTACCGATTGGCCAGACAAAGAGACAGAGCAGGAAAGGATGTGCAGCAGGTTAGGGTGGTAAAAGATGCACATGGTAATGTGCTGACAAGTGAGGAGTATGTGCTGAGAAGGTGGAGGGAATATTTTGAAGAGCTGATGAATGAAGAAAATGAGCGAGAGAAAAGGCTGGATGATGTGGTGAGAGTAAATCAAGAAGTACAAGAGATTAGAAAGGAAGAAGTGAAGGCTGCTATGAAGAGGAGGACGAGTGGAAACGCAGTTGGTCCAGATGACATTCCAGTGGAGGCATGGAAATGTCTAGGATAGATGGCAGTAGAGTTTCTAACCAGATTGTTTAATACAATCTTGGAAAGTGAGAGGATGCCTGAGGAGTGGAGACGAAGTGTGCTGGTTCCTATTTTCAAGAACAAGAGTGATGTGCAGAGCTGCAGTAACTACAGAGGCATAAAGTTGATCAGCCACAGGATGAAGTTATGGGAAAGAGTAGTAGACGCTAGGCTTAGAAAACAGGTGAATATCTGTGAGCAGCAATATGGTTTCATGCCGAGAAAGAGCACTACAGATGTAATGTTTGCTCTGAGAATACTGCTGGAGAAGTACAGAGAAGGCCAGAAAGAGTTACATTGTGTGTTTGTGGACTTAGAAAAAGCTTATGATAGGGTGCCAAGAGAAGAGTTGTGGTATTGTATGAGGAAGTCTGGAGTGGCAGAGAAGTATGTTAGGGTAGTGCAGGACATGTACAAGAATAGTGTGACAGCGGTGAGATGCGCAGTCAGAATGACAGACTCATTCAAGGTGGAGGTGGGATTACACCAAGGATCAGCTCTGAGTCCTTTCTTGTTTGCAGTGGTGATAGACAGGTTGACGGATGAGATTAGACAGGAGTCCCCATGGACTATGATGTTTGCAGATGACATTGTGATCTGTCGTGCGAGTAGAGAGCAAGTTGAGTCTAGTCTGGAGAGGTGGAGATATCCTTTGAAGAGAAGGGGAATAAAAGTCAGTAGAAGCAAGACTGAGTACATGTGTGTGAATGGGAGGGAGCCCAGTGGAATAGTGCAGTTACAAGGAGTAGAAGAGGTGAAAGTAGATGAGTTTAAATACTGTATTTTGGGTCAACTGTTCAAAGTAATGGAGAGTGTGGTTGAGAGGTGAAGAAGAGAGTGCAGGCAGGTGGAGTGGATGGAGAAAGGTGGCAGGAGTGATTTGTGACTGAAGAATATCAGCAAGAGTGAAGGGGGAAGTTTACAAGACAGTAGTGAGACCAGCTATGTTGTACGGCTTAGAGACGGTGGCACTAACAAAAAGACAGGAGGCAGAGCTGGAGGTGGCAGAGCTGAAGATGTTGAGATTCTCTTTGGGAGTGACGAGAATGGACAAGATTAGGAATGAACATATCAGAGGGACAGCTCAGATGGAACGGTTCGGAGACAAAGTCAGAGAGGCGAGACTGAGATGGCCTCGACATGTGCAAAGGAGGGACCCAGGGTATATAGGGAAAAGGATGCTGAGGATAGAGCCACCAGACAGGAGGAGAAGAGGGAGGCCAAAGAGGAGGTTTATGGATGTGCTGAGGGAGGACATGCAGGTGGTTGGTGTGACAGAGGACGATACAGAGGACAGGGTGAGATGGAAACGATTGATCTGCTGTGGCGACCCCTAACAGGAACAGCCGAAAGACAAAGAAGAAGACATCACATACTTCGCTAACAGCAATGTGGTTTTAGAAAGGGGGAAAAAAAAAAATCACACTTCTTCACTGGCTGTAATTGATTTTGTTGTACAGATTACAAATGCAATTGAAAATAAGCAATATACTGTAGGTTTTCTTATTATTTACAGAAAGCATTTGATACTACAGACCATACTGTGCTATTGGACAAACTACAGAGGTATGGTATCAGGGGATTGGCATACGATTGGATAGTTAGCTATTTATACAATAGATATCAGTGTGTACATATTGGTGGGCAAATTCTGAACTCATGGAAATTACTTGTGGGGTGCCCCGGGGTTCAGTTCTGGAGCTGTTGTTGTTTCTTCTGTATACGAGGTCTGTGAGAAAAGTATCCGACCTTTTTATTTTATGCAAAAAATATATGGATTTGATTCGTATGTTTTTACGTCAGCCAAGCTTGAACCTTCGTGCGCATGCGTGAGTTTTTTCATGCCTGTCGTTTGTGTCATTCGCCTGTGGGCAGGCTTTGAGTGAGCACTGGTCCACCCCTCTCGTCGTTTTATCATTGCGAGGAAATGGCGGAATGATTTGGGCTTTGTTCCATCAGAATTTTTTCAGAAACTGTTAGAGACAGGCAGCTGGAAACCATTCGGAAAATTCACATGGCTTTCGGTGAAACTTTTATGGGCTTCACAGAGATTACGAAGTGTTACTACCGCTTTTAGGACGGCCCACAATGGCGCACGGCACGCCGTGCTCCGAGCCGCGATCGACAGGCAGAAACCACCATTTCATTTCTAAACGGATGGCTGTGTCGATCCGGGACTGTCGTGTGCAATTTCTCTGGACATCAGCCATGATTGAGCGAGACAAAGAACACCTCCGTTTTGGAGTGTTAGAGGACAAGTTGGGACATGCCTATCTCGGCTTTCAGTGGCTTACCAGTCGAGTGAGTATAAGAGAAATTGTGGAGAGCTGGGCAATCCAAAACAGAGGTGTTCTTTGTCTCGCTCCATCAGCGAATCCGTCGTGACGCGCGAAGCCTCCGCGCGGCTTTCCATGACAAAATCTCTTGTTAAAAGTGAAATCTGCCGGAAAATGGTTGATGTCCAGCTCTTGTGATAACCAGAGAAATTGCACACGACGGTCCTGGAGCCATACAGCGATCCATTTAGAAATGAAATGGTGGTTTCTGCCTGTCGATCGCGGCTCGGAGCGCGGCGCGCCATGCGCCATTGTGGGCCGTCCTTAAAGCGGTAGTAACACTCTAATCTCTGTGAAGCCCATAAAATTTTCACCGAAAGCCATGTGAATTTTCCGAATGGTTTCCAGCTGTCTGTCTCTAACAGTTTCTGAAAAAATTCTGATGGAACAAAGCCCAAATCATTCTGCCATTTCCTCACAATGAAAAAACGACGAGAGGGGTGGACCAGTGCTCACTCAAAGCCTGCCCACAGGCGAATGACGCAACCGACAGGCGTGAAAAAAACTCACGCATGCGCACGAAGGTTCAAGCTTGGCTGACGTAAAAACATATGAATCAAATCCATATATTTTTTGCATAAAATAAAAAGGTCGGATACTTTTCTCACAGACCTCGTATTAATGACATATGTTTGGTTTCTAAGTCCGTCAGTTGTATTTTCTTTGCTGATGATACGACGGTGTTTTGTAGTGGGGATCACTTGGGACAGACCTTGGACATGATACAGAAGGAGCCACAGAAGTTTAAACAATGGTTTGATTCAAACAAATTATCGCTCCACTTTGGTAAAACAAAGTGTACCATATGTGGAAACAAGTCCAGAAGTTCCTGCAGATATTTATTATTAAATGATACTGAAATTGTAACTGATACAAAATTTCTTGGTGTTGTTACTGATGATAAACTGAGCTGGAAAAGGCATATTCATTTTGTTAAATCTAAAATGTCAAAAGCCATTGCAGTTCTGCATAAAGCACAAGATTTCATGAACTATTTTGTATCATTTATTGCCCCTTCCATATATGACCTACTGCACTGAGGTATGGGGAAATACATATAAAACTAATACTAATCCAATATTTTTGTCGCAAAAGAAAGCTATAAGAATTATCTGTAACAAATCACATTGCGAGCCAACAAATCCATTGTTTGCTTGTTTACATATTCTAAAATTCTGACGTGGCTGGTTACATTACAATACAAATTATGTGTAAAGGTAAAAATAAACTGCTGCCACAGCATGTCCAGGATCTGTTTAAACCCATTCTAATTTGAGAGGAATTTTATTTTTTGAGAAATTAAGGATCCGAACTACTGCAAAAAGTCATTGTGTTTCTGTTAAAGGTGTTAACATCTGGAACAGCTGTCCTGACAATATTAAAGTACTTTAGTAGGCTTTAAAAGACATTACAAGAATAACAAAATTGTTTGCTATAGTTGAAGACTAATGCTGTGTTTACACATAGGCAAGATGCATTACAAATGTCATATTTGTGTCATTCTTGTCACATTCCTGACATTCTTAATGTGACTTAATGCATCTGAATAGGTTTCTTAATAGTGCATGTTGGTACATGATATTCGTGGAGCATGTTTTTGGCTGTCAAAAAACATCTTCCATGAATGTCACGCACCACCCTCATTTTGCCTCATGCTGTGGAAGTCACAACTGAGCATGATGAGCCATCCTGATTAGTGGTGATGATTAATAGAGCGTGACAGCGTTCTTCTCTGACGTGTGCACAATTAAACCCTGCTGCACCGCATTCAGTTTCATTGCTGCAGTATGCTGAACAAGGATAGTGCCGCCAAGTCGGCTAAAAGTCTCGTTCCAATGTTCATCAGCGCACTCCTGCATGTGTTCCACCTGCTACTGCTGCATGTGCCTAATGTTTGGGAAAACACACAAGACAAGAGCCGCGTGGAGCCAGACATCTGGCTCTGTCCGTGTCTTCCTCCTTTCTGCACCACTCCATGGCACAGAGCCCAACTAAGCATGCAGTCACAAAGTTCTTCTGTGGATTTTGAGGCGCAAATTGGAGCGATCTGATTTGTTCAGCAGCTGATGAATTAATATGGGTGGGTGTGTGTGTGTGTGTGGAGACAATTCACCTCATTCACAATGTGACAGAAGTTAATGATGCACTGTTACGCACGATAGCGCGCAACAACGCGGAATATTATTCATGACCGTGCGTAATGGTTCCTGATAATTCTTCAGCAACACATGCCATTAATCTTAACTCGTGGTAACAGGTTGCAGCAGTTCCTGAGGACACCTGATGCCTCTGCATTCGTGATCAGTGGCCAAGAAAGTATACTTCATGGCATTCGTGACTTGTCGTCATTACGAGGTCTATTAGAAAAGTATCCGACCTTATTTAAAAAAAAAACAAAAAAAAAACATATGGATTTGAATCACGTGTGCTTGCGTGAGCCAACCTTGAACCTTCATGCGCATGCGTGAAACTAAGAAATGTTTTTTGTTTTTGTTTTGTTTAAGTAGGTTAGTATGTCTGTGAATCCTCAGAAAAGCATCACTGGTTAAAAGAAAACAAAGCAGGAAAAAAGAAAAATGTGAAAATGCATCCAGTAGTTGTCATTTCACAAGGATGTTAGCATTTGGCTGTCATGATTTTATCTTCCAAAAATATTTATTTCCCAAAGCCAAATTGCCTTTCACATGACAGACAATGTGGGGGTGGTTTGTGTAGATGCGTGCAGACTTGTGTACCACAGAACACACAGAAACCACATTGTTGGCCAAAACCAAAACAAGGCAGCAGATTGTTTCCCCACTGACAAAGAAGGTCTGGTTTCTCACAGTAAAAACAGAGCTGATTTACTGTCTGTGGCTTCAAAATACACAAAGCAGAAGCCATTCTGAAGGAGCACCACTCGCACAGTACATGGCAGCAACATTGTTCCCAGTTATTTAACTAAATTAAGCCAGAGGAAACAGAAACACCAAAAACCCCTGCTGTGGTGACCAGTGACAGCAGAAAATCAGACAGGATAGCAAACTCTGGTAGTGACTCATCCAAACTTCTCCAACCTGCAGATTAATAAGCATGAAAATGTCATTTGATGTAGAGCTGAAACAATCTGAAGTTACACTAATTAATTAATTGAAGAAATCAACTGTGCAGTATTTAGATAGCCAACTGTGTTTTTCATTTAACAAAGAAGAAAACCACATTTTTAATTGGTTCCAATTTCGAAAATGTGAGTATTTCTAGGGCTGGGCAAAGTCAGCTTAATTGTACAACCACAACGTCGACACAAAATCTTCATGGTGGATGATGAAATCAAGGGAGGGGCCATGAACAGCATAGGACACAGACAGCAATGGAAATATGTTTTGTACTTTAAGAGGAAAAAAGGGTCCTTTCGGCTGCTGCCTTATTTTCATTTGGGGTCACCACAGCAGGTCCCAGGTGGCTCTGCATGTTGAATTGGCAGAAGTTTTATGCTGGATGTCCTTCCTGACACAACTCCACATTACATGGAGAAGTGTAGCAGGGGTGGGGCTTGAACTCGGAACCTTCCGCACTGAAACCAAGCGCACTGACCACTTGGTCACCACCCCTGCTCAAACTCTTTAATAAAAGAAGTCAACACATCTGGGTTTTTGACTACTGGTGAGAAAATAAAGGCAATCTAATAATGTGATACTAGAACTAAACCCACGACAGTTCAGTGGGTTTGTAGACAAAACAATTATGTTATTGCAAATGTCCTCAAAAATGAAAATAACCATCATGTTCAAACCCAAGTAACTGAGCAACTGTTCAAACCTGTCCTCACACAAATCAGCACAACGATGTCTGACAAAGAAAAGTGAGCTCAAGGTGTTGTAGTACAGCACATCTGTTCGTTCTCTACAGATGCCATTTACTCTTTATGGTCTGCTGCTGCCCAACCTACATTTTCTCCTCATCTTTTGAGTTTAGTGATGCTGATGAACAGTTCTGTGCCTCTTTGTGACGCATGGCACATTTCTTTGTGTACATTATCCATCTCCACAATTCATGCCAACCATCTGTGACCCCCGCCCCGGTGAGTACACACCTCGTTGTTCTTGCGTATGCCCACAGGTGACAAGTTCAGGATAAAATCTAGAATTCATGAACGTCTGTAAACATAAAAACAAACAAACAAACAAACAAAAAATGGCTCTGCAGAATGAGGAGTGAGAAGAGCCATGTCCAACATATGTGCTCGATAAGGTGGTTTATGATGTCTGTAGTTGTGTGCAAAATACGAATGGCAGAGGATTCTCTTTGTCTCTGGTCTGGGGCATAACTGCATTAAAACCCTAATGGAATTATCCTGCTAGAGTTGGCATTACACAGTAGTGCACAGAAGGGACAATAAAAGAAGATGACATAGAGAAAAGATGCAAGGATAAAGAAAGGGGGAAAGGAAGTTAGGGGAGGTTAAAACGACCACACAAGGCTAATCAGGTTTTATGGATTGACTGGACTAAAAGGCTGATGTTGCCTTTTGTCCTTTAAAATGCCTGGAGGCGTCCAGCTCTGTGTGTGTTGGTGGGCTTGGAGATCAGCCCAAGTTAATGAATGTCTGCACAGGCCACGACCACTGTTGTTCTGTCCCTCACGAGACATAGTCAATGCCAGATTTAAATTGCAATTGATTGGCTGCTTGTAAATTAGCAAAGAAAAAGGATGTGGGCAGTGCTAATATGATAAATAATACAGCGGACTGACCACTAAACACAATGGGAACATGTCACAATCTACATTAACTCTGCTGCAAAAAGGAATGCATTAAAAGATTAAAATGTACCCTTTGTGCACTTGTACAAGTACATCAATGAAAGACAGCACAGCATGTATCCACTTTGACAGCTTAGTAAATCTGACTAACACAATGCAATGATTTAAATGAACTGAATCATGCAAGCTCAAAAACAAGATGTGAAACAATGTCTTGGGCTTTTGTTAACTGGCTATGGCAAGTTAATTTTCAAATATGATCATTTTGTGTTCAAACTATGATAACAACAAAAGGTCAAAGACTGCAAAAACCTACATTTCAGAAAAAAAAAAATCATAACAGACAAACTGAAACAAGGCTGAACAGCACTGCAAGAGATTTGTCAAAAATGCTTCCCTTACACTGATGACAAGAATCCGCTGGGCAGAAAAATATTTAAATTAAGACTTGGACCGTTTACAGATGAGTCCTTGAATAATTAAAAAGTGGTTTGCACACAGTGTTAAATATGCAGCATTGCTCTCTGCAAAACCTCTCATCTTTTAAGGCCACTGCTCTTAAACCTTCTCTATTCTTACGAGAGACATAGTTGTGCTCTAAATTGTAAATATTTGGTCTCGGTGAAGGCTTAACTTTAGGGGGTGTTTGCTGGTTTGCTTCATTTGTAAAGATCAAAAAAAGATTCCAAACCTGTATTTGGGGGGAGGGGGGCTTCAACTCTTCTCTTCAAGACTTGCTTTAATTCACAAACTATGTTTTAACAACCATGTCGTAGCAGTGATCAGGCAACATGCCTCCTTTTCAAAACGTAATTCGTTAGGTAGACTATGAGTCTAAAGGCCCCCTGACACTTGCACAACTTTGATTCGCGCACTTCCACGTACAGTTGTGACGATTCCACCCACTGTGTTCCCAGCTGGATGCAGTGCTCTGTTCCACTGGCTGCCACGTGTTGTGCACTGGATGCTGCGTATATAAAATAATTATTTTGTAGCGGATTAATCATTTTCTCTTTGAGTTGTCTCCCTTTTATCGCTTCCACAATCACAGAGGGCTGTTCCAGCTGCAGCTTTTCTCTCGCGTGCTGAACGAGGCGGAGAAAGCATTTGGAACCATCTAAAAAGGTAATTATTTGTCATGTTTATACTGTAATAGCTTGGTAAAACAGTTGCATCTTCATCCCTTCTTGTGTGTAGCTATAAAAGTATGTTTATGATAGATTTAACATCTCGTTATAACCATTTAGACGAGCTGCATGCACTCTGATGCAGTGTGCTAACGCAATCACGCGCACTCACATGTAGTGTTTTTGAATTGTTTGCGTAATGTTCATATGAAGTTCACGTAATTGATGCATGATGGAGATTTTGAACATTTCTAAATTTTCTTTGCGCACTTGCACGAAGCTGCGCTGTTTACAACAGTTTACCAAGAATGTAAGAGGAGTTTACTCTTGTGCATGGCAGAGTGCGTGCAAGTGCGCGGATCAAAGTCGTGCAAGTGTCAGGGAGCCTTAAATCTAAGAGGGAGGTGTCCAACCCCTTACCACTTTGGCTACATGCCTCTACAGTTTCTGTGTGCAGGAGGACAACAGACATGACGAGAAGAAAAACTTGTTCATTTGTGTGGGAAATGCTATTTGTTTGAACATTAAGAAGGTTAATATCACATGCTATCAGTCTGATACAGACCTGGTGCATACTTGAAGCAAAGGAAAGTGTACATGTTTTTAAAACTTGCACTGAGCATGTGCTGGGTGTTGTTACCACTTTACTGTTGCAGAGAAAGACAGACGTGCTGTTGATCTGTGTGAATAAATTTAGAGTTGTTGTATTTTTATAGTGTAGGAGAATGTTAATGTACTTTTAAAAAAGTGCACTGCTGCTCTGTGGTAAACTTTGCCGCAGCACCGACTGCCTGCTCGCTCCACTGGACAGTTAATGTTTTTAAAATCTTCTTCGGCTGCTCCCGTTAAGGGTTGCCACAGCAGATCAATCGTTTCCATCTCACCCTGTCCTCCTTCCTCTGCCACACCAACCACCTGCAAGTCCTCCCTCAGAACATCCATAAACCTCCTCTTTGGCCTCCCTCTTCTCCTCCTGCCTTGTTCTATGACATTGAGAACTGCCCTCAGATGAACAAGCAAGCAAACTGATGGAAGTAAGTATGGACAGAACATCTTCCTTTCTCTCAGAATACTACCGTAATAGATGACTGTAATTCTCATGCTTACCCTGGAAAACATGTTGAGAACAGAAAAGGGAAAATAAATAAATAGTACAGTACCTGTAATACAAGAGGTTCTGGGTTGAATGCCAACGTCATGAGCAGCTGCATTCTTTCTGTGTCTTTGAGGTTCTTGAGCAAGAAGCTGCCTGAATCTTTAGTCTCCGCATATCTGCGGACAACACGGTCCAGTAGCCTCTGAGAAGGGCAGTGCACCAGGTCTGACCAGCCTTCCACCACATCTGGAGTAAGCAAACGAACATCGCCATTGATCCGGGCAAATTCGGTCTTGTACATTGCCTGGATGAGGTCACAGCGCGGCCTGCCTGTGGCCCTCTTGCAAATTTTCTGGTCTATGTCGGCAAGCTCCTGGTTGGAGCCAAGTCGTTTGAGCACTATGCGACGGGTGCCTTCCCTGGGTTCACCATACTGAGCAAAGTAAACGTTCTTCACATTGAAGACATCCAGGAACCGCAGTCGGCCCCAGGTCTCAAAAGAAACCTGGCTGTTCATGAACTTGCGACACCAGCTTGTACCGAAACAGGCGGGACACTTATTGAGGTTGATGAAGCGTCTGTCAGTGAGTTCATTCTTCTGAAAGGAGGCGAAAAGGTTGTGTGTGTTGATCAACAAAATAACAAACAATCCCACCACCAGTAGGAGCTTCAGACAGCGGTAAAGGCGGCCAAGTTTGAGAGGCAGGAAGCGCAGCATGTTGGGGGTGGGGGATCTAGAAGGGTAGGGAGGAGGAGAGGTATTGAGATGATCGTCAGGGAGTTAACCTCAATGCCTTTCGATCATGCTGTACTGGAGTAGCTTCTAAAGGAGTAGGCAGGGACAAGATTGGCACAGCTGCCTTGTGCCAGTCTCTGCCGGAGGCCAGTGAGTCATGTTCTCCCTTCTTAATGCGAGTGCAACCTTGAACCAACAGGCCTGAAATCAAGCAGAGAAAGACAGGGAACTCATTACTTCAGGCCACATAAAATGGATGCATTTCACAATACACAACTTGCCCTTTTTGATCACAGATAAATGAACAGTTTAATTTCTCTTCTGCTGGGTCTCTAACAGGAATGTGTAACTCTTAACACACATTAGCACCTATAAAACACAATAGCACTTTCTCTGGCAGATGAAACCGTCTCACAAATTTGAATTGCTCGGGTCAGTTGAGAAATTTCATTACTTTCTGAGCAAAAATGAGATGGCCCACAGCCAATGCAATAAACTGGTATGTGTCTGTTTCAGCCCGTTGTCTTTGGGATATCATTTCTTTTTACTCACCCCTAAAAAAAATAAAAAAATAAAAATAAAACTGCAGAAAAGGGGAAAATAAAGTGTCATTCCTCAAATTAAGAAGAAATGTACAACATACTTTCCTTTAATAAATAAAACCAAGCTGCCCTCTGAGGATTATACTTCAGAGGACATCCCTCTGAAGTCATAGAAGCATCCATCAATTTTCCTCCGAAGCACAGAAAAATAACACACTGTCTGCATACCTCAACAGAACAAATTTTCTCCTCCATCTTCAAATGCTGCAACCTCACTCTGGATTTAAAGGAGTCATGCTGGGTATAGTTTAACCTTTTGATCACAATCGCCTAACTACACTTTAATCATACTTTGAAGACTTTTCTTTGAAATTTGTAGTCTCAGTAAAATCAGGTTTTCAGTGGGGGGGGGCTAGAATACCTCTCTCAGCATACCAACACATCACTAAATAACTATGCAGGTGTGGAACACAGTGTCAGAACCAAGTCCAGTTACACCCACCCCAATCCACAGTCATTTTTATAAGTCTCCTCAAGGAAGACAATGACTTGGGCCATGCAAATTACAGGTCATTAGGCATGCCTATTAATCCAGCTTATTTGAGAGAGCACAGCTAACAAGCAGACACACACAACTGTGATTACTTAGCGCGTCACTGGGTTTCAAACATTTAGATCGAAACAGCTAAGATATGAAGAGACCCTGTGGCTGCAGGCGGTTGGGACACATATGACTATAAAGTGTAAGGTAAGAAGTAGGGCTGCAGCTATCTAATATTTTGGAAATTGAGTATTCTAGCAATTATTTAATCGATTAATCTGATAAAAAGTACTTTTGTGTTTTTAAACAACATCAATAGTCCAGGGCTCTCTCCAAGCAATGGCACAATGTCACTGCGCCATCACGCAGATTGTCAAATTTAGAGTGTCCATTTCTGTTTTCCTGGGTAATTATTTATTTTTTCATGTCTTAAGTTTTGGACCTTTCCAGGTGGCAGGAGCTCAGCACATCACTGACACCAGACCGTAAGCGCAGTCAGTCCGCACCTGTACGTGCGCACAGCCTGTGAAAAACTGGTCTCTGGTGTGCACCTTTTCCACAAAAGCCACACTGATAAAACTGCTCTGCACCCTGTCGATGAAAACTCTGATCAAATCGGAATAAAGGCAGTTTTTGAATAAACTTGATTGACTTAAAGTGTACACAGAGTGGAGAGCAGCCAGTGGACCAAAGCATGTTTTTTTTTTTTTTAAATACACAAACACACTGCTTCGCTTTAAATGTGCATTAAGTTTATTTCAGATGATCAGCATGGACCCTATTTCTCTTAAAAGGCTTAATTTTACTCTGGGTGTCACGTTGGAAAGTTGTAGCTTCTGGTGCTAAATTGATTAGCTCTTACACGGCTTATGCGCATGCTCAAGTCTTCTTGTTTTTTTGTTGTTTTTTTTTCTTTTCTGGGGACATTACAGCGCTGCACACAGGCCTGGCATATGTACATTAAACGTAGCTTCGAGGCACAGAATTTGCCTCGAACATTTTTTGTAATCGAATTATTCAAGTTACTCAACAAATCGTTTGAGCCCTAATAAGAAGCTGAATGTGCTAGTTCTTACCCAACACCTGTCTGAGAACACCTCAGTTAGATCAGAGCAACGTCACCAATGTAAAGCTAGATGTCAGTGAAAACTACAGACACCTACACTACATATTTCTGCAAGAAAGGTTTATGCACTTTATTCTAACTGCAATCTCAAGACATTTTATGCAATGACTTACTCAAATAGTACAATAAATAGAACTAATGAGAAAATGTCATGTTTGTTTTAACTCTGAACTCAACAGATAATGGATAATACAAAACACTCTTAAATTTTGATATGGCATTCAGTTCTTTAAAAGGCAGAGTGTAATAACAATTATGGGCTTAAAAAAAAAAGACTAATCTACAACAGTTTCATGGACATACTTCATGCTGACATTAACTTAAGATGAGGAAGTGAAAAGGTAGAAATCAGCATTCTTCTCATGCACTTTGTCTGTAACAGCATTTCACTGAGCAAGCCAAATAAAGAAAATGTAGGTCCGCACTGGGTCGACTCTGACAGAATGCCTGTTGTGTGATAAATGAACAATAACCAAATAACCCCTCAGCTGCAGCCATTCAGCAAACAAGACCAACAGAATAATCTAATTTTATGTAAAAGGGCGGGGGGAGTGCCCATTCAATTTAATAAGCTATTCATATTCCACAAGGAAGAAAAATTGGGGGTGCCAAAAAAAAAAAAAAAAAAAAAAAAAAAAAAACGAAAAAAAAAAAAAAGCAGAAATTGCCTTGGTGGCCAAAAAACTAGACATTGGAAATAAAAAAAGTGACATACAAGTACAGCTTGGAGATAAAACAATGACTACAATGGTTTGTGATAAAATTGACATCAATAACAAGGATAAGCTTTAGATTGTTATACTCAATATGGACAGATCCAACAGCCTGTTACACACAGCAGAAACAAACATGACAAGAACATTTGAAGTTTTTAAGCTTGCCCAGTAAAGTGCAGGACCATTTCTGACCACAAAGTGTTGTTTTAGATACCGGTGATGAAAAGAATATGGGAATCGAAGCAAAATGAAGAGAGATAGAAGCTTGGATTCCATTACATTTTTGGACAAAAGTTGAGAGATATTTTCAGAATGTAGATTTACAAAAAAAAAAAAAAAGTTGCAAAATGACATTTCTATTGACTGATGTAATGCGACTTGGTGGCTTTTGTACTTTCACGACAACTGCCATTCCAGGCTTTCGAAAGAACCGAAATTCCAGCAGTTATGGCAACACATCAGTAAATCCTGATTTTTTTTTTTTAATCCAATATTGCTGCAATATCATCTCTTATAACATTTAACAAGCTCTCGGTCTCTACCTTCGTCCACATGTACCGTGCCATGTGACTCTTTCTGTACGTCACGTTACATGTAATACCAGAAAAACTGTTTCCATGGCACTTTTGTGAAATAATGCAAGGAAGACACGCACATCCAAAACACATAAAAAGGCATGCTGGACCAAGAAAAATTGTATCCCTTCGTCAGACTTATCTGACAAAGGGCAAGTTGCCTGAAATATTATGTCTTGTTAAAAAAACCTTTTTTGTATCAGAGCGCTGTGGTTGTGCGGATCATTTGGTTTCTATTTTTGGTACTTTTGTGAAATAAGGCTTTTTTGAATCATTTCAAAAGCCACCTCATGAGAGCGTAAAAACCTTTCTATGATATTTCAATAATTTTAAAATGCACGGTTCCATAAAACAGGAGAAGAAATATTTAGAGGACTGTTGTGTCCCATATTGTTCTGATTCATCCAAACTTAACAGCATACCAAGTTTTTATGGCTTTCCAAACACAGCCAAACAGCCTCTTTTAGCAGTAGTGAGGAGTTAACAACGCATTTTGCAAAGATTTTAATTTAGCTATGATGTAGAGAATTTCACCAGATGAAGCACATAAGCAGACCAAGGCTAGCATTTGAAGTTAGCTAATGTTACTCAGGGTTCTCTTTAAAGGCCCGGTCACACGGCACTTAACGAAGCCCAAACGAAACAAGAAATCTGGACTTTCACTGGCATTGTTTAACCTTAACGCAGCTTCATTCCTGCAGCTGGCGCTTCATCAGGATTTTTAAACTGTCGAAAAGTTTGAACCTAAACCTCAATTTGTCTGTATTTCATTTTGCTGTCATTTTTGCTGATGGTTTCTTATCATTTGCTTAATTTCTTTAACGTTAACATTTCATTCGTCCAGCTGAATGTTTTATACAGTACAGAAGGTGGTTTGCGAGCGCTGCTGTGGAGGAGAGATGGTGCTGGTGTGTGGTGTGGGGCTTCTGGCGCTGCTTGGGATGGGGCAAGTGTGGATACTGTCATGCCGTGATGCTGGCCAGCCACGAAGAATTTGTTGGCCTCTTACACCAGCGCGCAGCAATCCACGATCGTGGTGTTGGCCACCGCTGCACACACCTGAGGAGGGAGGTGTTGCAACAGCATTCTGTCCATGAACTCTGAAGGGCTTGCTGTCTTTCAGCCCGTGCAGAGAGAAGGGCCTGCTGGCCCTTTCAGAATTTGACAGTTCAAAAGTTTTGAGGAGGTGATCCTTCATGGCTGCGTTTTTGTTTGCAGCAGAGGGACTTTGCAGGAGTGCAATCAGCCTTGTTACCGTGGAGCTGCTGAGGGCCCACACGACTTAATAATATTTTGTGTTGTCTGCGGGGATCTCTCAGAGTGAACTGCACCTTAGTTTGTGCAAACCAGGTGGCAGTTTACAGAAGCGCGACCTTGAGTATCAAGTGTGAAATGTTTCAGCAGCAGACATTAGCATGTGAACAGCTTTGAGTCACCGACGAGTGACATAAACAGAAAATCCAAAGTGATCACAAATAGTTGTATTTTTTTCTTAATGTTGCAGTCGCTGAATTATGCACAAGACCGTCCTTTTGTGCGCGCGTGTACGTGTGCTACAACATATCCAAACACTGAATACATTCATCCAGAATCAATCAGCTGAATAGAATGTGAAGCGCACGTGTGTGTGTGAGATCAGAACTAGTAATTGAACCCACGCACATGCATGACTGACTGCATGATCACACAGCTGCCTCTCTCTCTCTCTGTCTCTCTCTCCCCCTCTCTCTAACACAGTGGATTGGATCGCACGCTTCAGAGCTCTGTCCCACAGCCGAGTCCTGGAATGCAGAGCAGAATGCAGACATGCACTGCTCCAGCAGTGGCTCCTGGCACATTTCGTTTAAAGCGTCAAAGTCAATGTCGGCTTCGGTTTTGTTTCGTTCTGCTTTCGTTCCTTTTGCACTCTTGATATGTAGGCGATTCGGTGATGGGAAAAGTGAAGGCCCATTCGTCCACCTTTTTGTGACGATTTGTGACTTTATGGCTTTTTTTCCTTCATTCAGCTACCATTGTATACCGTGTGACCGGCCATAAGCAATTCACCCTATTGACGTATCCCATAATCCCCTGCACACCAGAGAGTCGCTGCAGTCAAACAACATAAGAGAATCCACATGATGACAATTGTAAATGAATATTATACTACAAAAATATAATCTTTTTATGCTTTTCATCACGTTAATAAGAGACTGCATGCATGATACCCTGAAAACTTGCTAAAACAATTAGAACGAATAATCCGTGTCTGCTACATTTAATCTGCGTGGAATTTAATGAACGCAAACTGAATTTCAGACATATTATATACGAGGTCTGTCAATAAAGTATAGGTCCTTTTTATTTTTTTCAAAAACTATATGGATTTCATTCATATGTTTTTACGTCAGACATGCTTGAACCCTCGTGCGCATGCGTGAGTTTTTCCACGCCTGTCGGTGACGTCATTCGCCTGTGAGCACTCCTTGTGGGAGGAGTCGTCCAGCCCCTCGTCGGAATTCCTTTGTCTGAGAAGTTGCTGAGAGACTGGCGCTTTGTTTGATCAAAATTTTTTCTAAACCTGTGAGACACATCGAAGTGGACACGGTTCGAAAAATTAAGCTGGTTTTCGGTGAAAATTTTAACGGCTGATGAGAGATTTTGAGGTGATACTGTCGCTTTAAGGACTTCCCATGGTGCGAGACATCGTGCAGCGCTCTCAGGCGCCGTCGTCAGCCTGTTTCAAGCTGAAAACCTCCACATTTCAGGCTCTATTGATCCAGGACGTTTGTGAGAGAACAGAGAAGTTTCAGAAGAAGTCGGTTTCAGTATTTTATCCGGATATTCCACTGTTAAAGGAGATTTTTTTAAATGAAAGACGTGCAGACGGATTGCAGCATCGGCTCGCAGCCGCCGCGACGCTCCGCCACAGGAAAAACATCTCTGTTGGAAGCCTTAAGGACAAGTTGGAACATGTCCAGCTGTTAAACAATTTCTCATATACTCACTCCACTGAAAGCCATCAAAAGCTGCCTGGATTTTACAAATGGTTATCAACACGGAGGTGTTTTTCCTGTGCCGCCGCACCGCGCCGGCTGCATCCCGACGCGCAGACCCGTCCACACGTCTTTCATTAAAAAAAAAAATCTCCTTTAACAGTGGAATATCCGGATTAAAATGCTGAAACCGACTTCTTCTGAAACTTCTCTGTTCTCTCACGACATCCTGGATCAATAGAACCTGAAATGTGGAGGTTTTCAGCTTGAAACAGACTGACGACGGCGCCTAAGAGCGCTGCGCGACGTCTCGCACCGTGGGAAGTCCTTAAAGCGACAGTATCACCTCAAAATCTCTCATCAGCCGTTAAAATTTTCACTGAAAACCATCTTAATTTTTCGAACCGTGTCCACTTCGATGTGTCTCACAGGTTTAGAAAAAGTTTTTATCAAACAAAGTGCCAGTCTCTCAGCAACTTCTCAGACAAAGGAATTCCGACGAGGGGCTGGACGACTCCTCCCACAAGGAGTGCTCACAGGCAAATGACGTCACCGACAGGCGTGGAAAAACTCACGCATGCGCACGAGGGTTCAAGCATGTCTGACGTAAAAACATATGAATGAAATCCATATAGTTTTTGAAAAAAATATAAAGGACCTATACTTTATTGACAGACCTCGTATATTATTCTGGAACAAAGAGGCCAAACAGTGTTGTAAAGAACAATAATCAAGACGTTAAAGAGCAAACTTCACTTTCCCCCAGAACGACATGATCAGGAAGCGAGTGTAGCTCACAGCAGCTCCCATTGAAAATAACGGACAGACAGCCTGTGATTCTCACGTTTATATAAAACAAACGCAATAACAACATCTATAAACCCAGAGAATATATTCATGAGAGTTTTAGGCACAATATAAAAATAGTTTTATGTTGCGATGTTAATTGTTGTGTGTTGGGGGGTTTGGCTGGACATTTTGGTGTTTTCTTTTCTTTGCTCTCCAGGTGGTATGCAAACTGGTTTTATGTCTGTGGAGAAGGTGCTGGCAGAAGAGTCCTTCACTCTCATCAGCATGATTTGCAGCACCTGTGGATGATGCTCACGTGCAACCTTAAAGACTTTCAGCTGAAGCAGATAATGAGATGGCGTTCTGCATTTAAGCCATGAGTGATTCGAGCAGAATTGCCGGGAACTCGACCTTGTGACGTTCGTTTGTGAGACGCTGAGGACCGCGCCTGGGTTTGACACATCGTGCCTGTGAAGGAGGACGGGTGAGGGACACATGCTGTCAGCACACATCAGAGGTGATTGATTGTCTGAATAAGTGTTAATAGTAATTTGGTATTTTGTTACGCAGTATATTTGAACATTGATGAGAATTGTGCAGCTCGCTTCTCACGGCCGTGGCGTGCGGACTGATGATCCTCCACCTGTTGTGAGAAGCTGCTCATTTACATAAAGCTTAAATTCAGACCTGAATGTGTTGCTGATAGTGTGTGCCTTTGAAGGATATTAGTTGTAGCTGTTGACTTACCTCACCTCTTCTATCCTTCACAGAGTCAGTTTGTCGTGTCCACCTGGGGGGTGTTTGGGGGTGAGTCTGGGTCCAGAAGCGCCGAGCTTTGATCCATTTCGGCGCTGGAGAGCGCGCCGTCCTTCACTCCGCCAGACAAACGCACTTTTATATTGTACACCAAGTATTGCACAAGAGGGGAAAATAAAATTATTTTGTTTTTGGAACCGCTTTCTGGTTATTTAGCGCTGGGTTCAGTCAGACGCAGCTCCGCTCCTCAACCCGCGTCTGCACATAACAGTTAATGGTGCTGTCTGTGTGCAGCGGTTAAAGTGCAGCCCGATCAGAGCCTCTCAATGCAGTTCTCAATGTTACTGAGATCTTGCAGCGTGGCGAACTCTTCGAAGTTTTGCGGGATTTGAAACGTCAACAGGGCAAATTAAATAATAGTGCTGCGCCATAATGTAGATTTTCAAATTGAGGGTGTTCCCACTCCGTTTTCCCAGGTAATTATCTTTTTTACAGCGAAATCGCCAATCAGTGGAGGGGCATGCACGTGAACACGGGATGAGAGAAACTGGGCTTAGGACTGCAGATTTTCAGCAAAAGTCATATTGATAAATTCGCTGTGTACCCTGTTGAAGAACAGATGAAATCTCTGGTCAAATCCGCAAATAATAATCCAAATTAGTGCCTTTTTTGTTGTTGAATAGTACTTGATTCACTTAAACATGCGCCCTTTTGCTTTGTATGCGAGGTGGTAAGCAGCCAGTAGACCAACACACAGCGCCGTGTTTTAAAAATACACAAACACACTGCTTTGTTTTAAATACATAAATGTACTTCCGATGATCAGCCCAGAGTCAATGAGAAAAGCCAGCGAATGCTCTCTCAAAAGGCTTTATTTTACTCAGTGTCCTACTTTGTAGAGTTTGTGCTTCTGTTGCTACATTGATTAGCTTCTTACACCTATCACACATGCTCCACCTCTTCTCCATTTTTTGTGAGAGCATTACAGCACCACATACAGGCCTGACATACATACTACAGTGTTTTCAGTGGATTTGTGTGTGCACATATTTCTTGAAACGGTGCAACTCATTGAAAAAGACAGAAAAAGCTTCTTCTACCTGTCTTCATGTGGACAATAGCTTACTTTGGAATTTTAGATAAGATGTGCACTTGAATTTTCTGGAAATGGCTTACATTATTAGTTGAAAAAAGGCAAAATGCTCAAGCTTCTCTCTGCTGGGGGGGGGGGTGGGGGGGACATGCAGGAAGCAGCTTTAGAATGTTACCATTGTTGGACAAGGAACAATGGAGTTAGTATTAAGTAGAATGCAGACGTGACTGTGCAACTAATAAATTATATATATTATAAGAAATAGTGATCAAATTGGAAAAATCTAAGTGTTTGTTGTCTTTATCTTTCATATTTACAAAAACCTTCCCATAGGGATGTGTGGACTTGTGACAAGTTTTACAGCATAACTGCTGTGAAACAATCACAACCTAAGTTTTATTTTTGGTTGAGTAAACGTTTGCATGGAAATTGTCTCCCTCACTGACACCCCACACCTACTCCTAATTCATCATCAATAGAGTATAGATTAACCATTCAGCAGGGCGCAGACACCTTTTTGAGATATTACATACATAACACAAAGCTTCGTTTGCAATTGATCATGTGCATCAAAGTTCACCAGATTTGACTGAAATACTGCATATTGTTTTTGAATTATTTTGTATAACTGGAGGGAATGGGGGCAGCAAGGTAGCTTAGTGGTTAGCACTGATGCCTCACAGCAAGAAAGATGTGAGATTGCTTCCCACCCTTTCTGTGTGGAGTTTGCATGTTCTTCCCGTGTCTGTAAGTTCCCACCATGTGCTCCGGCTTCCTCCCACATCCAAAGACATGCAGGTTAGGTGGATTGGAAACTTTAAATCGTCCGTAGGTGTGCGTGCGGGTGTGAATATGTTTGTTTGTCTATATGCGGCCCTGCAACAGACAGATGTCCTGGTCCAGGGTGTATCCTGCCTCCCACCCTGAGTGCTGGGATATGCTCTAGCACCCCTGTGACCCTCAACTGGAATAAGCAGGTATAGATAAAGGATGGATGGAGGGAGGGAATGGACTTGTATCCATCCATTAATATGTCCCCTCACTGCATTTTAGAACATACAACCCCTGGCAAAAATTATGGAATCACCGGCCTCGGAGGATGTTCATTCAGTTGTTTAATTTTGTAGAAAAAAAAAGCAGATCACAGACATGACACAAAACTAAAGTCATTTCAAATGGCAACTTTCTGGCTTTAAGAAACACTATAAGAAATCAAGAAAAAAGATTGTGGCAGTCAGTAACGGTTACTTTTTTAGACCAAGCAGAGGAAAAAAAAATGGAATCACTCAATTCTGAGGAAAAAATTATGGAATCATGAAAAACAAAAGAACGCTCCAACAACTAGTATTTTGTTGCAGCACCTCTGGCTTTTATAACAGCTTGCAGTCTCTGAGGCATGGACTTAATGAGTGACAAACAGTACTCTTCATCAATCTGGCTCCAGCTTTCTCTGATTGCTGTTGCCAGATCAGCTTTGCAGGTTGGAGCCTTGTCATGGACCATGTTCTTCAACTTCAACCAAAGATTTTCAATTGGATTAAGATCCGGACTATTTGCAGGCCAAGATGCATTATCATCTTGAAAAATGACATCATCCCCACCCAAACATCCTTTCAATTGATGGGATAAGAAAAGTGTCCAAAATATCAACGTAAATTTGTGCATTTATTGATGATGTAATGACAGCCATTTCCCCAGTGCCTTTACCTGACATGCAGCCCCATATCATCAATGACTGTAGAAATTTACATGTTCTCTTCAGGCAGTCATCTTTATAAATCTCATTGGAATGGCACCAAACAAACGTTCCAGCATCATCACCTTGCTCAATGCAGATTCGAGATTCATCACCGAATATGACTTTCATCCAGTCATCCACAGTCCACGACTGCTTTTCCTTAGCCCATTGTAACCTTGTTTTTTTCCTGTTTAGGTGTTAATGATGGCTTTCGTTTAGCTTTTGTGTATGTAAATCCCATTTCTTACAGTTTCTTACAGTTCAGTCACAGACGTTGACTCCAGTTTCCTCCCATTCGTTCCTCACTTGTTTTGTAGTGCATTTTTGATTTTTGAGACATATTGCTTTAAGTTTTCTGTCTTGACGCTTTGATGTCTTCCTTGGTCTACCAGTATGTTTGCCTTTAACAACCTTCCCATATTGTTTGTATTTGGTCCAGAGTTCAGACACAGCTGACTGTGAACAACCAACATCTTTTGCAACATTGCATGATGATTTACCCTATTTTAAGAGTTTGATAATCCTCTCCTTTGTTTCAACTGACATCTCTCGTGTTGGAGCCATGATTCAGGTCAGTCCACTTGGTGCAACAG
Source organism: Thalassophryne amazonica (assembly GCF_902500255.1). Taxonomy (NCBI): domain Eukaryota; kingdom Metazoa; phylum Chordata; class Actinopteri; order Batrachoidiformes; family Batrachoididae; genus Thalassophryne; species Thalassophryne amazonica. The sequence goes on along the minus strand of NC_047103.1, from coordinate 40,683,224 downwards.
CTCTCCAAGGTGCGATCACTCCTTTTTAGATGCAGACTAACGAGCAGATCTGATTTGATGCAGGTGTTAGTTTTGGGGATGAAACTTTACAGGGTGATTCCATAATTTATTCCTCAGAATTGAGTGAGTCCATATTTTTTTCCCACTGCTTGGTCTAAAAAAGTAACCGTTACTGACTGCCACAATTTTTTTTCTTGATTTCTTATAGTGTTTCTTAAGCCAGAAAGTTGCCATTTGAAATGACTTTAGTTTTGTGTCATGTCTGTGATCTGCTTTTTTTCTACAAAATTAAACAACTGAATGAACATCTTCCGAGGCTGGTGATTCCATAATTTTTCCCAGGGGTTGTACATACCTGGGCTTTTCCAAAGGATGACCTTCACCCTTTCCAAAAGGTCAATAAAATTAATAAATAACCCTTGTCATCGTTTTCCCTGTTCATTTTTGATTACAGAGGAAACAATCTGTCATTGGTATGAGCATTCCTCCAATGTGCCATCAAGCATTTAACACAGGTAGGAAGGTAGGAGGTTGAAGGGTGGTCCTCAGAAGAACCATGACCTTGTCCACACTGAGGAAATTTTGCCTCTTGCCTCACAGAAACAATAAAGACATACGGCTGGCTGGAACAAGCTCCGAACAAGACCTCAATGCTGGCTGCAGAGTAATGAGTTGCACAGACTGGCAGCAGGCAGCGGAGAGTTGCATAGCTTCTTCCTCTCAAGAGAACGTTTTACCCAGCAATTACCAGAGAAGCAATACTTGGAATACACTGCGTCAATGACTGTGCTAATTGCTGGAGGGAAATGATCATCTAGATGCTGCACTCTCCTTATATTGGTGAGAAAACTCAGGAACTGACAACGAAATACCTTAACATGTCAATGTATCAGCCTTGATTTTGTACTGTCATTTAGCATGAAGGTTTTATGCAGTCTGCTAATGGTGTAAATAGCGACACATATTCCACTCTAGTTAACATCAGGGATAATTTTTCACCTAGCAATCATTCGACTGCTTCTTGTGAATTTTACACCTGCAGTAGAGTTAACTCCTTCACAAAGTGTTGCCATTTGCTACTTCATGGCTTGAAGTTTTTTTTTTTAACAGCGATATCTGGAGGAGAGTAAAACAGATGGTATAAGATCTGGCAAGAGTGCCCACTTAGGCTTTGACAAGGGTAAGGTTCATGTAAAACTCCAAATTAAAGCCAGATGTCACATCATCTAACACATATGTAACACACTGGAATGGCAGTGGTGGTGAAAGTTAAAACCGTATTCTCTTTCGGACAAACGTCATTGTGCCCGCAGAAACTTGTGTTTTAAATTATCCCGTCTTCCCCTCCTGGTGCCTCTGCTCAGTCTTCATTCTAAGCACAGGGATGCACAACACCAAGAGGAAAACCCTGTTTAGTATAAGTAACAAATTACCTCTGATCATACAGAGCTGCTGCCAAAAATGGGCCAAGAAACTTTTTCAGCATACTCACTCCACAAAGCGCGGTGGTGAGCGCTTCGAAAGAGAAGCAAAGAAAAGAGGACGAATCAAAGGACGCCTGACTCCTCATGCATGGGAGATGAGTTTCACATTCAGTGTGTTCCAAGTTTGGCAATTGTTAAGAGCCACAAAATGGCTCATTACTGGGACAGAAAAATCGGAAGATGAAGTAACAGGCCCTGTGTGGCTTAAAACAGAATGGCAAAGGTTGACACAAAGAAGATGACATCTTAATATCTCAATATTCAAACTTTATTAAACTTAGATTGTGACAGAATAAGCCATATAAGGAAGCAGAGATTGAAAAGAAAAAAAAAAAGTTATTGAAAAATCTTCTGCTCATTGTGCAAAACTAGTTGCAGGTCACAATCAACCACAGCAAGGTTAATGGTGCTGTAGTGCACTTACCCAGTCTCATCTTGGAAACAAAATCAATTCTTCGTGTGGCACACACACACACACACACACACACACACACACACATACATATACATACATACACACACACATCTTCAACCACTTAGTCCAATTAAGGGTCGCGGGGGGCTGGAGCCTATGCCAGCAGTCATAGAGCACAAGGCAGGGTACACCCAGGACAGGACGCCAATCTGGACCACAAACAAACAAACACAGTCACACCCACTTGCACACTGCCCGACAATTTAAAGATTCCAATCCACCTAACCGGTATGTCTTTGGATGTGGCGGGAATTGAACCCATGACCTTCTCACTGTGAGGCAACAGTGCTAACCACTCCACCCCTCAAACTCTCTCATAATTGTCTTAAATAAAGGACAAAAAAGGACATACGAGGGCTGTCAATAAAGTATAGGTCCTTTTTATTTTTTTCAAAAACTATATGGATTTCATTCATATGTTTTTACGTCAGACATGCTTGAACCCTCGTGCGCATGCGTGAGTTTTTCCATGCCTGTCGGTGACGTCGTTCGCCTGTGAGCACTCCTTGTGGTAGGAGTCGTCCAGCCCCTCGTCAGAATTCCTTTGTCTGAGAAGTTGCTGAGAGACTGGCGCTTTGTTTGATCAAAATTTTTTCTAAACCTGTGAGACACATCGAAGTGGACACGGTTCGAAAAATTAAGCTGGTTTTCAGTGAAAATTTTAACGGCTGATGAGAGATTTTGAGGTGATACTGTCGCTTTAAGGACTTCCCACGGTGAGAGACGTCGCGCAGCGCTTTCAGGCGCCGTCGTCAGCCTGTTTCAAGCTGAAAACCTCCACATTTCAGGCTCTATTGATCCAGGACGTCATGAGAGAACAGAGAAGTTTCAGAAGAAGTCGGTTTTATTCCACTGTTAAAGGAGATTTTTTTAATGAAAGACGTGCGGACGGGTCTGCGCGTCGGGACGCAGCCGACACGGTGCGGCGGCACAGGAAAAACCCCTCCGTGTTGATAACCATTTGTAAAATCCAGGCGGCTTTTGATGGCTTTCAGTGGAGTGAGTATATGAGAAATTGTTTAACAGCTGGACATGTTCCAACTTGTCCTTAAGGCTTCCAACAGAGGTGTTTTTCCTGTGGCGGAGCGTCGCGGCGGCTGCGAGCCGACGCTGCAATCCGTCCGCACGTCTTTCATTAAAAAAATCTCCTTTAACAGTGCAATATCCGGATAAAATGCTGAAACCGACTTCTTCTGAAACTTCTCTGTTCTCTCACGACGTCCTGGATCAATAGAGCCTGAAATGTGGAGGTTTTCAGCTTGAAACAGGCTGACGACGGCACCTGAGAGCGCTGCACGACGTCTCGCACCGTGGGAAGTCCTTAAAGCGACAGTATCACCTCAAAATCTCTCATCAGCCGTTAAAATTTTCACTGAAAACCAGCTTAATTTTTCGAACCGTGTCCACTTCGATGTGTCTCACAGGTTTAGAAAAAATTTTGATCAAACAAAGCGCCAGTCTCTCAGCAACTTCTCAGACAAAGGAATTCCGACAACTCCTCCCACAAGGAGTGCTCACAGGCGAATGACGTCACCGACAGGCGTGGAAAAACTCACGCATGCGCACGAGGGTTCAAGCATGTCTGACGTAAAAACATATGAATGAAATCCATATAGTTTTTGAAAAAAATAAAAAGGACCTATACTTTATTGACAGACCTCGTAAGTCCTGCTCACAGACTGATTGGCAGAGAAAGGACATGTCCACATCAAGTATAACTCCAGACACCTCCACATTTACTCATGAACGGTTCATTCGTGTGCGCGCCAATGCAGCACGCGGTCAAAGGAAGAAAGATAAACTAAAAGAGAAATCAGAGCACTGACCTGCAGCCCTACACAAGAACAAATATAAACTAAAAGAGAAATCAGAGTACACAGTCTGGCCACAGATCCTTCTCTGCGTTCTCACCTCATCCCTGCCTGCCTGCTGCGCACACCTGATGCAGACATTCCTGTGTCTTCATGACACCGCATGAAGCAACTCGAAGCAGGCCCGGTGTGAAAGGTGCTTTAGCATTTAGATAAGGGATTCATAATATGAAACTACCAAATACAAAATAAATAGGGCTGAAACGATTAATCGAGTAATTTGAATAATTCGATTACAAAAAATGTTTGAGGCAAATTCTGTGTCTCGAAGCTTCGTTTAACGTTGTAGTACATATGCCAGGCCTGTGTGTGGCACTATAATGTCCCCAGAAAAACAAACAGAAGAAGACTACAGCAAGCGCTAATCACATTAGCACAAAAGCTACAGCTTTCCAACAGAATGAAATAAAGCCTTTTAGGAAAAAGATGGTCCACGCTGATCATCTGAAATAGCTTACTGTGCATTTAAAGCAAAGCAGTGTGTTTGTTTAAATAAATAAAAAAAAAGTTTTGTCCGGTGGCCACTAGGGAGTCCCGATCTGATCACGTAATCGGAAATCGGACCCGATCACGTGGTTTCAGACTTGATCGAAATCGGACGTTGCATCCCGATCAGGAATCCGATATAGATTTTATCCTCATTATTTTGATCAGCGCTATTTCAGTCTCATTATTGTAGATTAATGGGCCTTTCACGCGTCGGAAGCGTCAGAGGCGTGAGATGCGTTGCTTTTTAGAGGCGTCAGAAGCTTTTGACGTGACAGCAGGACCCGGTCCTGACCAAGTCCTCAGTACGACGATCTGTCACCTGATTAACAAAAAGAAAAAAACTAATTGTCCTGTGATCGTTTGTCTGCAAAACGGAGCAAGAGGTGGTGTGTGCACGAGCGACGTGCGCACTCATCACATTTAGGAGCGCGTCTTAAAGAGCTTCCGTCTTCATTCACGTTCACTGCGCTGCTCTGAACTTGAACACTAATAAAGCGTCAGAGGGGTACACTGAGGAATGTCAAGACGCATAAGTTGTTTTTTTTTTCCTTTTACTTTTCAAGTTGATTTTTGAACTTTCGACGCTCTGAGCTGTGACGTAGCTTCGCGCTGTCCAATAGGAACGATGCGTTGGGCCAAAACACAGAAGGGGAGGTGATGGTCTAGTGGTTAAGGTGTTTGGCTTGAGTCCAGAAGATCATGGGTTCAAATCCCCGCTTAAAATCAAATTTCAATTTCAATTTCAAAATTCAAATCACTAAGGGCCCTTGGGCAAAGCCTTTAATCCCCTATTGCTCCCAGTGTGTAGTGAGCGCCTTGTATGGCAGAACCCTAACATCGGGGTGAATGTCAGGGTCAGAACTCCCTTCTGTCTGATCATTTCTTAATAACATTTACATTTACTCTGATGGACTATCCAGCAGTGGGGAATACGTTTCATTACACTAGAAGTCTTTCAGAAAGCGCTGTAACTAGGTTTAAGGATATGATTCCTTCTTTATGTTCTCTAATGCCATATACCAACACAGTGCAGAGTAGCTACCTAAACTCTCTAAGTGAGACAGAGTATCTCGTCAATAGTTTTACATCCTCATTGAAGACAACTTTGGATGCTGTAGCTCCTCTGAAAAAGAGAGCTTTAAATCAGAAGTGCCTGACTCCGTGGTATAACTCACAAACTCGCAGCTTAAAGCATATAACCCGTAAGTTGGACAGGAAATGGCGTCTCACTAATTTAGAAGATCTTCACTTAGCCTGGAAAAAGAGTCTGTTGCTCTATAAAAAAGCCCTCCGTAAAGCTAGGACATCTTACTACTCATCACTAATTGAAGAAAATAAGAACAACCCCAGGTTTCTTTTCAGCACTGTAGCCAGGCTGACAGAGAGTCAGACCTCTATTGAGCCGAGTATTCCTTTAACTAGTAATGACTTCATGACTTTCTTTGCTAATAAAATTTTAACTATTAGAGAAAAAATTACTCATAACCATCCCAAAGACGTATCGTTATCTTTGGATGCTTTCAGTGATGCCGGTATTTGGTTAGACTCTTTCTCTCCGACTGTTCTGAGTTATTTTCATTAGTTACTTCCTCCAAACCACCAACATGTCTATTAGACCCCATTCCTACCAGGCTGCTCAAGGAAGCCCTACCATTAATTAATGCTTCGATCTTAAATATGATCAATCTATCCTTATTAGTTGGCTATGTACCACAGGCTTTTAAGGTGGCAGTAATTAAACCATTACTTAAAAAGCCATCACTTGACCCAGCTATCTTAGCTAATTATAGGCCAATCTCCAACCTTCCTTTTCTCTCAAAAATTCTTGAAAGGGTAGTTGTAAAACAGCTAACTGATCATCTGCAGAGGAATGGTCTATTTGAAGAGTTTCAGTCAGGTTTTAGAATTCATCATAGTACAGAAACAGCATTAGTGAAGGTTACAAATGATCTTCTTATGGCCTCAGACAGTGGACTCATCTCTGTGCTTGTTCTGTTAGACCTCAGTGCTGCTTTTGATACTGTTGACCATAAAATTTTATTACAGAGATTAGAGCATGCCATAGGTATTAAAGGCAATGCACTGCGGTGGTTTGAATCATATTTATCTAATAGATTACAATTTGTTCATGTAAATGGGGAATCTTCTTCACAGACTAAGGTTAATTATGGAGTTCCACAAGGTTCTGTGCTAGGACTAATTTTATTCACTTTATACATGCTTCCCTTAGGCAGTATTATTAGACGGCATTGCTTAAATTTTCATTGTTACGCAGATGATACTCAGCTTTATCTATCCATGAAGCCAGAGGACACACACCAATTAGCTAAACTGCAGGATTGTCTTACAGACATAAAGACATGGATGACCTCTAATTTCCTGCTTTTAAACTCAGATAAAACTGAAGTTATTGTACTTGGCCCCACAAATCATAGAAACATGGTGTCTAACCAGATCCTTACTCTGGATGGCATTATCCTGACCTCTAGTAATACTGTGAGAAATCTTGGAGTCATTTTTGATCAGGATATGTCATTCAATGCGCATATTAAACAAATATGTAGGACTGCTTTTTTGCATTTGAGCAATATCTCTAAAATTAGAAAGGTCTTGTCTCAGAGTGATGCTGAAAAACTAATTCATGCATTTATTTCCTCTAGGCTGGACTATTGTAATTCATTATTATCAGGTTGTCCTAAAAGTTCCCTGAAAAGCCTTCAGTTAATTCAAAATGCTGCAGCTAGAGTACTAACAGGGACTAGAAGGAGAGAGCATATCTCACCCATATTGGCCTCTCTTCATTGGCTTCCCGTTAATTCTAGAATAGAATTTAAAATTCTTCTTCTTACTTATAAGGTTTTGAATAATCAGGTCCCATCTTATCTTAGGGACCTCATAGTACCATATCACCCCAATAGAGCGCTTCGCTCTCGGACTGCAGGCTTACTTGTAGTTCCTACGGTTTGTAAGAGTAGAATGGGAGGCAGAGCCTTCAGCTTTCAGGTTCCTCTCCTGTGGAGCCAGCTCCCAATTCAGATCAGGGAGACAGACACCCTCTCTACTTTTAAGATTAGGCTTAAAACTTTCCTTTTTGCTAAAGCTTATAGTTAGGGCTGGATCGGGTGACCCTGAACCATCCCTTAGTTATGCTGCTATAGACTTAAACTGCTGGGGGGTTCCCATGATGCACTGAGTGTTTCTTTCTCTTTTTGCTCTGTATGCACCACTCTGCATTTAATCATTAGTGATTGATCTCTGCTCCCCTCCACAGCATGTCTTTTTCCTGGTTCTCTCCCTCAGCCCCAACCAGTCCCAGCAGAAGACTGCTCCTCCCTGAGCCTGGTTCTGCTGGAGGTTTCTTCCTGTTAAAAGGGAACTTTTCCTTCCCAGTGTTGCCAAGTGCTTGCTCACAGGGGGTCGTTTTGACCGTTGGGGTTTTTCCGTAATTATTGTATGGCCTTGCCTTACAATATAAAGCGCCTTGGGGCAACTGTTTGTTGTGATTTGGCGCTATATAAATAAAATTGATTTGATTTGAATGTGAGGCATAATTGTAAAGTGCTTTGAGCGTCTGATGCAGATGGAAAAGCGCTATATAAATGCAGTCCATTTACCACTTAAGACTAGTGGCAGAAACCACTGATCTGTACAAATGGTAAATGGACTGCATTTATATAGCGCTTTTCCATCTGCATCAGACGCTCAAAGCGCTTTACAATTATGCCTCACATTCACCCCGATGTCAGGGTGCTGCCATACAAGGCGCTCACTACACACCGGGAACAATAGGGGATTAAAGACCTTGCCCAAGGGCCCTTAGTGAATTTCCAGTCAGGCGGGGATTTGAACCACAGATCAGTGCAGAAACCACGTGTCTGAAGAAAAATTCTTGGAAATGTTTTTTGTTGTTGTTGTTTGTTAGCTCAAATTTTCTCATTACTGTTTAAAAAAAGTTTAGAACACTTGTAATTAAAATAGCTAAATCAATAAATGGTTCTTTAAAAACCTTTCATCTATAAATCAAAATCACCTGTTATTTCAGATTAGATAATTTCTTGTTTAACATAAGGAACCTTTGACATTTATTTTTAGACCAATAAATAACAAGGAAATTTGTACATTTTTTAAGTCTGGTAGATTATTACTTGATTGTTCAAGCTACCTCAAGGAGAAGTGCACTGTTTAAGTGATAAATAATAAAATAAGGTGATTAAAATGAAATTATTATATATTTAGCATTTGTTCATTGTTCATTCAGTATTTTAAAGTATCAGATCGGGACTCGGTATCGGCAGATACTCAAAATCAGATGACTCGGAATCGGATCGGGGTCAAAAAAAAAAAAAAAAAAAAGACGATCGGGACATCCCTAGTGGCCACTCTACGTGCAGTGGCCAGCTGCTGCTTCTCTCTGTCCGGTGTGAGCGGCTCAGCACTGCCCTCACACAGCTCCATCCCGGCCACAGTCTCTGGAAGAAGTCCACTCTTTCTTCTGTGTTTGGTTAGACTCGCAATGAGTGTTTCGCTTTTTAATGTTCACTTTTTTTGGGCAACACACAATGCTTCACAAACACGGGAACTCAAATAAAACAATAATAATAATAATAATACTAAAACAGTGACTGCGAGGATTGCATGTTCAGCCTCCAGCTGAAAATGAAATGCATTGGCTGAATCCCAGAGAGAGTGTTAAAAAGAAATTCATGCACGGACCTAGTCCAGAACTTTAATAATTAAATAAATAGAAATGGTTAAAATTTTACAAGTTGGGGAAAACAAAAAACAGAAAGCCACAACCCATCACCATTTTAGCAAAATGTCAAGACTTTGGCCCGACTTTGGCCAAGCTCCTGACACCAGGAAAGATCCAAAACTTGTAAAGATGTGAAAAAAATAAATAACACAGTGACACTGTGCCATTACTTAGGGAGAGCCCTGGACAGTTAATGTTTTACAACGCAAAAGTACTTTTTATCTGATTACTTGATTAATCGCCAGAATAATAGATAGAATACTCGATTACTAAAATAATTGATAGCTGCAGCCCTAAAAATAAACAAATAAAACAATTCAAAATTAATGGGGTCTGGAAACAATTTAGAATTTCAACCCCTGAGGGGGAGAAATTCAAAGGATCAAATGCTATGACCAACATTTCATAGATTTGGAAGTGATTTACAAGAAATCTTACGGATGTTAACGTAAGATGGGTCACAGATAATCTCAAAACCTCACTCCTGCAGTTAGTCTGCATGACAGTGATGAAGGAAAAGACAATAATCACTGTGGAATTTCCCCCAGATAAATCTGTCCTCTTCATTGAAATGAGCTGTAATTTTGCAACAAATTACAAAAAAATAAACCTACATTATAATGCTTGTATTTTGGTAGAAACTAAATTTTCTCAGTTTTGTCAAGTTTGAAAGGCCCTACGGCTTTAAAGGTCTTGGCCCCATGTCTAGAGGTTAGCATAAGGCACCATAGACTAAACGCCAAGCCATGCATGTACTGGGAAGAGAAAGTTGTGTAAAAGTGATTTACAGTGAAAAAGGCAGAAAATAAGCTATTCAAGCCTGTCTCTCTTTGTAGATCACAGGTCTAAACATTAAGATCCAAAGAATAAGCTGAGGAACTTTGTGATCCTGCTGTTGTGGCATGAAAGGTTGGGGGGGGTTGAATTGATTGCAGAGTCATATGTGACTGAATAAACACACACACACACACACATATATAAAATGCATTTACTTTTGCTCAGTGGCAGCATTACCACCGAGCCCACTGAAAGCTCAGGGAAAAGCCAGAGCTAAACCTCTTCCATTGCACTGTGCAGCTCAAGACACAGAGAGGAAGAACTGTTGCCAAGGTTATTGACCAGGGGAGTCAATAACGCTTGCTCATAAAAATGGTTCAGCCACAGCCACACTGCTTCAGTACAGCAAACACACAGAAAGTGATGCACAGCTACAAATGACAGCAACATTCACATAATAACTGAAAAACTGAGTCCTCAGAATACAAGTACCAATTAGCACCTTCAGACACGAATGTCCATTCATCGCTGGCTCAAAACAAGCGCTGACAGTTTTAATGAAAAAGTCCCTGACATCTGCTTTGAGCCAAACTACCACATTTGTTTGAAAGGTCACACCTGATCTGGAAAGCCATGTTTTGTCATTTTAAACTGCAAAAGTGTTTAATTTAAACATCTGCTTTCAATGAGAAAAAAAAATTGAAAAGTCCCACATCCAAATTCGGCAAACTACAAAACAAATGCCTCATGCAACTGCAGTTACACAACACTGATTAAAACAATCTGTCAAAACTTGCTTCATTTAACACCAATGGAAAATGTGCTCAGAGAGGAGGGAAAATAAAATCAATTAACTGAAAAAATTGATTCACTTAAGGTCTTTCCTAACACCATCTGGCATGATGTTTTATTCAACGTGATTTTGTTAGGTTGGTCACAAACAACAACATACAACTCTCGACAGCTTTAACACGACTATTATAAAAATCCCTCTGATGCTGAGAAACATTTAAAACAGCCACCAGCAGAACATCTTAAGTATAACAATCTATTTTCATCGTTCCCCTGTCGACTAGCCTTGCAGAAAAAGTCTCCACAATTAGTCTCCTCTTATGGAAAAATTAATTTTAAATAGCCCATTCTATTCATTAGCCTCTAAAAGCAAATTCCCTGGGACTTGTGAGCTTTGTATGCACCAAGCATTAAGACTGATGTGATAATTTATTTTCCCTTTGGGGGAGGGGAAGAAAAAAAAAAAAAAAACAGAAATAAATTAAGGGCAGAAGTTTGCAAAGAGCATTCAATCATTATCCCACAGAAATTTCATGGTCAAGTCAATTTAGTTATTACCCTTTCATTTTCAATGCCATGTCTTTCTGTCTAATGGGTAAAAAGCACAATTTCCTGTATGCTCATATACAGGAAGAAGAAAGACAAATACACAGCAAAAAACTAAAAAATATCCAACAGTGGCCAAATGGAAACCTGTTGGGATTTAGCACTCTGAGTAGATGGAAATTACAGTGCCAAGGTAGAGCGCACCAATGCAAGAGCAGGTTTTCCTAAAGAAATAATTTCTTGAGCAGACTTGAAATGATGAAGCAAATGAAGCAAAGAAGAGCCTTCGTAAAATCCAGCGATGGTGCTTTCATTTAATACAGACAGGCACCCAACTACAAAGATCTATACAAGGTGTATTTTTGTCAAATTGTATCTACAACCCCTGGCAAAAATTATGGAATCACCGGCCTCGGAGGATGTTCATTCAGTTGTTTAATTTTGTAGAAAAAAAGCACATCACAGACATGACACAAAACTAAAGTCATTTCAAATGGCAACTTTCTGGCTTTAAGAAACACTATAAGAAATCAAGAAAAACGATTGTGGCAGTCAGTAACGGTTACTTTTTTAGACCAAGCAGAGGAAAAAAATATGGAATCACTCAATTCTGAGGAAAAAATTATGGAATCACCCTGTAAAGTTTCATCCCCAAAACTAACACCTGCATCATATCAGATCTGCTCATTAGTCTGCATCTAAAAAGGAGTGAACACACCTTGGAGAGCTGTTGCACCAAGTGGACTGACATGAATCATGGCTCCAACACGAGATATGTCAATTGAAACAAAGGAGAGGATTATCAAACTCTTAAAAGAGAGTAAATCATCATGCAATGTTGCAAAAGATGTTGGTTGTTCACAATCAGCTGTGTCTAAACTCTGGACCAAATACAAACAACATGGGAAGGTTGTTAAAGGCAAACATACTGGTAGACCAAGGAAGACATCAAATCGTCAAGACAGAAAACTTAAAGCAATATGTCTCAAAAATCGAAAATGCACAACAAAACAAATGAGGAACGAATGGGAGGAAACTGGATTCAACGTCTGTGACCGAACTGTAAGAAACCGCCTAATGGAAATGGGATTTACATACAGAAAAGCTAAACGAAAGCCATCATTAACACCTAAACAGAAAAAAAACAAGGTTACAATGGGCTAAGGAAAAGCAATCGTGGACTGTGGATGACTGGATGAAAGTCATATTCAGTGATGAATCTCGAATCTGCATTGGGCAAGGTGATGATGCTGGAACTTTTGTTTGGTGCTGTTCCAATGAGATTTATAAAGATGACTGCCTGAAGAGAACATGTAAATTTCCGCAGTCATTGATGATATGGGGCTGCATGTCAGGTAAAGGCACTGGGGAGATGGCTGTCATTACATCATCAATAAATGCACAAGTTTACATTGGTATTTTGGACAACTGAAAGGATGTTTGGGGATGATGAAATCATTTTTCAAGATGATAATGCATCTTGCCATAGAGCAAAAACTGCCAAAACATTCCTTGCAAAAAGACACGTAGGGTCAATGTCATGGCACAGGGTCAATGTCAACGAGCAGATCTGATTTGATGCAGGTGTTAGTTTTGAGGATGAAAATTTACAGGGTGATTCCATAATTTTTTCCTCAGAATTGAGTGTTTCCATATTTTTTTTCCTCTGCTTGGTCTAAAAAAGTAACCGTTACTGACTGCCATAATATTTTTTTTCTTGATTTCTTAAAGCCAGAAAGTTGCCATTTGAAATGACTTTACTTTTGTGTCATGTCTGTGATCTGCTTTTTTTCTACAAAATTAAACAACTGAATGAACATCCTCCGAGGCCGGTGATTCCATAATTTTTGCCAGGGGTTGTAGCTACTAAGACTACAATGAAGGATTATTTTTGCAGTGTTAGCCATCATTTGGTCTTATGAATAATAGTTTAGTCTGTCGGAAGAACCGTTTAAAGAAAGAAAAAGAAAAAATAAATAAGCCAAGGCTGACATCAGATGTTTGTCCAACATTTCAGAACTCAAAAGACATCTGAATTACAACTGATTAAGATAAATCCTAATATTTCAAAAGCTGCACACTACTACTCCAACTGATTAATCACTCATAAAGACAACTGATAATTATTTTCATTTATCAAGTTTCAACTCTGAAAAGGGGCTGATCACACACAGCCATATATTGTATAAACAGGTGTATTACTTGATCTCCAACACAAAAAAGTATGAATACAAAAGTAGGCATTGTTAAATCTATTTTTTAAAGTCACGAATGTCGTTGTGGGGCTGAAATAATTAGACAATGGATTTGTGAATCAACAGAAAACCACCAACAGCTATTTTGATTGATTGAGATGTTTCTCAAGTTATTTGGCAAAACTTCGGCTGCTTTACGCGGCTTTTTAAAATAACAAAATTGGCATATTTTCTAGTTTTAATCATTAGAAATAGACGATTGTAGGTTTTTGACAGACAAATCAGTCTTTTAAAGTTGTCCCCGTGATTCGCTGTTAACTGACAATGATTCTTATTTATTTATTTTTATCTTGCATTTCTTTTTTCTACAAATGCATTTACTCGGCGGTTTAGTGAAATGTTACACCAGTGTCCCGTGAGGAAACATTTTTACTCACTGTGTTGTGCAGATGTGAACATCTGATAAGTGAAGCCGCGTCTGGAAAAACATTGTACTTTTAAGTGAAATATCACTTTACGCGATCGTTTCTTTCTTCAAGTCTAACGTCACACTTTTAAAAAGCGAAAACTGCTGGAATCGGTTGTTTTGAGGCTATAAGAAAAATTAATGTAGAGTGAAAATTCCCGTCACAGCGTGGTGAGTTCACGGACAACAACAACAAACGACTAGGGAATAAACCTTTACCCACCCCCCACTGCCTGTAGTAGTGTAATGTCAACTCCGCTGACAGCGTTCTTCAAAGTTGTGCCTACTTACAAAAAGGGCGACGGACGGTCCGAATTCCAAGCAGCGATATCCAAATGGACAGCAGCTTTTTCAAAGCTCCACGAAGATGTCCATCAAGCGAACTCATGGGGGCTTCGCGTTTCTAGCTCCGAGGAACGTAGCCAGCTAGCCTGCTAGCTGCAGAAATAAACAGTTGGTATGTCGCTCTTAACTCTTCATATTCCGGGGCTTTCCGACTGGCTGGCACGGTCCTCTTCACAGTGCACAGCCAGGTCTGTGTGGTGCCTTCATGTCCATATCTGTTCGCTTACCCTCAGTCCCTTTGTGGTCTCGGAAAAGCCCCCTTTTTGTCTCCCTGTGTGTGGCAGCAGCTCACTCCGCTCCGACACCACAATGAGCTCTGTTCCGACTCTTTTCAACACCAGCCTCTTCAGCCTTTACGACACCCGCTGTCCTTTTACGGCTGTGGTTGCTAAGCGATTATTCTAATATTGTCTTGGTGCCAACTTTGCCAAAATTACTATTTTTTTCTTTTTTCCAGTACAAAAACAGCCAGTAAAATAATCCAAAATTAATATCAAGGCACCATAAAGAAAAGAAAGAGGCTCAAAGCGGAGAAAAGAGGCATATTTAATGTGCCTCAATGTTTAAAAAAGCTGTTAAATGTTTAATATTAATCAATAAACACAGTAATTTTGGCTTTAAACATGGATATATTTTTGGTGGTCTGTAATTTTAAAGAAAATATGGTTGCATTTAACCAGAGTATTATTATTATTAGTAGTAGTAGTAGTAGTAATATTACCATTATCATCATCAGCAGCATTATTGTTGTTGCTGTTGAGTAAGAAATATTTTTTCGACAATGAGGTTTTGTAACTTGATAACTGATTTGTTTTGTTAAATGGAACAAAAAAGTAACATTTGATTTGTGATGTAAAGACATCTAAAGACATGCAGGTTAGGTGAATTGGAAACTTTATAACTGTCCAGGTCTCCATTGTAAAAGAGATCTCAATCTCAATGGGACTAACCTGGTTAAGTAAAGGTTAAATTAAAATTAAAATGTGATGCCCAAAACATTTTCACTGCATTAATTAGAGCAAATAGAACTGTTTTTGTCAATTAATCAGTTGGTTGATTGACAGAAAAATAATCGACAACTAATTTGAGAAATGATAAATTATTTTTTTTAACATTCTCTCAGTTAAAGCAGACAATTTAAAAAAAATAAAGGCCTTGTTTTTCATTTAATTTTATTTTTAACTGTAAAAGGAATGTATTTTCATTTTAGACTGCCAAATCAACTTAAGATGTCATCAAAAACCTGTGTATTTGCTGCATTTTTTATTATTACATTATTATGCGATTAATTATTTAAAAAAAACACTTCAAGTTCATCAATGACACCCGCCACTGCTTTTTGACCTGAAGCTGAAGCTTTGCATATCTCCAAAGGAAGGATCCGAACCAAAATCGAAACTATAAAAATTGTATAAATAAATAAAGATTGTATAATTTTGAATGGATTATTGTGCAAATATCATGTTGTGGGATTGAGAGAATGACATGATTACAGATCTAATTGGATCATGCATATCAAAAATAACAAATGTTACAAATATTGTTTCTCAGATGGCTCAAGCAAAAGTTGATGAAACCTTTGAGATCCGATATAAAGAATATACGTTTTTGTTTTGTAATTTAACACTTTTGAAAAATAATTTTCTTTTTTAATCAAATTGTAGTTTAATTATTTACTTCATTTTGTTGTTACCTTGCTAAAAATACACACTAAGTGGAATGAGGACTCATACTCTCCCTCCCCTGTGCCTTTCATGATTGACACAGATTCATACAAATGACACTTTTGTGATTCAGTGATTCACATTATTGGCAGAATTATTGGGGGCTGAGGGGGGCTTGGCTCATTATTGGGGGAGCTTAAGCCCCCCCAAGCTCCCCCTTGGCACCACCACTGGGTGGGGTACATCCTGGACAGGACGCTAGTCTGTTGCAGGTCACACATATAGAAAAATAAACACATATACACCTGCCAACAATATAAAGTTTCCAATCCACCTTATCTGTATGTCTTTGGATGTGGGAGGAAGCCAGAGCACCCTAAGGGAACCCACACAAACAAGGGGAGAACACGCAAACTCCAGAAAGGCCACAGGTGGGAATCAATCCATTGCCCTTCTTGCTGTGAGGCAACAGTGCTAACCACTAAGCCACCATGCAGCCCTTTGAGTTGCACTTTCAGTTATTTTTGTCAAACCTAAACATGATTTGGGTATTTCCCATCTGGGTGTTCATGTTGCATTGTGATAGCTGTAAACTAATATTTTGCCCCCAACGTCACACAGCTTACTCAGGTCAGGTCTGAGAGCAAACACCTTGGATCCTGATTACAGGTCCAGTGATATAGTCCTGCATAAATCTGTTTTATAGCACCACCATTTAACACATCCGCATCAATATGTTCGTGTTTTTAACATATATTTGACCCTCTACTGTTTCAGAAACTCAGGGGAATGTAAAATGTTCTGATTTCTCAGGGAAAAAATGGAGAAAGGAACAACTTAAAAGTGTTTCTATTCTAAACGTTATTCTGTAGCAGTATTTAGAGCTGGTGAAAAAACACAGAAGTGAAAAGTACGATTTGAGGATATATGAAAAATAATAATCAGGTCACAGCCTGATGTGACAAAAGCCCGCGCAGTCTTCATTACTGTGCTTTTACTGCCATCTAGTGGACATACGAGGGGTTGCGCCCCATTGTGTACCATGTTCAAGTGCATTTGGAAATACAGGAGTTTATGGAGGACCAAATATGAATTAAATCTAAATTAATAGATAAAGCTCCACCTCACGCCCTGTGACTGCTGGGTTAGGCTCCAGGTTCCAGCCCCCCGGTCACCCTTAGTTGGTGTAAGCGGAATGAATGGATATTAATTTATGCTTTATACGTGTATTCATACATTTACAATTAGTTATGTTTTTATACTTGCATTTTTACTTATATCCGTTTATTTATACTTCTATATTTGTATTCATAATTTATCCTTTGTAAGTCTTGATTTATGTTTGGTCTACCGAACACTAAATAAATAAATAAACGCTGCAAATAAATCTATTTATACATTGATTAGTTTGTGTTATTATTTATTTATACATTCATACATAAATACAGTGAAATACATGCGTGTATTTAAATGCATTTTCTGTGATATGAAAATTGTTTTGGTCGCGTAAGTATAACGTGATCTATTTTCTTTCGCCACGACAGAGATTTTAAGCCTCCCCTTCTACGTATGCGTCACTGCATTTGCATTTTAAGCACGTGTAAAATATCAGCCTTTGCACACAATTTATTTGATTGCTCTTCTGCACCAAAACAACTTTATTTTTAATCAGACCAATCGCCCTGAGTTTGCGCCAAGCTGCTAGGCTCGACACCCAGATGTCCGTTTTCTCCAGCAGCCCCTGAAGGCAGCGCGGTCTGGTGCGGATGTCGCGAATCATCAAATTAGTTTTATTCTTTCTTGACAAAGTTGACAAATGTCGCGCAGACACGACGGTACGCTGTTAATCCTCTTTGTAGTTGGGTTAGCACTTGTAACTATTCTCAGCGTGTGGAAGTTAAAGCGGTTTAAATATAAACTAGTGCATGAAAGTGGAGGTGCGATGCTTTTTGGTAAGTAGTTTTTTTTCTAAGGGTCCGGAAGCCATCGTTCAAAAACACTTCCTGAGCTCTCACACAAATCAGAAACAAAATATATCAGTGTGGACCGACCAGTGCAAGAATTAAACTGTCACAGTCAGCGAAGTTGTGTTAAAAAAATATTTTTATTAGACTTTCCAAACAATGGCTACAAAGTGTGTTACAACATAATACAAGGGAACAAAATTCAAACAGGATGAAGAAGCACAAACCTCCGCCAACACTAGTTTCCAATTCCACAAAATTTTATCTTTCAAAAATTTTTCAAGGCCCTGTTAGAAGTGTTTTTTTCATAAGCAAAATTAGATGTCATCAAATGTCAGGAGTATGTATTTAGTTCATGCACTTGGATCAAAGTTTGTGGTGTTATCAGGTTTTCCTTTTCTTTCGGTTTCTGAATTCTTTTTCAGATAATTTTCACAGATCTCTGTTATCTACAATTTGTCATTGCTTTTTGGCCCTTGGTTTACGACTGATAATTGGAAGACAGACAAACAGGTAAAATTGGAACCTCCATCCTATTTTGGTGGTGTAGGTAAATCCATAACAGAAAAATGAGAGTGATTGAGGCACTTTTGATAGAGATATAATGCAAAATGTACACCAAATGGGCTTTTCAGTATTAAATTCAAATGTCCAAGTGCTAGAGGTTGAGCACGAGTCAGATAACGGCCATATGATACCACTTTATATCGATTGCAAGCCACTGAATTTAATCAAATCTTGACAGACTTTGTGATATCAGCAAATATTGTATTGTTGACCAGATAATATTGTATCATGATGAAACTTGTGAGCATGTGATTTACACCCTCAGCGTTTACGCCATCACCCGGACAGACAGACATACAGATGTACAGGAGAACATGAGCTATCATAGTGAAAGGGGATAGCTTCATTATTAGTGCTATTAATTATGTATGTTTTTTTGGCGGGTGACATAGGAAAATGCCAAATGACAAAGACCCCTTATTCATCAAGGCTGCATTTGCAGGCTTCCAGTGTAAAGGTTTCCCAAATGCTTCATCGCTGTGGCAGCATGTAATACAGGTACATTGATCGTATGGGTGCCTATGTGTTTGGAAGAATTTACTTTATTGTTTCTGTGTGTAAAGTAGGTGTACATGAGTAAATTTTTTTTTTTTTTTTAGAAACAGTTTTCTGATGGGTATTTTAACAGTTGAATGATTCCCCCCCCCCACACCCACCCTGTACTCAACATGACCTGCTAAGTCTTTCTGCGCTTGTTTTTTTTTTTTTTTTTTCTTTCCATGTTTGTGCAGGTTTTCTACATTATTGTTGCTTGCTTCCACAAGAGCCGCATGATATATCATTTGAGCATCGTTGTCAAGATATACACATGCTCAGTAGTCGCGTTGTTGGCCAAGCAATGTCAAGCTTGACAAATTAAAGTAAACATGTCATGTACAACTTCTATGTTAGCTTAAAAACTTAGACATGCGGCATGTTATTTAACATGCCATTCAACAATATCATTAAATTATTCATGATTATCAGTCTGTGTGGTCACGATTAGCGGTCGCTGACATACTTTATTGCTAATTAAACCTCTCGCTTGGTGAACCCGCAGGAGCTTTTTCGGAAGATGTTTTATTCGACATTTCTCAGCGAGTGACATCAGTCCGAGCAAATGCAGAAACAGCACAATAGCGAACTGACAGAGTAAAACGAACGTTGCTACATCAGATTATGAAATTACTGACCATTCATACCAAAGTGATACTCAGCATTCACTCAGATCAGTGATCCTGTGAGCAGATGCTTGGAAAAACTACAATATTTTCAGGAGCTTTAGGACTTTCTACCAGCTCACGGATGTGCACGAACATCATACGCACCACCCTGTTCAGTGCTACATACAGTTTCTTTAAATGTTTTACCATATGACTGCATCGAAATTAACACGGTTATCACTTTAAAAATGAGTCATTGTGATACGACATCACACTTATGTAAACTTTGCAATTAATCTGCGGCTCTGTTCTTTACGTTAGCGGCAGTTTATCTACATTCCATTCAACAGCGCGCGCTACGACGTTTGCTCCGAGTGACGTAAAGACTGTCGGAAACACTAAGAAAAACAAGTACTAATGAGTACTTTGTTTACAGAATGTTACATAAGTGCACAAATTAATACAGCTATATCACATAACTTTAATAACCAAAATCTGAGTTGCTATGAATTCTGTGCAACATGTTCTAAACACTGAAATGGCTGCAAAAAAAAAAAAAAACATCAGTTATATGTTTGATTATAAAAAAGAAAGAAATTTAAACAAAAATGTTGAGAATTCCTTGCAGAGTCTTTCAGTGTTTTTTGTGTGCGTGTGTGTATGTGTTTATTTTCTGTGCAGATGCATTTGCCCTACAAAATCGTAGAATGAGACATTGTTTTCAAATAGAGCTGCTCAAGTTATATGCTGTAAATTCCTGTATTTTTTTTCACATTGCAATACATATTACAGATAAAATAAGATCGCATTGTCAGGTTTTTGCAATGTCAAGTCGTCATCTAAAGACACGTCAGGGAATAAACTGGCACTATTTTAAGGGTGGAACCTGCCTCACACTGTGTGATTTGAGCTCGCCTTTAGCCAACAACATACTGCACAGTGCAATATATAATTAATTAAACATGAGTTGTTATCATGCTGTGTGTTTGTGTGTACACTTTTACAGGCATGATCCTGGGGCTAATAGTGAGATATGTGCCATTTGACCGAGCTGAGCAGATGAGCAACACCGCAAGTGTGTGCAGCTGTGAGGGTCTGAACAGCACACCTCACGTCTTGATGGTTAACATCTCAACCCACGTGCATGGCTACAGACATGATGGAAAAATCATCCAGCGTCCATCTTCGCACTCAATGGTTTACATGGTAACCGCTGTACTTTAAATGGACTCTTCAATGCAGACTTTACAGCAGTAAATTTGATGGTTGTGATGCATCATAGGCACAGAATGTTTGACGCATCATCTGCATTGTGAATGGGAACAACACAAAACAAACAGCATTACACAGCATGTTGGATTTCCTTTTTTCTGTCTAATATTTGATTTGTTTCTCATTGTATTTGCTTTGATGAAATCTGTATTTATTCTCTTTATTACTCTTTATTCAAGAACTTGGTCTTTTAGTTTGAGAGCATGATTTATTAAGTTCACTCGTAATCAAAAACTGACTGTGTCCTCTTCATTCGGATCTTTTTTCTGTTGTTTAACAGCTCAGTTCCACCAAAAGCTTCAGTACACCAGTCTTGTTGCTTCAAACCTTCTTTAAAGACTGCCATGCTTTCTGACCTGCTGTCAAATTAATCCAATTCAAAAGAAAGTCTTGTTGGTATTGTAATGCTTGGGAATGTGTTGGTACTGCAGAATACAATTCTCCTTGATACTACAACCCCTGGCAAAAATTATGGAATCACCGGCCTCGGAGGATGTTCATTCAGTTGTTTAATTTTGTAGAAAAAAAGCAGATCACAGACATGACACAAAACTAAAGTCATTTTAAATGGCAACTTTCTGGCTTTAAGAAACACTATAAGAAATCAAGAAAGAAAAAAATTGTGGCAGTCAGTAACAGTTACTTTTTTAGACCAAGCAGAGGGAAAAAAATATGGACTCACTCAATTCTGAGGAAAAAAATTATGGAATCACCCAGTAAATTTTCATCCCCAAAACTAACACCTGCATCAAATCAGATCTGCTCGTTAGTCTGCATCTAAAAAGGAGTGATCACACCTTGGAGAGCTGTTGCACCAAGTGGACTGACATGAATCATGGCTCCAACACGAGAGATGTCAATTGAAACAAAGGAGAGGATTATCAAACTCTTAAAAGAGGGTAAATCATCACGCAATGTTGCAAAAGATGTTGGTTGTGCACATCAGCTGTGTCTAAACTCTGGACCAAATACAAACAACATGGGAAGGTTGTTAAAGGCAAACATATTGGTAGACCAAGGAAGACATCAAATCGTCAAGACAGAAAACTTAAAGCAATATGTCTCAAAAATTGAAAATGCACAACAAAACAAATGAGGAATGAATGGGAGGAAACTGGAGTCAACGTCTGTGACCGAACTGTAAGAAACCGCCTAAAGGAAATGGGATTTACATACAGAAAAGCTAAACGAAAGCCATCATTAACACCTAAACAGAAAAAAACAAGGTTACAATGAGCTAAGGAAAAGCAATCGTGGACTGTGGATGACTGGATGAAAGTCATATTCAGTGATGAATCTCGAATCTGCATTGGGCAAGGTGATGATGCTGGAACTTTTGTTTGGTGCCGTTCCAATGAGATTTATAAAGATGACTGCCTGAACAGAACATAGGGTCAATGTCATGGCCTGCAAATAGTCCGGATCTTAATCCAATTGAAAATCTTTGGTGGAAGTTGAAGAAAATGGTCCATGACAAGGCTCCAACCTGCAAAGCTGATCTGGCAACAGCAATCATAGAAAGTTGGAGCCAGATTGATGAATAGTACTGTTTGTTACTCATTAAGTCCATGCCTCAGAGACTGCAAGCTGTTATAAAAGCCAGAGGTGGTGCAACAAAATACTAGTGATGTGTTGGAGCATTCTTTTGTTTTTCATGATTCCATAATTTTTTCCTCAGAATTGAGTGATTCCATATTTTTTTTTTCCCCTCTGCTTGGTCTAAAAAAGTAACCGTTACTGACTGCCACAGTTTTTTTTTCCTGATTTCTTATAGAGTTTCTTAAAGCCAGAAAGTTGCCATTTGAAATGACTTTAGTTTTGTGTCATGTCTGTGATCTGCTTTTTTTCTGCAAAATTAAACAACTGAGTGAACATCCTCCGAGGCCGGTGATTCCATAATTTTTGCCAGGGGTTGTATATTAGGATATTCTGTTTTTGTTGTGGTATTTGGGACATGTCCAAAATCTCCAGAGTTATCATGTCACGTAGCTCAGCTCAGTTCACTTGGCACAGTAGATGTCTGGATGCACTTTATGATGAGGTTCTCAGTCACTTGAAGCTTTGCCAGCTTACCCACCATTCACTTGTAAATGAACTGCATTTATACAGTGCTTTTCCATCTGCATCAGAAGCTCAAAGCACTTTCCAATTATGCCTCGCATTCACTCAAACACACACTCACACACCAGTGTCAGCGTGCTGCCATACAAGGCACTCAGTACACACTGGGAGCAACTAGGGGATTAAGAACCCTACCCAAGGTCCCTTAGTGATTTTCTGGTCTGGTTGGGTTTTGAACCGAGGATCCTCTGGTCTGAAGCCCAACACTTAACCACTAGACCAGGGGTGGCCAAGTTCGGTCCTTGAGAGCTACCTTCCTGACACTCTTAGTTGTCTCCCTGCTCCAACACACCTGAATCCAATGAAAGGCTCATTAAAAGTCTGCTAACGAGTCTTTCATTGGATTCAGGTGTGTTGGAGCAGGGAGACAACTAAGAGTGTCAGTATGGTAGCTCTCGAGAACTGAACTTGGCCACCCTTGCACTAGACCATCACCTCCCCCTTTGTTATGTTCAAAGTCCAAACATTTAGAAATCTGTGGCCGGTCCACTTTTCTTTTTTTTTCTTTTGCTGTCTGCATTTAATCTGATGGTGAACGACTACAGATACTGTGCAAATGGTGACCACAGCAGCATCTACTGTATTGATTCCCATGTTGTCTTTTGGTTTTCACACTTTGAAAAACAAATGCTGGATCTTGTTTTCACATAGGTTGCATCTTATATACAGTGGTGGGCACAGGTAACCAAAAAGTTAGCTTCGATAACCGCTAATTAGCCAACTGAAAAGTTAACTTTTACAACGTTAAACCACTTAAAAATTTAGTGGAAGCTCCAACTAACCACTAACCGCTAGCTTTCAGTATTGTCTCTGGTACACTCTCAGCTACTGACAAGCCGGTTTTCAGTTTAAGCACCGCCAACACTTCTGATTAGAATCAAAGGTGATCACAAACCCAGCACAACCAACGATTCAGCGCTTCTGTCTTTGTGCACCCTGCCCACTGCTGTAAGGAAGAGTCATTTACAGCATACAGCGGTCCAGACATGAGGCCGAAGTTCTCAAAAGGACTTGACTTATGATTTGACTTATGGTTTTGCTTTCTAAACCAAATTAATCTGGATAGTTTAACTTTCATTAATGTCAACTATGTCATTTATACAAAGTGAAAATATAACACATCAATCAATCAACCTTTATTTCAGACACCAAGGGGTCCATATAAAAATACATACAACACAATGATATGAGTCTATAGTCCATACAAGCAGTTCCTCCAGTGCCTCCAGAGCTCAGAGGTAAACCGGACACTGCTATATCCAGGCATTGTCAAAACCTTTATAATTTCATTCTTTGAGACCTCAAGGCACTTCATGAATGAATATACAAAGTTTCTAATTGCAACATTCAGGGTAACAACATTATTTTGCACAAACAACAAGCTGGCACTTGTCCATCGAGGCTTCTTCAGTAGGATGCGAAGAGCATCATTATAAGCAACCTGCAGTCTTTTAAATTTACTCTTACTATACCTGCCCCACAAGTGGGCAGTGTAGAGCGGTGTGCAATATGCCTTAAAGAAGGCAATCTTAATGTTCGTGCACCGATGAAATTTTCATGCTAAAGTGTTAGTCTGTGTGTACAGTTTGCAATGCTACCTTTGTATGTCATCATCATCTCTGAGGTCACTCCTGATGATGTGACCGAGGTATTTGACCCTCTCAATAACCTCAAGCCCCCTCCTGCAAGATGAAATGCAGGGAACACAGTCTTCACGTGCTCTTTGGCCCTTATCACCACACTCTTTTTGGAGTTAAACTTGATGTCATATTGCGCTCCATAAACAGAGCAGACCCCTAATAACTGCTGCAGACCTGCAGAGTAAGGTCAGTTGTGTCCTGCAGAAGTTCTCTGATGACTCCGCCCTCATTGGACTTATTATGGACGATGATGACACGGAGTACAGAGGACTAACGCAGGACTTTGTGGACTGGTGTCAGAGGAACCACCTCCTCATCAACGCGGGGAAGACCAAGGAGGTGGTGGTGGACTTCAGACACCGCCCCACTACACTCCCCCCAGTGAACATCCAGGGAAGGGACATTGAGAGAGTGGACTCTTATAAGTACCTGGGTGTTCATCTGAACAACAAACTGGACTGGACTCACAACACGGACGCACTTTACAGGAAGTGTCAGAGCTGCCTCTAACTCCTGAGGAGGCTGAGGTCTTTTGGAGTGAGGGGGCCACTCCTGAGGACCTTCTATGACTCTGTGGTGGCATCTGCCATCTTGTATGGTGTGGTCTGCTGGAGCAGCAGCATCACAGAGAGGGACAGGAAAAGACTGGATAAGATCATCAGGAAATCCTGCTCTGTCCTGGGCTGTCCTCTGGACTCTGTGCAGGAGGTGGGGGACAGGAGGGTCCTGGCTAAACTTAAATCTATGCTGGACCACGAGTGTCACCCCCTACTGGACGTTCTGTCTGCTCTGGAGAGCAGTTTCAGTGACAGACTCATCCACCCTCGCTGTGAGAGGGAGAGATTCCGTAGATCGTTTCTCCCGGCTGCTGTCAGACTGTACAATGATCAATGCTAGTACTGTAGTAACCATAGCAACCAGGACAATAATCATGTCTCTACCTGCTGTATTTATTAGTGCAGTAATTTAACTTATGGTGCACTCAAGTCACTTTTCATATATTACACTACATATTAATCAAAATCAAATCAAATCAATTTCATTTATATAGCGCCAAATCACAACAAACAGTTGCCCCAAGGCGCTTCATATTGCAAGGCAAAGCCATACAATAATTACAGAAAAACCCCAACTGTCAAAACGACCCCCTGTGAGCAAGCACTTGGCGACAGTGGAAAGGAAAAACTCCCTTTTAACAGGAAGAAACCTCCAGCAGAACCAGGCTCAGGGAGGGGCAGTCTTCTGCTGGGACTGGTTGGGGCTGAGGGAGAGAACCAGGAAAAAGACATGCTGTGGAGGGGAGCAGAGATCAATCACTAATGATTAAATGCAGAGTGGCACATACAGAGCAAAAAGAGAAAGAAACACTCAGTGCATCATGGGAACCCCCCAGCAGTCTAAGTCTATAGCAGCATAATTAAGGGATGGTTCAGGGTCACCTGATCCAGCCCTAACTATAAGCTTTAGCAAAAAGGAAAGTTTTAAGCCTAATCTTAAAAGTAGAGAGGGTGTCTGTCTCCCTGATCTGAATTGGGAGCTGGTTCCACGGGAGAGAAGCCTGAAAGCTGAAGGCTCTGTCACTCACATATGTGTAGCTGTCATCTGGTAAAAGAGCCTTACTTGACAACCTCAGTTTATTACTCTGACAAAACTGGAGTAAATGCTGACCAAACGGGGACTTTACATCGGATATATCTGCATTGTAATCCCCCAAATTATAAATGCAAGTACATTCACTTTCCTCAATAAAAGAATTTATATAAGCCAGCTTTTGGAAATATTCTGCTTCATTCTCATAACACTCATATGGCAGGTAAACATTTAGGACTATGAACACACTATTATTAATGGCAACTTTGATTCCAATACACCAATCAACATCCAGCCTAATCACTCTGGTAACAGGGTCATATTTCTTGCGCCACAGTATAGCCACACCACCAGGTATTCTGCCGTGCACAATTCCCTGGCTCAAGTCTGTCATGGACTCTCCTGCCCCATGAAAGTCCACATGTACAGAGTTAAGTCTGTTTAGCTCTTGTGTGGGCAAAAAAGTCTCTTGTATACACAAAATATCCATGATCTCAAACAGTGGGTCAACAACGAGACGTCACGCTTTATCCGCTGCAGTCTGTCCTAGACGCAGTCCTCGAGTGTTATATGACATGACCCTCATCATAAACAGTATATCTAATGTGTGACAGCCACACCGTGACTCCTGGACTAGCAAAAGCCTTAGTTTTACGCATTTCGTAAAAGCGTCAAACAAATGCCCCTTCTGGCTACAAAGCAGGGTCATACATTTCATTAACTTCATTGCACTCTGCGGTCACTTTAAATGAACTATATCGACTTTGCACAGAGTCAATCTTTACGCAAGTAGCTTTTCGGCCAAGTTTCTCCTTCAAGTAGCGAAACAGAGTGTCAGCATCTAGGTCAGGTGTAAACTTTGTGGCAAACACACTCACCGATTTAGTCCGTACAGTCTGGATACTATTACCCGAGCACGTCCCAACAACACCACTTCTTTTATCCCGCTGGTTTGGTCGATTGACCCAGGTCTTGGATCTCTCAGACGCCATAGCAGCTAGTAGCCTCGGTCCTCCACGCTTAGGCACTGTGCTCCAAGCTGTTGTTGTTGTAAAAGCCGGCACAGTGTTAGCGCTCTCCTCCTCGGCTGCACTTTCCACCGGGAGCTGACAACTTTCCACACTGACCCCATCGGCCTGCGATGCCGATAGAGCATGTCCCCAGCCCGCAGAATCATCCTTTTCAGTAGCGTTTAGAGCATTTAGCGAATGCACACTGCCAGGTCCATCTGGATATCTGGCACATATCTTTTAATTTTAAAATAGTGCACTAATTCTGAAGTTTTGAACATTAACACACACAGTTGCCAAAAGGCATTATGGGTAAACTGAGCCTTCGCTTGTCACTGGTTGGTTGATTCATTGTATGTAAAAACAACACACAACAAGTTACTATAATGTGTGTGTTGGTTTTTACAAATAAATGTGTATTTGTAAAATATGTAATTTTTTTCATCTGTTTAAAAAAAGGCATTTGCAAAACTGAAAATTCTGTTTAAGTTGTGATTCAGCAACAACTGTGTGGTATAACCGGGCGCCATTCACACTGCCGTCCAGTAGATGACAGTGTTCTATTCATTTTGACCCATCTACTGGATGGCAGTGTGAATGGCAGTACATACAAAGGTTTTTCACTGTTACTAACTATGCAAAAAAAAATGTTAGCAGACTAAATTAGCAGAACTAAATTTAACGGAAGCTAATTGGTCCGCTGATGATTTTTGAAATTAGCTGAAACCCGAATTGCATTTCATGTAGTGTCGTGTGGCTTTTGTTAAGGTGTTCAATTAGCTGATTCGCTACCCATTTTTCAGCGACTTTAGATACGATTAGCAGGGTACTAATTGGCCGTTAGTTGGCAGCCTGTGATTTAAGTCTGGATTTGTGGATAGGTGTCACATTAGCCTCCTTCCAAGATGATGGAAATTTGTTTTGTGTAATTGACTGATCAACTAAAAACATGGTGGGTTGCACCAAGACATCGGAGTGATCCTTTAAGAAGCTGGTGTTGATGTTGTTGACATCTTTCACTTTGGAGGTTTTGAGTGCTGCAATAATCTTTGCTACTGCAGATTCTGTTATCGTTTGCAACTGAAAAACCGGCTGATCCTCCTTTAGTGGTTGACGCGAAATCGTGGGTGGTTTAAAAAGATTTGAGATTTCATTTATACTATCTACTACCTCACCAGTAGATGACACTAAGTCTTCTTACACATTGTATTTTTAAGGAGACATTAGTGTCTGTTGCTTGCAGTGCAGCAACAATGTGACAGTCTAGTAATCAAAACTGGTGCTGCAGCATTGATGACGCCTCAATCTGGGACACAATTTACAGAAATGGATCTGAATATCTAACATCAGCTGAAAAATGGTGACAACAATTTTTAATACTGTCAACAACATTCCAGTAATGAATATTCTCTTATCAATGGTATTTTCATATTCTCATAGGGACGCACTGCATCAGGCTTTCTGCTGCTGCTGATGAAATCAACATTAATCATGGATTTTGGTACATGCAGACTCAGAGGTTTGATCAGAACCATGAGTAGCATACAATTAATTTGTTTCTCCAAGTACATCTATAATATAGAACTTGCTGAACTAAAGTACCAAGTCAAAATCTGAATATACGAGGTCTATTAGAAAAGTATCCGACCTTATTATTTTTTTCAAAAACCATATGGATTTGAATCACGTGTGATTACATCAGACATGCTTGAACCCTCGTGGGCATGCGAGAGTTTTTTCACGCCTGTCGGTTACGTCATTCATCTGTGGGCAGTCTTTGAGTGAGGAGTGGCCCACCCTCTCGTCGATTTTTTTTCATTGTTTAGGAATGGCTCAGAGACTGCTGCTTTGTTTGATCAAATTTTTTTCAAAACTGTAAGGCACAACTGAGTGGACACCATTCGATAAATTCAGCTGGTTTTCGGTAAAAAATTTTAACGGCTGATGAGAGATTTTGGTCTGGTAGTGTCGCCGTAAGGACGGCCCACGGCGCCTGACGGCGATCTGCGCTTCGAGGCGGCAGCGTCTCGCCGTTTCAAGTTGAAAACTTCCACATTTCAGGCTCTGTTGACCCAGTAAGTCGTCAGAGAACAGAGAACTTTCAGAAGAAGTCGGCATGAGGAGTTTATTCGAACATTCCATTGTTAACGGACATTTTGTAATGAAAGAACGTGGGGGCAGAGTTGCATGTCGGGCCGGACCCGACCGCAGGGGGTCGCGACAGGAAAAACACCTCCGTTGGAAACCTTAACGGTCAAGTTGGAACATGCCCAAGCTGTTAAACAGTTTCTCAGTTACTCACTTGTTGAAAGCCATCAAAAGCTGCCTGAATTTTACAAATGGTTTTCAACACGGAGGTGTTTTTCCTGTCGCAGCGCACACAGATTCGCCGAGTCATCACGGAAACGACTCAGCGAATTTGCGCGCACGTCTTTCATTAAAAAATGTCCTTAAACAGTGGAATGTCCGCATAAAGTCCTCATGCCGGCCTCTTCTGAATCTTCTCTGTTCTCTCACGACGTCCTGGGTGAATTAAGCCTTAAATTAGGATGTTTTCAGGTCGAAACAGGCCGATGACGGCGCCTGGAAGTCCTGCACGACGTCCCGCTCCGTGGGAAGTCCTTACACCGACAGAATCACCCCATAATCTCTCATCAGCCGTTAAACTTTTCACCGAAAACCATCTTAATTTCTTGAATAGTGTCCACTCGGATATTCCTCACAGGTCCAGAAAAAATTTTGATAAAGCAACGCGCGCCGTCTCGAGCAGCGTGTGAAACAAAGGAATTCAGCTGCGAGGGCGGGACCACATCTCACTCAAGGCCTGCCCACAGGGAAATGACGTCACCGACATGCGTGAAAAAACTCACGCATGCACACGAGGGCTCAAGCATGATTGGTGTAATCGCACGTCATTCAAATCCATATAGTTAAAAAAAAAATAAAAGGGTCGGTTTATTATCTAATAGACCTCGTATTTGCTGATTTGTGTTACAGATGAAGTCTGCAATTTTTTTGAGTACCATTTGTCAGCGGAGGTGTAAATGTTGATGTTTTAAAATATTAATTTGAGAAGTTGGAGGTAATTTTGTCTGTTTAATGTAAAGAAAATAGTCATTTAAGGTACGTGGTACTTTTTACAGTTTAATAAAAACCTTATCACTTTGTATCTTTTACAGCCTAGTGCCTGGTACCACAAACTGCAAACAATGGACAATAATCAATGAATATTGATTGGAACAACATAATTCTTAACCATGCAGTAGTTTACTCAGAATTCCATATGAATGATAATTAGAGCAGATGGTGATTTTGTTTTGTTATTCATCTTTAGCACTCTACAGGCCCTGGAAAAGCCTATGCATGGACTCTGTAAAATGTAGTTTGTTTGTATTTCTTTATTCACAAATGTTTAAATACAAAGTTGTACAGTAAAATAGAATAAAACAGAAATAAATGTTAAAAACAGCACCAGGCCTTTACCCTGTACACAGATGTGTAATTATAACCGTACATTCTTGCTAACTGAGCAAATTTAGCTCACAATTATCTCTCATTGCACACACTTCTATAATTTGTTGTGCATGTCTGAATACCTCTTCATCAAAATTATTGGCATTACTAATAACACACTGAAATTTGTACAAAAGATATCTCGTGTTAGTACCAATTACAAAATGGCAGCCTAAAAGGCCCATATTGGTAATTGTACTTACGATATCAAAGTGAGCAAGGGAATAGAAATGATTGAATCCATCCCATCCACATTGTTGACATGATAATTCAATGACAATAAATGGTATCATCTTGTCTCCAAAGGAAATGAGCAATAATGGGCATAAACTGATAAAAATTTAATGTGGTCTGATGCACCAGTTCAAGCCAAAAATTTGTTTTGTTTGTATAATATTCCATAGATCTGCCTTTCACCTGCTATATGGATGATGGAAATTAGGAGCAAGTGTGGTTGTAATTTACATGCGACTTGTCTGCCATTTCACTGACCTGTCTGGACTTGTTGCAGGGGTCAATCTTATTACATGCATGATGAAAATAGGAGCAAGTGTTGTTGAAGTTACATCTGTGATAGCTTAACATTAGCTATTTTGCCAATTTCTTTCATTTTCAAGGATTAGGTTTGCGAGCAGTGGACTCAAATACCACTACAGTCTTGATGCTGCTGGATCTTAGTGCTGCATTTGATACTGTGGATCATCATATTTTACTCAATAGGCTGGAGAATCACTTTGGGATTACTGGAACTGCTCTTGCATGGTTGACGTCATACCTCTCCAGTCGTTCTTACTGTGTATTGTGTAATGGCACCTCCTCTCATCGTAGGGACATGAAGTTTGGGGTTCCGCAGGGATCCATTTTAGGCCCCCTGCCCTTTATGTAGCACCACTTGGGAATATACTGCGGCACTTTGGGATTCCCTTTCATTGCTATGCTGATGACACTCAATTGTACATGCCAATAACTGCTGGTAATCTCATTCACATAAAATCTTTGGAAGATTGCATTGCATCAGTAAGAAGTTGGATGTCTAGTAACTTCCTACTTTTAAATTCTGATAAGAGTGAAGTTATGGTTCTTGGTCCAGTGAGGTATTGGCATCAATTTGATCAGCTAGCACTTAGCTTAGGTTCGTGTGTTATACATCATATGGATAAAGTGAGGAACCTTGGAGTAATTTTTGATCCTACATTGTCCTTTGATATCCACATTAGAGACATTACGAGGACTGCTTTCTTCCATTTGTGAAATATAGCGAAGATTCGTCCCATCCTGTCTATGGCTGATGCTGAGACTTTGATTCATGCATTTGTCTATTCTAGATTGGACTATTGTAATGCTCTATTTTCTGGCTTACTGCAGTCCAGGATTAGGGGTCTTCGACCGGTTCAAAATGCTGCTGCCAGACTTTTGTCACAAAGCAGAAAGTTTGACCACATTACGCCCGTTTTGGCATCCCTGCACTGGCTTCCAGTTGCTGCAAGATTGGATATTAAAGTACTGTTATTAGTTTATAAAACTGTTCATGGACTTGCACCTCCCTATCTGGCTGACCTGGTAAGTCCCTATGTACCAGCTTGGGCCCTGCGTTCTCAGGGTGCAGGACTTCTGTGTGTTCCCAGGGTGAATAAAAAGTCTGCCAGTCACAGAGCTTTGGCCTACCGTGCCCCAGCTCTGTGGAACGATCTTCCGGCACACATTCGGCAGTCGGATACTGTGGAGACTTTTAAGTCATGTTTAAAGACTCATTTGTTTTCCGTGTTTTATCATTAATGTTATGATGTGTTTTTATTCTTGTATTCTTTTATGGTCGTCTTTTTATTGTTTTAAATTTTTAATTCCGTTTTTTTTTTTATGTTGTGTGAAGTGCCTTGAGATGATTTCATCGTGAATTGGCGCTGTATAAATTAATAAATTTGAAATTTGATTTAGGTCTGATGACCACCAAACCCACTGCTACTTGTTTGATATTCAGACAGTTTTTACTATTTTTGTACAGCGGTGGCCAAGCGGCTAAGTACACTTGTTTCCACTGTAGAAGGTTGCCAGTTCAAACTCCACTCCTGCCTGTTCTCCACATAATATGTCATTGCATCTGGAAGGGCATCAGGTGTAAAACTTGTGCCAAGTCATCATGCCGATTCACCTCTGATCTGCTGTGGCGACCCCAAGTGAAAACAAGGGAGCAGCCGAAGGGACTCACTTACTGTATATCATGTAATGGATGTATTTTATAGTTTTGTATGTCAAAGCAGTCAAGATTCCACTGGTAACTTTGCATTTAAGTAATGTTTTCCATTTATGTATCCATATGTTGCGAATCATCAGTGTAACCATCTGTCCATTTCTCCCTGTCAGTCCATCCATCCACCCTTAATTATCCCCAACCTACACAAACAAAGTATCGGTGGGAGAAATAGTTGAGAGCACCATGCGTATGTACATCCAGCCGTCCAAACATTTGCCTCGATAACATCAAGGCTCTTGGTTCAAAACTTGCTACATGGGTAGTTCAAGGAATGAACACTCACTGTAACAACGATGGCTTGATTTGCATATTAATTAGGTTACGATGTCAGTGAGTGAAAAGTCATATTTTGGCATAGGGAATTTTATTACTAGAACTAGGCTTACATGCTTTTGACACAACCTACAGAGCACTCTGAGACAACCGGTAGGTACCACATGGTCTTACTATTTATGTCTTGAGGCCGTCCAGTGCAGAGTTTTACCCAGAGCTGTGTGGTACATTTGTTGTACACTTGTACACTTCTTGTTAATGTAGCAAGAAATTTTTTTAATCACCAAGGTGCATCAGCGATCATCATGTGATTAGCCCTTACAGCAATAATATAATCAAAGGGAATTGAATTCCAGGATTACTGCTCTGTAGCCCTTGAAATTGGCCCTTGGTTGGCAATGATATTATTCATTTTGTCTGGTTTGCTTTCATCTTTCAGTGTTGTAAAATCTCTTGATGCCTTTGTTATATTTGAGAAGGTCACAAAAAAGAGGACTGTAGCCAGAGTATTGTCTATTTGCAAATGTGTTTCTTAATTTCACAGCAAGAGATAAAGAGTAGTAAAGCATGAGAGTCACAAATCATCCAGGGCAGTAACTCTCCAATAATGGCTCATAGTCTTTGGCCCCTTTGAATGCCGAGGTCTCATTAGCAAACCAGCAGAGACCAACACAAAGGCCATTACATCAGATAAACTATGCAGTGCAGCCTTCACACCATTAGGCCTTATACATACGAGGACCTTAGCTGGGAGGGATAAGGATTTCATTGCATTACTGAGTCCATTATGTGTCACTGGGGAGAAAGGAATTAAAGTTTGTGGTCTGATTAAATTTAGTACTGCTCAGCTGAAGAGGCAATTAGCGTATACAACACACCTCCATCCTAGAATCTGTGGTGCAGGTGGTCCTTATAATGAAACTGTCACCATATGCATAATTTATTGATTAGAGTCTGTTCATCTCTGTTCTGCAGTGTTGAATTTGTCTTGCACAGGCAGTGTAAATGGAAAATATACATATGTATTGTACTGTGTGGTAATTGCCAACATAAAAATAGGATTCATATTTGTCTGGGTGAGATCTGATGTCTTGTTGTAACTACAGCAGCCATTTTGAAGTGGATATTCCAGAGAAGGAAGAAGGTGGCTGTCCTAAGTATACAAGTGATAACACATCAAGTTATTTACAGTGCATCCGGAAAGCTAAATTAACGCTTGTTTGCCTCCCACAATTTTGCACACTTGGGTAGACGCTCCCCAAATTGCATATTCATTAAGGCAAACATTGAATTGTGTAAAATAGCATGTGTTGTCATTTGAAAAATGCAATTCTCAGTGTGTAATATTAGTACAGTACATCTGGAAAGTAGATTTTTTTTTCCCCTCAAAATTCTTCATGCAATACCACATAATGACAATGTGAAAAAAGCTTTCTTCTTCCTCTTGCGCGTGTGTCATGGGAGAGCTGAAGTTATGGTAATGACGTGAACAGTGTGTGTGTGTGTGTGTGTGTGTGTGTGTGTGTGTGTGTGTGTGTGTGTGTGTGTGTGTGTGTGTGTGTGTGTGTGTGTGTGTTTGTAGAAACACTGTCATATACAGAAAGTATTCAGTGCTACAGTTTTTCCACATTTTATGTTAAAGCCTTATTCCAAAATGGCTCAAATTCATTTTTTCCTCAAAATTATACACATAATACCCCATAATAACAATGTGATTTTAGCAAACCTATTAAAAAATATAAGACGAAGAAATCTCATTCACGTTAAGTATTCACAGCCTTTGCCATGAAGCTTAAATTGAGCTCAGGTGGACTGGACATGATTTAAAAAGTCACACACCTATATACATATAAGGTCCCACAGTTGACAGTGCATGTCAGAGCACAAACCAAGCATGAAGTCAAAGGAATTGTCTGTAGACCTGCAAGACAAGACAAATCTGGGGAAAAGTGCAGAAACATTTCTGCTGTTTTGAAGGTCCCATTGAGCACAGTGGCCTCCATCATCCATAAATGGAAGATGTTCGGATCCACCAACACTCTTCCTAGAGCTGGCCGCCTGTCTAAACTAAGTGATTGGGGAGAAGGACCTTAGTAGGGAGGTGACCAAGAACCTGATGGTCACTCTGTCAGAACTCCAGCATTCCTCTATGGAGAGAGGAGAACCTGCCAGAAAAACAACTATCTCTGCAGCAATGCATCAATCAGGCCTGTATGGTAGAGTGGCCAGATGGAAGCCACTCCTTAGTAAAAGGCACATGGCAGCCCACCTGGAAACTGCTTAAGGCACCTGAAGGGCTCTCAGACCATGAGAAACAAAATTCTCTGGCCTGAGGAGACAAAGATTGAACTGTTTGGCTTGAATGCCAGGCGTCATGTTTGGAGGAAACCAGGCACCATCCCTACAGTGAAGCATGGTGGTGGCAGCATCATGCTGTGGGGATGTTTTTAAGTTTTCCTTACCTCTGTTGCCAGTATGCTTGTTCAGAGGGTGAATAAGTTTAGACCCTACTCGTGTGAAGCACCTGGGGGTGAATTTCCTGTGATTTGGAGCTGTGCAATTCAGTCGAACTGAAATGCTTGTGCGAGTTTCCACTAAAAGTATGCATACTGTAGGTTGACCCCACAGTTGCCCTTAAGGAGTTTGTGTTGGCAAAAATTCATGCCTTTGGGTTCAATGGTCAAAGTTATTTGTCCACAGGTACTCTTAACCTGCTATGGGAAATCTACAAAAACAGCCCTCCGTTCAAACAGATAAGCATGTGAGCAAAACCGAGGTCATTCTTACACTTTTTGAGCCAATGCCACTACATCTCATCTCTTGATCTGAAGCTCAAGTGAATTATAATTCACTTTTTTTTTGCAATTTAATTATTCCCTCTGGGATGAAAGAATCAAGAAAAATCTACAATTTTGATATGAATGGGATATTTTTGCTGTTTGATCTGTCGAATATAGCCACAAAACCAAAGGATCCCCCCCCCCCCCCCCCCCCCAAAAAAGGCAAAAGATAAAAAGGATTGAATGAAGCTCATGAAAGGCTACCTTTCTGAGCAGCTTGCATCATTTGGGCTCAGACACAGACAGAAAACGTGTATAGTATGTTCAAAAATACCTTTCACTCTGGCTACTTTTTCAGTTCAGACTGATCTGGTCAACCTCTTGAATTTTGTTCAGTGTTGTGTTAATGGTCCTTATCAGCAACTAATCAGGAGATGGAATCTCAACTACCCATTTGGGTACCCATTCTGGAAAATTGCATGTAATACATCTGGATTCTCAAATTTGTGTATTTCCTATGAACACCATAATATTTGTATTTAATTAGAATGAATGAATGAATTCACCACACACAGATCCAAAACAACTAAACATACTAAGAAAGAAAGAAAATAATCCAACAATGCACCCATGCGCCTGAAAGGGTGTAGGCAGAAGCAAAAGCTTGTAAACGCCTACCCCTTTAGCCAAAAATAAAAATTATACATATGTATATAAAATTATACATATACCTAATACCAGTATAAATTGATCCCTGAACCACAATTTCAAGACACAAACATGCAAGCAGCAGACAGTACACCAAAAACAAGACAAAATCAATAAACATAATGTAACATACTATAGCGAGTAATCAAATAGTTTTTGTAGAGCCTTTTAAAGCCGACCAGAGTACCAAGTGATTTTATGTTATCCGGGCAATTATTCCAAGTGTTAACACCTTTAACAAAAACACAGTGACTTTTTACGGTAGTTCGAATCTTTGATTTCTGAAATAACAGTGTTCCTCATAGATTATAACTGGAGTCCCTCATTTGAAACAGGTCCTGGACATGTTGTGGTAGAAGTTTATTTTGTACTTTGAACATAATTTGTGTTATGATATAATCAATCAAATGCCAAAATTTCAAAATATGCAAACGGACAAACAATGGATTTGTTGGCTCACAATAAGGTTTCTTGCTAATAATTCTTATAGCTTTCTTTTGAAGTAGAAATATAGGATTTATATTAGTTTTGTGTAGGATTTAAAGAGCCCAGTAATTAATTAGTAAAACAAGTATAGATAGGTTGTTGTGATACTGATGGAAGTATTATCATGTATAAAACAAACAAAAAAACACCAGAAAGGAATGGGTGCCAGTACAGCTGCTGAACTGAAACTGTGTGTGTGTGTGTGTGTGTGTGTGTGTGTGTGTGTGTGTGTGTGTGTGTGTGTGTGTGTGTGTGTGTGTGTGTGTGTGTGTGTGTGTGTGTGTGTGTGTGTGTGTGTGTGTGTGTAAGAACAGTCAGTCTGTCACTTTCAGTAAACGATCTTCTCGGGCACCTTAGAGCCCCGTCACTGACACAGCATCTCTCTGTTACAGGAGACCTTTGATCCTGAGGTAGTTTTCAATCTGCTCCTGCCACCCATCATCTTCTATGGAGCTTACACCCTTAATCAGGTGAGACTGTTCTCCCGACTTGTCTCCATGCAGGGTGGAAAAAAAGGCAACATCAAAGGACTGTTCTTTTTTTTTATATGGGCATCGTGTGTGTGTGTGTGTGTGTGTGTGTGTGTGTGTGTGTGTGTGTGTGTGTGTGTGTGTGTTGGGGGGGCACGAAATACCTTTTCCTTCACATATATACACTTTTTCCTTTTACTTTCACTTTACTTTTGATATTAGTATTGGTACTGTTACTGAGGAGTACTTCCTTTAATTCTTATTCCAGAAACGACTCATTGAGAATCTGGGCTCTGTCTTGACCTTTGCTTTTTTGGGCACCATTATCACATGTGTGGTGATAGGGTAAGTACTGTTTAACACCAACAGTATGGAATTTAGGGTACAATCCTGAAATTAGGATAATCATCTACACTGATTATAAGTAGATCAGAACCAAACAGTTCGGGGCCTGTAGTCCAAATATGGCCCGCAAGCCCTTTGATGTTGCCCAGTATAATGTTTACAGCAAAAGAGGTATTTTTATTTCTAGCCCAACAATGGTCTTTTGCTGCAGTTCCATATTTGTTCTCAATTTCACATGTGACATTTGTGGGGCACTGGAGTTTTTTTTGATGAGCAACCCTTCATTTAATGAACACTGTCATCTAGTGGGATAAAAAAAACAAAAAAAAACACCAAATTCTTCATGAGATCTGTTTTCCCATTATGACATCACTGACTAATGTTACATAAGGTCTGTTTGGAGGCATTTTGTGATGCGTAATTTAAATGTTAACCTGGTATCTAGTTCTGATTTGTTATAGTGTGTTCTCTTTTTTTCAGTTGTTCAACTTTTGTTAGAAAGGTGGACACTACACAGGTGTGCACATAACTGGTGCTCATGTTCTCGTGCATACTAAAAGTAAGGTTCCCTTCACACATAGTGCAAATTTGGTCGAATGAATGAATTGCGCATGAAGCAGGAATCGTATGCAAAACATAGTAGCTGCCTTGAACGCCTCGTACACCTGTTGCTGCTACTGTTTGCGCACACCAGTGGCTGAAAGACAGAGTGTGCGCTGTGAGAGCCCATTGAACCCTCTCGTTGCAGGTGTCGGCCAAATTCCAGGTGACACACACAAACAGCCAACACCGCTCGCTTGGCACTTAGAAAATGTGTGACCATTCATACTATCATCACGAAAACAGTCAGCAGACGATCACTGTCGAGCTGGATGTGAAAATTTGTCTAAGTGCTCCACGACTGTGGAGTTGCAAAAAGCCACACACATGTGGTGCATGTGTATTGCGCGTGTGTCGCACTCCCCCTCCCCGCTACCCCCCAACACATATGGCGTGCCAGGGGACACACACTTGCATAAAATGCTTAAATGTATGTACAGATCTGATCACATGGGGGCCAGACAGTGAGGTCTGATCGCACACAGCATGGGGAGGGGCCTGTCAGCTGATCACAGCACACCGGCAGCTGGATGACAGCTCAGTGCGCACATTACACACACAGAAACCACCGCCAGGATAGTTACATAAATAATTACAACAATACCTACATACGCAATTACATAACATATAACAAAAATGAATGACCACATAACACAGATTGTGACACGTTGGTCTGGGTGCTGAATGGAAGGGGGGCTGTGTCCGCTCACAGCCACGGCTGTAAAGATTGCTGCTCCTGGATGTCTCAGCTTGAGAACACGTTCCGTGTTTGGAAGGACATGAATTTACAACAGTGATGGGGATGCAGCTGCTCGCACTGTTTTCCTGCTGGAAAGATACCGTCGCGTGCATGAACCGTCGCACTGGGATCGTGCATGCCTGCCCATCGGCGCAATGTTTTTATGGTTCACTCCTACGAGCTTTTTCGCTGGGAGTCGCCCTGAGTTGTCCTTATTCATACTATGTGTGAACCATGCACAGCACAAACCACAGACAGAAACGCTTATCCTCCAAACTGCTGTTACTGCTTTCCTTTTGAGATGTACTTCCATTCAGGTTTTCTGTGGCACATCACATCTTTTTAGCACACACACACACCTAAGCACCAGTTATGTGCACACCTGACAATAATGTTGTTTTTAACTTAATTTTCCAAAGCACTTTGCATGCATATTTTGTCAGGAACTTGTCTTTCCTTTGAAATATGTTATGAAAAATGAAGCATATGAATGTCTTATCATTTCTGCAGCACATTAATAGGATTACAGAGAAGTTTTTTGATTATATTGGAATGTAGTTTGATATATTTCAAATGTTAATGTTTTACAAAATATAAAGTAGTGTACCTTTTGATGTAGCATTAAAATATATATATATATATATATATATATATATATATATATATATATATATATATATATATATATATATATATATATATATATATATATATATATATATATATATATATATATATATATATATATATATATATATTTTGGCCTGTGGACCTCCACCCAGATTTTTTTTTTACCTTCATAGGAATTTGGAAAGTAGATAATGTTTCATTTTGCCTGAAGCTGTACAATACACAAAAGTTGCATGATGCATAGCCTCTCCAATTCACAGAAGCTGTGAACTCTTTCAGAGTTGTGATGGGTATCTTGGTGGCTCCTCTCATTAGTTACCCTCTTACACTGTCAGCCATTTTTTAATGAAGTCCTTGCTCTATAATGCAGAGGTGGTTCTTCTGTGAGTTAAAAGTTGAACTGTCAGTATATAGAAGTAAGGTGTTGGTGCATATCTGCGGACTCCATGACACCACATGAGAATCAATGACTGCACCAGCTAAGGGCCCCTTCACACATAGTGCTAATTTGCTCAATTTGCGCATAAAGTGTGCATGAAGCAGGAATCGTGTGCAAAATGTGTAGAATCATAGCTGCTTCTAACACTTCGTACACCTGTTGTTACAACTATTTGCACACAGCAGCGGCTGAAAGACAGAGTGTGCACTGTGCGAGCCCATCAAATCCTCTCGCAGCAGGTGCCCCACCACTGTGAAGTTGCCGAGTGCACATGTGGTGTGCCAGAGTGTTGCCCCCCCCAAAAACACATCTGTGCGTGTGGTTCGCGCACCCCGCAGGTGAGGCATCTCTCATTTGATCAATGAGTGACATCTTGGTGTGTGCGCTGACAGGACAGGGGGCGTGGCTGGCTGCCTACAGCTGTTGAGACATCTCCTGTTCTGGACATCACAGCTGTAGCACCCGTCCCGTGTTTTGTTAGACACGCGCGTGTGTGCTTGTGTGGAAATACATAAAAACATATTTTGCTTTTGCGATGGGAGGAGAAACAGACCGTCAGTCCGTTTGGTCACGCAGCAGGCGAGCTGAATATCACGTCTGACAGGATACGCGTGTCGGGCCGTGAGGGCTGTGAGCAGCGCGCCGCAGGACCAGGACGAGCCAACAGTATGACAAGTACACCACTTTGAGTCATGTATCAGCAGAAATATGCTGTACCAAATGCCGTTCGGTCAGTTATCACAGCGCTTTTTTCTTCTTTTAGAAAATACGTTTATCTGCTTGTTGTTTAGCTATTCCATGCACCTGTTATAAGACAGTGATTGTAGCTCACTGGTACAGTTTCCGTCTGGTAATCAGAGTGTGTGGGCTTGAATCCTGTGGCATTTTTTTCTTTTTATTTAACCAGGGTTATTTAACTGCGGGCTTCTCTATTGTGTCCCCTTTTATGCATTATTTATATCAACCCAGTAATATTCACTAATTATACAGCAGGTTTTTATTTTATTTTCCTCTACATCAGTGGCGCAATGTGGTGCACCTTGTCCCATGGAACACAGTGCAAGCAGCTGCAGCAGCTCACTCTGTGTTCCTGCTCGAAAGACACCGTCGCTGGCACGAATCGTCGCACCGGCATCATGCATGCCTGCCCGCCGTGAGTTGCCCTGAGTTGTACGCATTCACACTACAGAAGGGGCCCTAAGGCTGGTACCTATTTACAGCTAAGTGGACTGAGAAGAAACAGATTAAAGAACTGATTTAATAAGATCCCATGTAACGAGTACTAAATTCTGTTGGCATTCTACAATGTTATATGTTTGGTTGATTGTTTTGCGGGTGATTTAAAAAAAAAATAATTTTTTAAATAATAATGATGATGATGCCAGATGGTAACATGACTTAGACTTCAGTATGTAAATAAGGATTTTGCTTGTGTTAATTAGTGTTAAATTTGTCACCTGTTTTTTAATTTAGTCTTATTCCGCGTTCACAC
Organism: Thalassophryne amazonica; assembly: GCF_902500255.1. Classification (NCBI taxonomy): domain Eukaryota; kingdom Metazoa; phylum Chordata; class Actinopteri; order Batrachoidiformes; family Batrachoididae; genus Thalassophryne; species Thalassophryne amazonica. Next base: position 40,641,335 of record NC_047103.1, on the reverse strand, counting down.
CGGGCGCGACATGAGCAACTGCAGCCACAGGTTGCCATGTAATCCCTATGTAAGGACGCATTTTGGCGCCAAACCGCGACGCGATGGACGCGAGTGAAGCAATTTTGAGCGTTTTGCGCGTTTGTGGAGCGATATTGTGTCGCATCACGTCACGTTGCCCTCCTCCTCAAGTTGAAAAATCTGAACTTTTTCGTCTCTTCACGCCGCGATGACTAATCAGGGACTGAATATGTAGTGACGTGGAGATGTCTGGAGTTTGACTGAAGATGTGAACATGTCCTGTATCTGGTAGCAGCCTGTGAGCAGGACTTATGTCTCTTTTGTCCTTTATTTCACAATCATGACAGAGTTTTTGGAGTGAGCAGCAGCACCACAGCAGCGGGGAGCGGAGTTTCTTTCTCTTTTTATTTTACGTGCGCGCACGAGCGAATTGTCCATGGAGATTATTTTATTAATTAACTACACAGATGTATAATAAAACAAATGGTGACTGGTTTCTAAATACAATTATGACAGAGTTTTTTGGGGGGAAGAGCCAGCTGCAGCAAGCAGCGGAGTTTCTTTTTTTTTTTTTTCTTTTTTTTTTTCTTTTTTTTTTACATGTGCGCGCGTGAGGTCCTCAAACTGGGTCCCGCAGAGGTGGAAGGACCACTGAAAGTGGCCATCATCCAGACGTAGCTCCTGCAGCAAATAATGATACTCTCTGTATTGGGAGCTTTTCACAACAACTCGCTCCATGTGATCAAGGTCCGCCATGATGACTTGACGCTGAGCGGAATGGAAGCTCCTCCTATTTGATGACACATTGGAGTGAATTTTCGCAGCGAAAGTCCACCCAAGCAGAGCGACACACCGGGCGAAGGAGGCTCGTCCGTCGCCACGCAACCCCCGCGAATTTGTAGCGTCTGATCGCGCCCGGTGTGAATGCGACATTAATCTTGTGCCAGATGTCCTTTTTAGTTTTAGTCATGTTTAGTCATTCACATAGCATTTTAATTTAGTTATGTTTTAGTTGACCAAAAGTCTGGTTATTTTAGTCTCCTTTCAGTCAGTTCATTTTACAATTAGCTTGTTTCTGATTATCATTTCAGTCACACATCTGAAATAATGAATGTTATCATTACCTGACAAAACACACTTGTTGAATGATTGAAGGTTTATGGTGTTTTCCTCGATTATTTTAAATCTATAAGCTTCTTGTCAGATGCAATTAGACATTCGGTTTTCTTGTAAGTCTCATGGCATTTAACATGGGACCAGATATCAAGCCTTCTCTTCCACAAGATGTTAGCTTCTTGTAGTTTCATGTTTGAGCCACAAGGTGACAGCAGGAATACAGGTAATAGAGCTGTCTGCCTTGGTGGTTGCTGCAATATTCTGAATGTAATTAAGGTCTTTTAGACAATGTTATGACAAAAAATGTTTTATTTCGGTTTTGATTTCATGTAAAATATTTTAGTCTTATCTTTTTTTCCTCAACAATAATGCATGTTAAGATCATTTTTGTCAGTGTTTTGTAACACTGAAGCAGTATAGTCATCAGCTCATCTTAGTCATGAAAAAAATGGATTATGTTTAATAACGATATTGCTCATTGTCTTTCACTTTGTTTTTCTGTCATGTTTTTGGTGCTTTCAATCATAACTGAAGGTTGATTTCAACACCATTAATAAAACTAGCAGATATAGCGTAGCAGGGCTGTTTAATCCCCAAGCAGCATGTGAGTTTCCCATTGTCAGGCCATATCGTGTGACATTTTAGCCCACATGGGTCAAAATTCTAAATTCCTTCTGGACAAGGTAAATTTTGAATATATTGGTGATATAAGATTGTGAATCCTTTATTTAAATGCAAAGGAATACAACCCCAATTCCAATTAAGTTGGGACATTGTGTAAAATGTAAATAAAAACAGAATACTATGATTTGCAAATGCTCTTCAACCTATATTCAATTGAATACACCACAAAGACAAGATATTTAATGTTCAAACTGATAAACTTTATTTTTTCTGTGCAAATATTTGCTCATTTTGAAATGGATGCCTGCAACATGTTTCAAAAAAGCCGTGACAGTGGTATGTTTACCACTGTGTTACATCACCTTTCCTTCTAACAACACTCAATAAGCATTTGGGAACTGAGGACGCTAATTGTTGAATCTTTGTGCAGGATTTTTTCCCATTTTTGCTTGATGTACGACTTCAGTTGTTCAACAGTCAACGGGGTCTCCGTTGTTGTATTTTGCGCTTCATAATGAGCCACACATTTTCAATGGGCGACAGGTCTGGACTGCAGGCAGTCCATTCTAGTACCCGCACTCTTTTACTACAAAGCCACGCTGTTGTAACACATGCAGAATGTGGCTTGGCATTGTCTTGCTGAAATAAGCAGGGACGTCCCTGAAAAAGATGTTGCTTGGATGGCAGCATCTGTTGCTCCAAAACCTTGATGTACCTTTCAGCATTGATGGCGCCATCACAGATGTGTATGTCGTTCATGCCATGGGCACTAACACACCCCGATACCATCACAGATGCTGGCTTTGAAATGAAGGCGGCAGCGTTTGTGGATGTTGTGTGGATGTATGGCTTTCGCTTTGCATGGTAGAGTTTTAACTTGCACTTGTAGATGTAGCGATGAACTGTGTTAACTGACAATGGTTTTCTTAAGTGTTCCTGAGCCCACGCGGTAAGATCCTTTACACAATGATGTCGGTTTGTAGTGCAGTGCCGCCTGAGGGATCGAAGGTCACGGGCATTCAGTGTTGGTTTTCAGCCTTGCCACTTACGTGTACAAAGTTCTCCAGATTCTCTGAATCTTCTGATTATGTTATGAACTGTAAATGATGGAATCCCTAAATTCCTTGCAATTGAACGTTGAGAAACATTGTTCTTAAATTGTTGGACTTTTTTTTCACGCAGTTCACAAAGTAGTGATCCTCGCCCCATCTTTGCTTGTGAATGGCTGAGTCTTTTGGGGATGCTTCTTTTATACCCAATCATGACACTCACCTGTTTTCAATTAACCTGTTCACCTGTGGAACATTCCAGACAGGTGTTCTTTGAGCATTCATCAACTTTCCCAGTCTTTTGTTGCCCCGTCCCAGCTTTTTTGAAATGTGTTGCAGGCATCCATTTCAAAATGAGCAAATATTTGCACAAAAACAAAAAAGTCTATCAGTTTGAACATTAAATATCTTGTCTTTGTGGTGTATTAAATTGAATATAGTTTGAAGAGGATTTGCAAATCATTGTATTCTGTTTTTATTTACATTTAACACAACGTCTCAACTTCATTGAAATTGGGGTTGTAGGTACACACCAAATTGCATATTCATTAAGGTAAATCTCTTAACTGGGGCCGTATTTGTTAATTTTGCTCATTTGAGAAATGCAGTCGTCAGTGTGCAGCATTAGTACAAGTTGCTCGATTGTTTGTGGTTGACATACGTACAGTTTGCATGTTTGTTTGTTTTTTTGTTTGTTTTTTTTTGATTAGTGTAAATGCATTTTAAAACATATTTAGTGACTTGAAAACATTCCTCTATTGTGACCCCAACTTCTCTAAAGAGAACTGGCTGTAACACCCTTTTGTTATACAATTTCCCCAGATTTTCAGCATCATTGCAGCTGTTTTATTATCGCTGTGAGTGCAGTATAGAATGTCCGCATAATAAAATTCAAGCATGGCAAAATAAATTACCATGTTGTTTTTATTATTTAAAAGGATATGACTTGGACTGACTGAAATTTTGGATCATCTGCTGCAACAAAACAGTTTCACAACTTTTTGTTTGTTTGCACAGATGCACTCGTTCACCTTTTCTTCACTCATCCTCCTTCCCTTTGCAGCAAAGGGAAAGGGATTTGTTGGCTCGTAGCTGATGTGCGAATCCAGCGGCTGGCTGTAGCTTCAGCACTGCATGTACCAGCACTCTGTCTGTCATCATTTAAAATGGATGAAGTGAAAGATTATTTGTACAGCATTTATTTTCATTGACAGTTTTTAGTCCTAGCCTGCCTGCATGGTGCTATTGATAGAACATTGGATATTTACTCTCCATAACGGATGTGCTGTTTGTTAGGGAATCAGTGGCACTTGAGTGGAATATATTGCTGATATTTCTATCTTTACATGAAATGGACCATTTTCAGACATAAGTAGCACTGTTTCTTTCTTTGTGAACAAATCAATATCTTGGAGCATTTCCTCCAATCCCCCATGAAGTCTTCTTGTTGCAAGCTTCAAGCAGCATAGTGTGCAGAGACAGTTTGACTTTAGATCTTCTGTCATGATGCCTGACAATTTTGCAATGTGGAATTGACAGAAAAACATTCCAGTATCGATTTAAAGGAACTGATAAAATTTAAGCATACAGTTCTGCTGGATCGGACAATTTGCTACTGGTTCTTAGTTCCCATGCCTATAAAAATATTAATTCATTCACTTCCTGGTGCTGATCCTGGCTGCATTTCTTGTAAAGTTGTGCATTTGATTATTTTGGCTTTGATATTTTTATTTAATTTATGTTGTGTTGTGGAGACTTGTTTTTAATACGAGTTTAAGAAATTTTAATTTGGAGAGACCTGTTTTTCGGTGTCATTAAAAATAACATAAATCAAATCTTTTTTCGTGCCACTGTCAGTATAAGTTTAAAGTATATACATGCTTCCGCTGCATTGCTACCTTTGTCTCAGCCTGCCAGATGGCGATATTACACTTTGAAAGAAACTGGCTGCTGGATGTTATTGATGCACTGAATGGCTGCACAGCCAGAATATGAAATTATTTTGACTCCAGTTAACTACAGTTTTGTTGTCTTAATGTTCTACCACATTCTGTCAGCATGAAAATTTCAGGAATCTTTGAAATTTATGTAGCCTGTTTCCAAAAATGAACAGTGTTGTTTTTGTTTATAATATTCATTTTCATTTTGGACTCGCAAACGTACATTTAGTTTGACCTGCAGCAATGTGTAAATTGCTTTCTGTTTTATATTATGTTCAATGTAATGCAGACATTCCTTTGATGCTTCTGCCTCATAAATGTACTAAGAGATGGAAACAGTAGTCCGTACTCACTGTTTGTGCATGGCATTTCTGCAGGCAGATAATTTTGTTTGACTTGTGGGGATGTTTTTAATGCATTCTAAACATTGATGTATTTTGAGGCAGGAAATAATGAGCATCGCCAACCTGCTGAAACCAGTGATAAAGCCATTGTGTTTGTATTTACATACTTCTCTCCCATCTTTGGGTCTCCCAACCACCCCTCACCCTCGCTGTCGCCTCTTTTCTCACCCAGCATTTCCCTTGGGAAACAGGGTAGGGTGTGAGAGTTTGATATGTTGCCTCACATGCACATTCTTTGACGCTAAGGCACCAGACCTGACCAATCATATTGCGCGCGTTAGTGAGTCTTCTTTATTGTCAGTGTGTGTGTGTGGGGGTGGTGGTGGGGGGCCTGTGAGGAAACATCGAGTGGGTTCAAAAGGCAGATCCACCCCCCTCTCTTTCGTTGTACATTGCTTCTGGAAAGTATTCACAGCGCTTCACATTTTTCACATTTTGTTATGTTACAGCCTTATTTCAAAATAGAGTAAATTCATTTTCCTCCCTCAAAATTCTACTCACAACACCCCATAGTGACAACATGAAAAAGTTTTTTTTTTCTTCATATTTATTAAAAATAAAAAACTAAGAAATCACATGTACATGTGATCAAGCGTTTAGTGTACTTGGTTTCAGTGAAGAAGGTTCCCGGTTCAAACCCCACCCCTGCCACATTTCTTCATGTAATGTGGAGTTCCATCAGGAAGGGTATCTGGCATAAAATTTTTGCCAAATAAACATGCCGATACACTTGGATCTGCTGTGGTGACCACAAGTGAGCAGTCGAAGGGACTTATATGTATTCACACTCTTTTCTCAATACTTTGTTGATGCACCTTTTGCAGCAATTGCAGCCTCAAGTCTTCTTGAATATGATGCCACAGGCTTGGTGCACCTATCTTTTGGCATTTTTGCCCATTCCTCTTTGCAGCACATCTCAAGCTCCATCAGGTTGGATTGGATGTGTCTTGCACAGCCATTTTCAAGTCTCTGAAGCGTTGTTCAATCTGATTCAGGTCTGGGCTCTGGCTGGGCCACTCAAGGACGTTCATAGCGTTGTCCTAAAGCCACTCCTTTCATATGTTGGCTGTGTCCTTAGGGTCATTGTCCTGCTTAAAGATGAACTGTTGCCCCAGTCTGAGGTCAAGAGCGCTCTGGAGCAGGTTTTCATCCAGGATGTCTCTGTGCATTGCTGCATTCATCTTTCCCTCAATCCTGTCTAGTCTCCCAGTTCTTGCCACTGAAAAACATCCCCAAAGCATGACGTTGCCACCACCATGCTTCATTGTAGGGATGGTACCTAGTTTCCTCCAAACATGACGCCTGGTATTCACGCCAAAAAGCTCAATCTTTGTCTCATCAGACCAGAGAGTTTTGTTTCTCATGGTCTGAGATTCCTTCAGGTGCCTTTTGGCAAACTCCAGGTGGGCTGCCATGTGCCTTTTACTAAGGAGTGGCTTCTGTCTGCCCACTCTACCATACAAGCCTGATTGGTGGATTGCTGCAGAGATGATTGTCTTTCGGGTTCTTGGTCACCTCCCTGACTAAGGTCGTTCACCCTGATTGCTCAGTTTAGATGGCTGGCCAGCTCTAGGATGGGTTCTGGTGGGTCTGAGCTTCTTCCATTTACAGATGATGATGCCACTATGCTCATTGAGGCATTCAAAGCAGCAGAAATGTTTCTGTACCCTACAGACAATTCCTTTGACTTCTTGCTTGCCTTTCCAAATCATGTCTACTCAACTGAATTTCCCCCAGGTGCACTCAGTTAAGCTGTAAAAACATCTCAAGGATGATCCATGGAAAAAGGATGAACCTGAGCTCAATTTTGAGCTTCATGGCAAAGGCTGTGAATACTTAATCTGATTTCTTTTTATATATATATATATATATATATATATATATATATATATATATATATATATATATATATATATATATATATATATATAAATTTGCAAAAATCTTTTTAAAAAAGTTATTTTAAATTGTCATTATAGGGTATTGTATGTACAAAAAAATAATTTGATCCATTTTGGAATGAGGCTGTAACATAACAAAATGTGGAAAAAGTGTAGCACTGTGAACACTTTCTGTATGCACTGTATATGACCATGTTATTTTTGGCTGGTAGAATAGTTTGGGAGCTGATAAATGACGCACACACACACTGTTCGTGTCATTATCATGTCATTACCATAACGCCAACTCTCCAATGACACATGCACAAGAGACGCTTCGCTGATTGTCCTGAGGGCAGTATTTTAAATCTAAGCCTTGAGGACATGATGTGTGCTGTTGCTATGGTAACACAGATATGCCAACAGACAAGGACGTTCTCCAGAGGCAACACTGGTGCACTTATTATTATGGGACGCACCACATTAACATGGTTAGTGCTAATGCGCATCACTTAGCAGTCAAAAGCTGGACTGCAGTGTTGCTGAATGGATGTTTTTGTCAGGGCTCGAGGATGAATGTGGGAGGGCACAAAATGCAGATTTGAGAACAAGGTGTTATAAGTTGAAAATAATCCTTATCGTTTTCACAAGCAGGGGTATGGTACATGGGAAGGCAGGCAGCGAAGCAGAGGTACAGAGCGACAAGCAAAAACGTGGTCGAGAGACAAGCTGGGTTCAGAAACACTGCGAGGGATGGTGTCATAGGCTGAGGCAAAAACAAGGTCCGGTAAACAAAGCAAGGTCGTAACACACTGAAACAAAAGCAAGACAGAAGCAGAAGGCTGGAACATGGATACAAAGATCGCGACGAACTGGCAGGGGAGTGGAGAAAGTGAAGGGCTTTAATACACAGGTGGGGTAATTAGGTTAACAAGGTGAAGCTGTGGAAGAAAGTTCTAGAAGGTAGGTGTGGTCAGGTGAATCCAAGAGGAGGGTAGAGATGCAAGAGAGTGAGGGAGGGATTCAGGCAGACTGTGACAAAGATGAAACAAGCAAGTGCAAGAGAGTAAGCCAACACACGGGGAAAACAGAGACAAAGATGCACGTGCAAGAGTGTAAGTGAACACACGGGGGGAACAGACAAAGCAGAGACAGACAAGTGAGTGTACATGAAAGAAATACAAACTGTGACCAAAGGCAATGACTGTAAATATAACACACTAAACACTACACATGGCTAAAAGTCCCAAAGATAATAAACATAACAAAGAACCTATAGATCAACAGCTGAACTGTAAACCAGAAAACAAAACACAAGATAACCATATCAGATAAGCGAAGAACAAAAGAGGACTGAAACAACTAAAGACTACATTAGAAGAATCAGTAGAAAAAACAGAATGCATAACACAATGGAAATAACAATAACTGGACAGAAACAATGACTGTATAAACCACATGACTAAAATACAAAAATAAACAGAAAACAAAATGAGAGACTACAGAACAGAAAATAAATGATGAACTCAGAACAAAACTAATAACTAGAATACCGTACTGTGGAAAGGGGAAATAAGCAAAGCGACCAAACAAGGGGCCAACACCTGACAGTTTTAGGAAAACTATAGCCCAGTATTACATGAAAAAACACTGCTGAGGCCCATTTTGGGAGATGAGTGTGTTTTTCATTGTGAATGCTGACAGTGTGTTATTTTTCAGCCCCAACCACTGGTACTGCGAAATGAGCTCATCGCAGAAGTAACAGATTATGTACTTCATTGAATGGGTGCTAGAGTGTGGCTCCAAAAGGGAGTCATTCCCCATAGATGCCTGTGTTAAATTGCCCAACTTTCCAACTGAAATAAACATTTACAGCCTGGAACAAATAAACAAACAGATAAATAGAAGTTTTTGGTCTGGATTGGTAGTATCCCCATTCATAACAACTGTATTGAGGTGGGGTTTGTTCTACTCATTTGTTCAGCCACAAAGCTATGAATAATTAGGGACGTGGTCACTTTGAGTGATAGCTAGTTTATGCTAGTAAGCTCAGTGTTTTACAGTTACTCCGAGAGGTCAGTTGCCATGCCATGCAAATTGGGGGTCAAATCTACTTGGCGCATTTCAAGTAAACTAATTTAATTAAATAACCCGTGTGTGTATTCATATTGAGTATCTGCTGATACAGGCTGTCGATCCAATGCCTGTATTTTCCTTGATATTGAACTTGCACAGAGTACATTGCAATAATATTAAAAAAAAATCCAATCTGCATGCTTGACAATTTTCTTAATGCCATGCATTCAAAAAAATACCATTATTGTCATTGTAGTACATATATACATACAAACAATGAAGTTTATCCTCTGCATTTAACACACCTAATTACAGTTAGACACAATCCAACCATTAGGATTAGTGGGCAGCCATAGTCGAATGCCGGGGACCAACTCCAGATCTAGAGACACTGTCTTGGTCAGGGGCAGAGAAAGGAGCAGACTTTTTGCCCCCAAGGGCCAAAATGAAAATGTGACAATGGGCCGCGGGCCAAATATAGCAATTTTACTCATGATGCAGAAACAAATGTAACAATGTTGCTTTAATTAACATAAAGGAATGAATGTTTAATTTTTCAACTAAGTGCAAATCAAATGCAACACAACAAACACAACAAATTGCAACAAAATACTGCAAACTCGGTCTCAAATTGCAAACTCACACTCCACTAAACAGCAAACCACTAGTGACTAGTGGTTTGCTGTTTAGTGGAGTTTTAGTGTTTAGTGGAGTTTGAGTTTAGTGGAGTTTACACCAATGTGTCTCACTAGTGACTATATCATCATTTTAAGACCGTGAGAGATGTTGATATTACCAAAGCCAAAGCTGATAAGTTTCATCAAGTGGTTTGGATTGCTATTTAAAGTTTGTGTTGGACCGTTTGGAACCTCTTGACCCCAAAGGACCAGTGACGTACACCAAAATGTAAGTCCCATTTCTCTTGTTTATAAATTAATAAAATATCAAATGACAAGGATCTATTTTAGGTGTTATATAAAACAAATAATGAATGTTTTTTCATTCATGCAATGGAAAGAATATTTCATTCGGTGAAAGATGAAATGTTCTATTGAACTTGGCTGCATGTCATTGAATAGAACATTTCATCTTTCCATTGCACTCATAAACCTTCATTATTTGTATATTATATAACGGCTGAGAATCAGAATCAGAAGGTTTATTGCCATTGCCAGTGAACAGGATTCACAGACTAGGAATTTGCTTCGGTACAATGGTGCAACATTAAGAAGAGATAAAATGCTAAGATAAAATATAACATATGTGTCAAAATAAGATAAAGTATAAGATAAAAAAAGAAATATGAAATATGAAAGGCTGTGTGCAACAGAAAAACAGAGAAACAGAAAAAACAGTGTAGTGGGAGGAGTGCAATTAAAAACCAAAGTACATTGTCTAAAGTGACCCGTGATAAGATGATAAAGTGACAGAGTTAAGCTTAAGGTGACTGAGTTATGAGGTGTTCATGAGTCTAACGGCAGAGGGGAAGAAACTGTTCTTATGGCGGGAGGTTCTGGTCCGGATGGACCGTAGCCTCCTGCCCGAGGGGAGTGGTTTGAACAGACCGTGTGCAGGGTGAGAAGGGTCAGCTGTGATCCGACCTGCTCGGCCCAGAGTCCTGGAGACGTGCAAGTTGTGGAGAGATGGAAGGCTACAGCCGATCACCTTCTCAGCAGAGGCCACAATGCGCTGCAGTCTGTGTCTGTCCCTGGCTGTGGCCCCGGCGTACCACACCGTGATGGAGGAGCAGAGGATGGACTTGATGATGGCCGTGTAGAACTGAGTGGATCCTTGTCATTTGATTGGTGCTTTGTATGTAACATGACATGGATTAATTCATCCCATTTGTGATGCATTGCATTTAGAGTGCAGTTTGGTTCAAAGTCAAAGTCAGCTTTATTGTCAAATATGCTATACATGCTTGATATACAGCACAGATGATATTTCGGTCCTCTCAGACCCCCGGTGCAGAGTAAGAATAAAAACTGTTATTAAGCTAAGTAAAAAAAAAATAAATAAATTTACCTTAAATACTTCTGATTCACAAAATAAAAATAACAATATAAAACAGTATAAACAGTGTAGGCAGTGTAAGTATAACAGTGTGATGCTGTAGTGCAAATGGCAGTGTACTAATGTAAACAGTATGACATTAAATATGATAACAATGCAATGGATAACAGTATAATACAGTATAACAGTATAATCCAGTGGTGCAAGTGGCAGTATGCTGATGTAGACAGTATAACATTATAGCATTAAATACAATAGTGCAATGGCCATATACAATGTACCAGTATCAGGCAGTCCTGATGTGGATGGGCTGACGTTGGTGGGCAGAGTCAGTGGTGGGGGGGTCATGTGGGGGGGGGGGGGTGCGAGTGGGAGCAGAGCAGGGAGGGAGTTGAAGGTGAGGCGGGTGTGGTAGATGTCAAGCAGAGAGGGGAGAGGGACACAGATGATCTTCCCAGCTGCTTTCACAGTGCGCTGCAGGGCCTTGCGGCAGGATACGGTGCAGGCACCGTACCACACAGTGATGCTGCTGGTCAGGATGCTCTCGATGGTACCCCTGTAGAAGGAGTACATGATGGGGGTCGGGGCTCTTGCTTTTCTCAGTTTCCGCAGAAAGTAGAGTCGCTGTTTTTGGTTGTTTTTGGCCAGAGATGTGGTGTTGATGTTCCAGGACAGGTCTTGAAAGATGTGTACACCCAGGAACTTTGTGCTGCTCACCCGCTCCACTTCAGCGCCATTGATGGTTAGTGAAGCATGCTGAGTGGGCTCTCTCCTGAAGTCCACAAAAATCTCCTTCGTCTTCTCCACGTTCAGGTGGAGATTGTTGTCCGTGCACCACGTGGCCAGGCGGCTCACCTCACTCCTGTAGCTTGTCTCATCGTTGTTGTTGATGAGACCCACCACAGTCGTGTCGTCTGCGAACTTGATGAAGAGGTTGGAGCTGGATGTAGGTTCCATTTAGAGTTCAAATTTGGTTCCATATATTTGGTACCATTGCACTCTGCGCACACACACACGCGTGCATGTCCTCGTGCACGCATACACAAAAAGAAAATCCACTATGCAGTCTGGAGGCTGTTGGCAGGAAGCTGGAATGAGAAGCTGGACTCATTTCTGATGTGATTCCCCCCCCCCCCCCCCCCCCACGCTGCATTGAGGACGTACGCAGTCTTTTTTTTTGGTAGTACCGGGACACACAAGCGCCGATCAGGTTGTGTGTGTGCGCGGAAGGCAACGACTCTACCGAGACATAATTTGATTGAGCTAACTGACACTGCTAATTATTGTAAGACACACACACACACACACACACATACAAAACAAATCCACTGTGCTGTCTGGTGGCTGTTCGCAGGAAGAAAGAAAAAAAGCTGGACTCATTTCTGATGTGATTTCTTTTTTCGCCGCACTGAGGACGTACACAGTCGACCGATCCGGTTGCATGTGTGCACACACGCGTGTGGGGGACAGTGACACGATGATTTGATTGAGCTAACTGACGCTGCTAATTCTTGTAACACAGACACACACACACACACAAAATCCACTCTGCTGTAAGTCGTCTGGATGCATGAAGACCTGTTCACATGAAACGCTGACGTGATTTTTGTCTGGACTGAGGAACTACACAGTCTTTTTTTTTTTTTTTTTTTTTTTATGGAAGTCTGAAGTCAGTGCACAGTATCACTGGACTACACTTCACAATTTGGACTTTAGCCGCAGTGGAAAAACAAAATGTAAGTCCCTTTTCTGTTGTTTATAATCTGATAAAATATCAAATGACAAGGATCTATTTTAGCCGTTGTATAAAACAAATAATGAATGTTTTTACATTCTTTAAATGGAACGAATATTTAATTTGAATAGTATGTTCTAGCTTTCACCTCATGAAATGGTCGTACCATTGAACTCATAAACCATTATTTGTATATTAGAACATGCACTGTGCTCCTTGCTGAATGCTACATTACAGGCCTACTCTCTCCAATGACACCGCAAAGTGAGAGAGAATGTGCATGGATTTTGTGATTCAAGTTTCAGTATCCTAAATCAGTCTAAAAAAATGCCTCTGCAGCATCAAGATTAGCACTGAAATACGAGGTCTGTCCAAAAAGTAACGGACCTTTTTATTTTTTTCAAAAACTATATGGATTTGAATCATGTGTGATTGCATCAGCCAAGCTTGAACCTTCGTGCGCATGCGTGAGTTTTTTCACGCCTGTCGGTTGCGTCATTCACCTGTGGGCAGGCTTTGAGTTAGCACTGGTCCACCCCCCTCATCGGCACAAAACCACCTCCGTGTTGGTCCCACAGGACGGCTTTCAGACGGCTTGCGGTGGCTTTTCAGTCGTGTGACTATCCGAGAAATTGTGGATTAGCTGGACATGCCCGAACATGTCCTGTGAGGCTTCATCACGGCGTTGCTTTGTGCCATGCGGCTCTGTCCCGACGCGCGAATTCCTGTGGTTTTGTCCCGCGCCATTTGCGGCACGGTGGCGCATTCCTCCGCTCCTCTTTCCATGACAAAAACTCCTGTAACAGTGGAATGTGGCAAAAAAGTCTTGATGTCCACGTCTTCTGCCATTTCTGTGGTAGTCAGACGACGTCCCGGATCAACACAGCGTTCAGTTTGGAAAAGATCTGGTCGTTTGAGCCTGTCGATCGGCGCTCGGAACGCAGCGTGCTCTCAGCCGCTGTGGGCGGTCTTTAAACCGGCTGTAACACTCCTAAATCTGTGTGATCCCCATAAAAATCGTCCCTGAAAGCCATCTGAATTTAGCGAATGGTGTCCACCTGGCTGTCTCTCACAGTTTCTGGAAAAATTTGATGCAGCAAAGCTCCAAATCATTCAGACATTTCCCTGACAATGAAAATCCGACGAGGGGGGTGGACCACTGCTCACTCAAGCCTGCTCACAGGCGAATGACGCAACCGACAGGCGTGAAAAAACTCACGCATGCGCACAAAGGTTCAAGCTTGGCTGATGCAATCACACGTGATTCAAATCCATATAGTTTTTGAAAAAAATAAAAAGGTCCGTTACTTTTTGCACAGACCTCGTATGTTCATTTTTGACCACAACTCATTATAAATGGGTCTGAAATTTAACTTCTCATGCTCCACTTCTTCACCCATCTGTGGGTTTGCCAGGGAGTTAGGTGGATTGCAATTTGATTTTCAAACCAGCTTGTCAGAAAAACAATGGATGTTGTCACAGAGTTTGTCCAGTGGAAATAGGATTTCCCTTAAGGCTCGTGGACAAAGGTGTCCAAGTGCTTTAAAGGAAATTTCTATGTTGTGTTGCTATCTGGTGGTTAGCGGTGGTATTGCTGCATGAGATGACAAGACAATGGCAAGTTTACTGGATGAGTAATTTACACAACATGATGGAACAAATTGTCTAGTTAGCTGTATGTTAATTACTGCACAGGCCACTTTAGCCATCATTGCAGCAATTGCTTTCCCCCACGCAAAGCTGACACACACACACACACACTGTGGTCTAACCACGAGGCCACCATGCTTCCAGTTAAGTGATTTTCATTATTGAATGAATTTTGCTTTTTAAAATTGTGATGTCCAAAAGTACAGTATCTACTGATGCCTCCAGACAGTGGTGAGCACAAGTCAGTGAACCAGCTAATTAGTGAAGCTAATGTTTTTATTAGTGGATTAGCTTTTCAGGTAACTTTTAAAGTTTGTAAATGCTTTTGACCTTTAAATCAGACTCATAATTTACTTGGCAAATAAATTCTCTTTGTGAAAGGGTCTGGTCCCCGTCCCATTCATGCTCATTTCCTCTCAGCTCTAAGTCCTATTATCTCAAATGGGGCAGGCTTTATGCAATTCCAGAAACTGGTTTTTGCTTCATGCTCTGTTCAACTTTTTTTTTTTTAAATAACTATAAACTATGTAACTTCTCCATTGTGTGCCATCTTTAGGCATTTGTTGACACTTGTGTGGTTGCCCCTTTGCCCATGTCATATGCTTCCAGAGATGGTTTTGACTGCATCCAGTGGTACTCCCCCCTGGAAATGAAATGTGAATTTAGAGGTACCAGAGTAATTCTCAAATCAACTCAATTTTAAAGTCTGGCTGTGCCAGGCAAGGAACATTTTGCTTCCATTAAATTTAGTCATCCCTCCCTGGATTGCCACTTTATTGTGGTGGAGGGGTTTGTCTACTCTAGTGATCCTGGGAGCTGTGTTGTCTGGAGCGTTAGCTCCTGGTAGGGCCACCCTTAACATATTGGTCCCAGGTGAGGAGACAGAGAAAGGGCAATCTTTATGACCCTTTATGATTGACACAGTTAGGGATAGAGTCATCTTGCCCAGAGTAGGGAGACCGGGGCCTCCTCCTTGTGACAGGCCTGGTAGGGAGCTTGCAGGCAAGCACCTGGTGGTCAGTTCAACCACCGTGGGACTCAGTTGGGCTCAGCTCGAAGAAACAACATGGTGTCATCTCCATGTGAGTTCACCACCTGCAGGGCGTCTGTAGAGGGACTGAGAAACTGCTTTTCTGGCGGTGGACAAGAACAAATGCCCACATTGACTGACACTTGGCTATGGAACTTAACACTTGGAACATGGTACACTATCTCTCTGGTGGCAAAGTTGTCTGAGTGTGTGAAGGAGATCCAGAAATACTAATTGGAAATAGATGGGCTCACCTCCACACATAGCATGGGCTCTGGAACCGTACTCCTGGAGAGGGGCTGGACTCTCTCGTTTTCAAGAGTTGTCCAGGGTGAGAGGAACTGGGTAGGCATCAGGATACTCACAAGTCCCCAGCTGAATGCCATTATTTTTGAGTTTTCCCCAGTAAACAAGAGGGCTGCCTCTATGCCACTTCATTTAGTAGAGAGGAATCGGAATCTGACTGTTGTTTGTGCATATGCACCAAACAGCAATTCTGAGTATCCAGCTTCTTGGAGACTCTGAATGGGATCCTGGAAAAGGTTGTTGCTGGAGCTGCCTTAGTTCTTCTGGGGGACTTCAATGCTCATGTGGGCAACAATGGAGAAACTTGGACGGGAGCGATTAGGAGGAATGGCCCCGCCTGATGTTAATCCGAGGGGTGTTTTGTTATTGGACTTCTGTGCTGGTCCTGGATTGTCCATAACAAACACCTTGCTTGGGCACAGGGGTGTTCATAAGTACATGCGGTATCAGAACACCATAAGTCAAAGGTCGATTATCACTTTTTTAATCGTGTCATCATACAACCCCTGGCAAAAATTATGGAATCACCGGCCTCGGAGGATGTTCATTCAGTTGTTTAATTTTGTAGAAAAAAAGCAGATCACAGACATGACACAAAACTAAAGTCATTTCAAATGGCAACTTTCTGGATTTAAGAAACACTATAAGAAATCAAGAAAAAAAGATTGTGGCAGTCAGTAACGGTTACTTTTTTAGACCAAGCAGAGGAAAAAAATATGGAATCACTCAATTCTGAGGAAAAAATTATGGAATCACCCTGTAAATTTTCATCCCCAAAACTAACACCTGCATCAAATCAAATCTGCTCGTTAGTCTGCATCTAAAAAGGAGTGATCACACCTTGGAGAGCTGTTGCACCAAGTGGACTGACATGAATCATGGCTCCAACACGAGAGATGTCAATTGAAACAAAGGAGAGGATTATCAAACTCTTAAAAGAGGGTAAATCATCATGCAATGTTGCAAAAGATGTTGGTTGTTCACAGTCAACTGTGTCTAAACTCTGGACCAAATACAAACAACATGAGAAGGTTGTTAAAGGCAAACATACTGGTAGACCAAGGAAGACATCAAAGCGTCAAGACAGAAAACTTAAAGCAATATGTCTCAAAAATTGAAAAATACACAACAAAACAAATGAGGAACAAATGGGAGGAAACTGGAGTCAACGTCTGTGACCAAACTGTAAGAAACCGCCTAAAGGAAATGGGATTTACATACAGAAAAGCTAAACGAAAGCCATCATTAACACCTAAACAGAAAAAAACAAGGTTACAATGGGCTAAGGAAAAGCAATCGTGGACTGTGGATGACTGGATGAAAGTCATATTCAGTGATGAATCTTGAATCTGCATTGGGCAAGGTGATGATGCTGGAACTTTTGTTTGGTGCCGTTCCAATGAGATTTATAAAGATGACTGCCTGAAGAGAACATGTAAATTTCCACAGTCATTGATGATATGGGTCTGCATGTCAGGTAAAGGCACTGAGGAGATGGCTGTCATTACATCATCAATAAATGCACAAGTTTACATTGATATTTTGGACAATTGAAAGGATGTTTGGGGATGATGAAATCATTTTTCAAGATGATAATGCATCTTGCCATAGAGCAAAAACTGCGAAAACATTCCTTGCAAAAAGACATAGGGTCAATGTCATGGCACAGGGTCAATGTCAACGAGCAGATCTGATTTGATGCAGGTGTTAGTTTTGGGGATTAAAATTTACAGGGTGATTCCATAATTTTTTCCTCAGAATTGAATGATTCCATATTTTTTTCCTCTGCTTGGTCTAAAAAAGTAACCGTTACTGACTGCCATAACATTTTTTTCTTGATTTCTTAGTGTTTCTTAAAGCCAGAAAGTTGCTATTTGAAATGACTTTAGTTTTGTGTCATGTCTGTGATCTGCTTTTTTTCTACAAAATTAAACAACTGAATGAACATCTTCCGAGGCCGGTGATTCCATAATTTTTGCCAGGGGTTGTACCTGTGACCTTGTGTATTGGACACTCGGGTGAAGAGGGGCAGAGTTGTCAACTGATCACTAGCTGGTGATGAGTAGGCTTAGATGGCAGGGTAAGCCACTGAGCCGACCTGGAAAACGTAAATGTGTAGTGAGGGGACGTTTTCTAGGTACGTTTGGTGTTAAAGCCTGTCCTGACAGCCTTCCGCTCACACCTCTGAAGAAACTTCTTCCAGATCCCGAGGGAGGTTGGGGACATGGAAGGACATCGGTCTGTATTCAAGGGCTCCTTTGCTGAAGTAGCTGCTTTGAGCTGTGGCCAGAAAATTGTTGGCACTTGTTGTGGTGGCAACCCAAGAACCTGCTTGTGGACTCCAGCAGTAAGAAATAAGCCTTAAGAAAGCAGTAAATAAGCAGTAAGAAGGAGGCCTTTTGTGTTGGGTTAGGTCTCTGGAGTCAGCAGACAGGTACCAACAGGCCAGAAGAGCTGTAGCCTCAGTGGTGGCTGAAGCAAAAACTCCAGAATGGGAGGAGTTTGGAGAGGCCATGGAAAAAGACTTTCAGTCAGCCTCAAAGCAATTCTGACAAAATCTCAGGTACCTCAGGAAAGGGAGGCAGTTCTTAGCCCAGGTTGTGTTCAGCAGGGGAGGAGAGCTACTAAACTGGACTGAGGATATCATCAAGTGATGGAAAGAACACTTTGAGAATCTCCTCAACCCAACTGACATGCCCTCCATCTAGGAGACTCGGGCTGATCTTTTGCCATTACCCTAGCGATACTCACCAAGGTAATCAAAAAAACTTCTCAGTGCCAAGTTGCTGGGGGCAGACGAGATTCATCCTCAGTTACTGATGTCTCTGGATGTTGTTGGGCTGTCATGGCTGACGCGCTTATACAGTGTTGCATGGAAGTTGGGGACAGTACCTCTGGATTGACAAACTTTGGTAGCAGTCCCTGTCTTTAAAAAGAGGGACCGGAGAGAGGGTTCTAATTATAGAAGACTCCCACTTCTCAGCCTCCTTGGGAATGCCTTTGCCAGTGTACTACAAAGGAGACTTACACAATTAGTCGAACCTCAGATTCAAGGGAGAACCGTGGGTTCAATCCTCATTGTGGAATAGTGGACCAGCTTTTTACCCTTGCAAGGATATTAGAGGGGTCTTGGGAGTATGACCAACTAGTCTACATGTGTCTTGTGAACTTGGAAAAGGACTATGGCTATCCTGTGGGGTTGCTGCAGGAATAGAGGGTACCAGATTTGCTGCAACATGCGATCCATTCTCCATTTTTCTGCAAATGTCATACATGTAGCTATGATACAGGACAAATGGTTCATCGTATTTTAATATTCATGGTGGGATTAACAGTTATAGAAGATTCTGATATAGCCTAAACTGTAAACAGGTATTTTGCAAACACTGTAAACACACACACACACACACACACACACACACACACACACACACACACACACACACACACACACACACACACACACTAATATATGGTAGAGAAGCAGAGAGTGGCAGTAAAGTCAGCTATTTTAGTAATATTAAAGAGACAGCATATGATTAGGCTATATGTATGAACAAAATACTGATGAATGAATACATTATATTTGAATGAATGAATGAGTTTATTCAGCATACAATTCATCAGAAAACTCATAACAACTTTACAGTGATCTCGTGTGGCCGAAAGGGTGAGGGCAGAAGCAAAGCTTATAAATACCCACCCCTTATACTAATAAAAATAAGAAATATATACATGCATGCACACAAACACAATTTTATAAATACATATCTACATAATCACACACACACACACACACATATATATATATATATATGCACACACACATACGATGACAATGCCAAAAAGAAAAAAATATGCAAAGTCAGTCAGTGAACTCAAATTTACAAAATACAACCAAACACTGGCACACAACACACAAACTCAAAAATAATAGCAAATCAATAAACCTAAGTCTTCAACTATAGCAAGTAATTTAGTTATTCTTGTCATGTCTTTTAAAGCCTACTAAAGTACCAAGTACTTTAATATTGTCAGGACAGTTGTTCTAGATGTTAACACTTCTGACAGAAACACAATGACTTTTTGCAGTAGTTCGGATCCTTAATTTCTCAAAAAATAAAATTCCTCTCAAATTATAACAGGAATCCCCTGGTTTAAACAGATCCTGGGCATGTTGTGGCAGCAGTTTATTTTTAACTTTATACATTGTATTGTAATGTCATCATCCAAATCCCAGAATTTTAGAATATGTAACCAAGCAAACAATGGATTCGTTGGCTCACAATGTGATTTGTTAGATAATTCTTATAGCTTTCTTTTGCAACAAAAATATTGGATTAGTATTAGTTTTATATGTATTTACCCATACCTCAATGCAGTCGATCATGTATGGAACGAGCAATGAATGATATAAAATTGTTAGTGTTGGGAAATTAAATCTTGTGCTTTATGCAGAATTGCAGTGGCTTTTAACATTTTGAATTTAACACAATTAATATGCGTTTTCGAGCGCGGTTTATCATCAGTAGCAACACCAAGAAAGTTTGTGTCAGTTACAATTTCAATATCATTTAATAATACATTTCTACAGGAACTCCTGGAATTGTTTCCAAATATGATACACTTTATTGCTTATTTTTAATTGCATTTGTAATCTGTTCAACAAAATCAGTTACAGCCACTGAAGTAGTGCAATTTTTTTTTAACCATATTGCTGTTCTCTAAGTATGTGATGTTTAGTTATGAAATCATATAACCTCTTTAAAAATACCTTTTACAAAATTTTGGAAAATTGTGGCTGGAGTGAGATTGGCCTATAATTTGAAAAGACATGTTTGTCGCCAGATTTAAACAGCGGTATCATTTTAGCTAATTTCATTCTGAAAGGAAATTTCCCAGTCATAAGTTACAAATATACATGAAAGGTTTAACATAATCGGTGTCAGTCAAGTCCAAGATATAATCATTGACTTGGAAATGTTTGTGTATCTATCCCCAGAATTGTCTGGAGAAGACCGGTTGTAAAAGTGAGAATTTACTGAAAATTCATCAAAAGGTGCGAATAATTGTGTCCAGCATACATTTTATGTCAGGATTCTTGGTTTCAATTCATTAAAGTGTTTTGTTTTGTTCTTACTGACAAATAACTGGTGACATTTTAAAATTATTTTTATCAAACAAAATTGCTTTGTTTGTATTTATTTCTGACCATGCATTATTAAAATGTGTACATAAAATTTAGGGATACCAACAATTTTGTTCATGTGTATGCTGTAAATTCATTCAACTATGCCAAGAACTGCCATGCTTACTTGTGTATTTCATTTTTTTTTTTTTCACCATATGAAAGGTTTTTGTTGGGGTGTTCAGTTGTTTCAGTTGCATTTAGTCTTGAACATATTTTAAATGTTGTACTCAAAATCCAGCTGTGTCAGTGATTCTAACCACAACTGTTTAAACTTGCAAGCGCAGTGCTGATGTTTCTAAATTTTTCAGTTAATACGCCAGATGCCATTGTGTATGGAAGCAGTAAACGGTCAGTTTTGGAATTTGGCTGTACTTTTGGCTACAGCCTTCAAACAAAGCTCTAAAGTATCCCTGTCCAACTCATGGCACCTTGCTGCTTGAATATTCATGCAAACAGCTGCTATTTATATTTGGCAGCTTGGATGACATCCACAGACTGGCGATGAAGTGTTTTGAGAATTTTGGGTTAGTGCAAGGCGACAGGTCCTCCAAGGATTAGCTGTATATCTGCTGTCACAAACATTCAAATAAAGTTGTCTCTGAACTGTATCTGCTTTATTTATGATTATATTTTTTGCTGTCTTGATATCAGTGTGAAAAAACAATAATTAGAACATTTGGACAGTTGGTTAGAGATACAGCCTTGGATGCTGGAAAACAATAACTACTTTTTTATTATTTATTTTTTATTTATTTACTTTTTTTTTTTTTTTTACAGATTCTGACATTTTTGAAAAACTAATTATCCAGTTAATCAAGATTCTAATCCAATTACATTTTTCCGCAAATCTGATTGCTTAATTGTGTGAGATTTCAGACCATAAAATATCATGTTGACGGTGGCAAAATATTTGACCTTTTCACATTTGATGTATTACCCTGCTCCCTGACCGCGCACCCTGCTATGCAGATGTCAATAATGGCACTGTCAGCTGAGAGCAAGAGAAAGTGGCATAGCGACAACGATGCCAAAATGGGTGAATTTAAGCAACCATACGAAAGTATTGATGTGGAATCTGATACAGAATCACCGCTTCACATTTGATGTATTACTCCGCGCCCTGACCGCTGTTGGAGTGACGCTGTCTCGATGGTAAGCCTTGCTGACCAAATTACCTACAGAAAAATAAACCGTGCAAATGATGGAATTGGGTTAGAATGGGAATAACCCCCTGGTGTTTGATGATTTGTGGATGTTAATGCTGGATTTTACGGTCGCAAATTGAGATATTTGCGACTGTAAAATCCAGCATTGTCTATAAATCATCAAACACAACAGGGTTATTCCCTAAATGAACATAATTGGTTGCAGCCTCATGTTACCATACATAGGAAAGAAGGAAAAGGATTTAATAGGTGTGTTCTTGTCACCCTTACAAAATGATACAATACGGATCTACATAGATACATGTTTCAGAGCAATACTTTTATGATGGAACGAATTGATTTTGCATGATACGTTGCAATCCAGTACAAGTCTATGTTTAATGTAGACATTCATCTTCCATGATAAGTTAGAATAACCCAAAAGTGGCATTGATTACCTTCAAATACATATTTCATGAAAAATCAGGGACCTTCTGCAGATTTGTATGACTGTGCTGCAGGTCATTGGCGCTGCCTCCGCTTGCCTTTTGTTCCCTTCTTGGGCAACACCAAATACAGTAGCAGAAAACGTAGCATGCCAGAAGCCCAGAAGAAGAAGCCAGACTTTGTTTTTACGTCACAAAATGAACATTCAAACCAAGTGGCCAAGTGGTTAGTGCACTTGGTGTCAGTGCGGAAGGTTCCCGGCTCAAACCCCATCCCTGCCACATTTCTCCATGTACAATTGCATCAGGAAGGGCATTTGGTGTAAAACTTGTGCCAATTCAACACGCAGCTCCACCTCGGATTTACTGTGGTGACACCAACTGTAAAACAAGGGAGCAGCCGAAAGGTCTTACATTGGTTGTTACACCCCTAGATTTGAAATGTTCATGAAATCTACCAAAAATAAGTTAACTTAATAAAAAGGTGTGGAAACAGATTTTTATTTCCTGTTGGACAATACCCAAAAATAGTTATTCAAATTAATATCAGGAACGCTAAAGTTGGATTATTGTGCTGTAAACTGTTCACCCACTGAAAAACTGAAATAAAGCTCTTACTTTTTAAATAACTTTCTGCTGAAATAAGCAATAAAGTTCTTAGCCAAGGTGTATGCAAACATATGTCCACAACTATATACCTAAAAAATGTTAGCGTGGGAGGGATATGTCCTTATAAATGTAAGCTGTAATGTTGCTGCACAGCAACAGATGGGTAATCTGTGTTCAGCAGCCATTTCCAAAGAACAGGTCAGGTCACCTGCTGATACCTTCTGGCCTCATGAGCAGGACTATTCTGGGGGAATTCCCAGAGTGCGGTTACATAGATAACTGATGAACATACTCCATTCAGTGTTCTATGACAACATCACTGTTCTGTTTCTTTCTTCTACAGAGGTGTTGTGTATGGCTTCACCAGACTGGCAGTGTTGTTGGGCCATGCAGTGGATGCAGAGTTCTTCTTCACTGACTGCCTCCTCTTTGGTGCCATTATGTCAGCCACTGACCCAGGTAGTCAGCTTTGTTAAGGAATTAGGCTTTAATAACTCTTTTCCATGTAGTGCATCATTTGTTGTATTTATTTGTACCACTCCTATAAACATAAACGTCCTTAACAGATTTGTGTTCTCAGTTCCAAGATTCACACTTTATTGATTTGTAAACCCACAGAAGTGGAATTCATTTTCGGGAATTTTTACCACTTGCCTTGAATATATTACATAAGTGAAACATCACTGGGATCTATCTTTCATTAATACTTACAAATGAGTCAAAAACACCAAAGCTATTAATGAAGGTTCTCCGTCATCCACGCCGGCGATATCTAGACGTTTATTCAACAGTATCTGGAATTTTTGTTGGTCACTTGGGTGAGTGGTGAAATGTCTTAGAGACCAACAAGATATCCAGTTGCTGTAGAGTAGACCTTCTAAAAATGAACAAAAGAATGTGGCCAAGACCATCCATATAGTTTGTAGTTTTGGCATGTAGTTTAAATTTTTTTTTAGATCTTTTATGTTATCACGTAACATGAGCTGGTAATTTTTTTTAAAAGATGGTAAAACCTGCCTCATGTTCTTCTTCCATATTGGAATTAAAATTGATATGGCTGTTTGACAGTCAAGGCTGTGTGCAGGAGCAAAGTCAAAGTCCTCTTATCTGAATTACCCTGTGTGTCAGCAAAGTGGCGATAGCAGGGTATTGTTTTCATTGGCATGTGTATCTATGGACAAGATAACTCAGAAACTGCTGGAGGATTTCTTTCCACATTGGTGTAGATATTACTTATAGAATAGATAAGAAGTCATTAGATTTTGGAAGTTTTTCAAAGGTCGAGGTCAATGAAAACATACTCTGAAAAACATCTTCTCTTTTTTTTTTTTTGGATATCTAAGCAACCAAGAAGCCTTGATGGATCAAACTTGGTGGGGATATTATTTGGATAGATATCTAGAGGCCTGCTGGGATAGGCTCCAGCCCCCGTGACTGTTAATTGGAGTAAGGGATTGAAGATGAGTAAGTGAGTGAGTGAGATATCTAGAGGTGATTAGATTTTGGAGTTTTTTGCTAACAGGACAATAAAAATATGGTCCAAAAACACTTTTTTCTTCTCATATCTCAACAACCAAGAGGCCTGGATGATCTCAAGCATATAATTATCAGCAACATATTTGTGATTGATTGGTATGAATGACTTCACAATGAAGTCGCACAGAAGTGAAATGATGAAGTAATAAATAGTCAAAAACACCCTTACAGACATATTGATGTTGTGGTATGTACAGCGTGCAGGGTATGTGTCAGTCCTCTGATGCCTTTTATTATGTTTTGAAGTCGGTGCTCCTTTTTGCTAAGTGGTACCACAATATAATGTGTGTGATTCAAGAGCAGCCTTGTGGGATGGTACAAGACACCCTGCACTAAGGTAATGCTTTCATTTTCATTTTGTAATCAATTATTTAGGCCAATAAGTGGTTGAAGTGGGTCAGTGTCAAAGAAGAGCTGTAGATTATGGCGCAGATGCCACTTTAGCTGACGTTCTTTTCCCATGCCACACTGCACTCATGCCTGTTGACCTCAGTGCACTCGTCACTTTGATTAGAATGTCACTGCAACATATTGATGCCCCAAACACCAAAACCCCTGGGCTGACTTCAACTTGCTCTTCCAGATATAGCAACCACACTCTGAGTTCATAAAAAGGACCCATTAAAATTTCCCTATCTGCTGCTGTCCATCGTGCATTTACGTTTGTAGGGGCACCAAAAATACACAGTATGGATGCACTAACACACATGCATTCCCTGTAAGAAAGCATAATGACTGAGAAACAAGGTTATGTCTGCCCCCCCCCCACACACACACACACACACATACATTATGTCGCTGATGCATTCGACATCTGTGTCACGTACTAAGTGAAATGATAGAGTTGAAAACATGTTGAAAGTCATTGCACTGTCAGCCAAGCTCTGAGTGAAACAGAAGCTCATCTTTAATCCACTTTGGTTGACCTGGTCTGTGAAATATTAGAAAGATACTTAATAGACTCCATCTGTAATGTGTCAAGGAACGCGTGGCACATTGTAAGCAGTAATGGTCAGTATACAGTGATGTTGCTATCTCTAGTAGCTTTCATATTTCCTTTCTGCTCGAATTACTTGTTAGCAGACTTCACTCAGAAAACTGTGTCAAATTTGTAGGGTTTTCCTTTCATTGTTTTGGTTTTGTTTTGTGTTTTCTTGCCATATTTATAGAGGCATACATGCCAGAAGATTAAAATCGTAAATATGAGTATAGTCGCATGGACAGCCACGCAAACCACAGTGGATAACGGGAAATATGAACAGTCATTAGGAAAGAGTGCCTTCATACGGTGCCCTATCAGTACTATTGGACTGGTGCACCAGGATTTTCTTTCACCAAAACATCAAAATCAGGACAAACATCAAATCTAGGCTCGCAGCTCAGATGTACCTTCTGGCAAATTGTAGCTGAACTTTCAGGTTTTCTTTTTAAGAAAATCCTCTTCTATACCACTTCATCATGATGCTGTATAAACAAAATACACATCACAGCCAGAGAAGCCTATGACTTTTCTGGGTTGTCTGGGTGTCTTGGTGGCTTTCCTCACTCTTCTCTTTCTTGCACAGTCACTCAGATTTTACCATAGAGTGCCATACTGTTTGTATTTCTTCATAATTGATGCCAATAAAGTCTGCGACTTAGTCAGTGACCTGTTTCTATCCCCTGACTTACCTGAAGAAAGATGGCAATAAAACTGATAATTTAGTACTATACAAAAGTGCCCCATTACTTATGCAACCTGTCATCCTGGCTTTTATATTTTTAATTAATTTATATGAAATTGTAGAGATTTGCTTTCAGTTTGAGTTTAAGAAAGATAATTTTAGATTTTTTTATTTTGTGTTGTTTTTTTTTATTTTTATTATTTTTTATTATTTTATATTTTTGTATTTGAAACATCATAAACACAATCAAATGTGTGAACTACCAAGTGCTCCAATACTTTTCGAGGACACTGTGTTCTGCAGATACTTTGTTTTGCATTTTACTTGTTAAATTGCCCATAAATGCCAATATGAGTCAGTCATCTATTTTCTGGAAGATGCACCTGAACCAGGAATTACTGACATGAATCATATTTGCAAAAATCATTTTCATACAGTTGTGAACATAAGTGTATATGTCATAGCAAAAACTTTCAAGCTCTGTTTTCCACAACATATTCTAATTTACCAAACAAAATATGTTCTGACAGTTATATCTATTTTATTTTCACATCAACTTGTTTAACAGCAATACTATCTATCTGTTTATTTTTTTCAGTGTATAAACAATGTACTACTTACACAAAGACGAATGCATCTTTAAACCGTGTGAAACATTCCAGAAATTGTTAGACTTACATTTAAAAGCTTTTTAAAGCATCATAGGCTATCAGGTTCTGTACATGTAGGTCTTCAGATGGCTGTAGAAGCCAGTCCATTTGGTGCAATGTGGGTAAGGGAAAGAGATGGTAGTAAGTGTTGGTGAAGCCCATTTCTTTCTTTTTTTATTTCCTCCTTTGCAGTACTTGGAGGAATTCCATTTCATGATGTGCTGCACTTTCCTGCTGAGCTTTCTTTCAGCTCTGCCTATCCAGTGCAATGTACTCCCAGTTGGTTGAAGCTACAGTGAGACAAATAGGTATTTGATCCACTGTCAATTTTACACATTTTCCCACTAACAAAGAATGCAGAGGTGTGTAAATTTGTTCATAAGTACACTTAAACTGTGAGAGACAGAATCTAAAAAAAAATTCAGAAAATCACATTGTATGACTTTTTTTTTAAATAACTAATTTGCATTTTATTGCATGAAACAAGTATTTCATCACCTACCAACCAGCACGAATTCTGGCTCTCACAGACCTGTTAGTTTTTCTTTAAGAAGCCCTCCTATTCTGCACTTTTTACCTGTCTTAATTGCACCTGTTTGAACTTGTTACCTATATAAAAGACACCTGTCCACACACTCAATCAATCACGCTCCAACCTATCCACCATGGCCAAAACCAAAGAGCTGTCTAAGGACACCAGGGACAAAACTGTAGACTTGCACTAGGCTGGGATGGGCTACAGGACAACAGGCAAGCATCTTGGTGAGAAGGCAACAACTGTTGGTGCAATTATTAGAAAATGGAATAAATGCAAGATGACTGTCAATTTTCCTCGGTCTGGGGCTCCATGCAAGATCTGGCCTCGTGGTGTAAGGATGATTCTGAGAAAGCCCAGAACTAACAAGGATCTTGTCAATAACCTGAAGAGAGCTGGTACCACAGTCACAAAGATTAGTAACAAACTACGGTGTCATGGTTTAAAATCATGCAGGGCACGTAAGGTCCCCCTGCTCAAGCCAGCACATGTCCAGGCTCGTTTGAAATTCATCTAGAGGACCATCTAGAGGAGGCATGGGAGAAGGTCATGTGGTCAGATGAGACCAAAATAGAGCTTTTTGGTATCAACTCCAATCACCGTGTATGGAGGATGACAACAACCCCAAGAACACCGTCCCAACTGTGAAGTATGGAGGCAGAAACATCATTTTCAGGGGTGCTTTTCTGCAAATGGGACAGGATGACTGCGCCATAATGAAGGGAGGATGGATGGGTTCAAGTATCACAAGATTTTGGCAAACATTCTCCTTCCCTCAGTAAGAGCATTGAAGATCGGTTGTGGCTGGGTCTTCCAGCATGACAATAAGATGCAACACACAGCCAGGGCAACGAAGGAGTGGCTCTGAAAGAAGCACTTCAAGGTCCTGGAGTGGCCGAGCCAGTCTCCAGACCTGAACTCAATAGGAAATCTTTGGAGAGAGCTTAAACTTGAAAGATCTGTATGGAGGAGTGGACCAAAATCCCTGTTGCAGTGTGTAAACTTGGTCAAGAACTACAGGAAACATCTGACCTCTGTATTTACAAAGAAAGGTTTCTGTACCAAATATTAATGTTTGTTTTTCTATTCTATCAAATACTTATTTCATGCAATAAAATGCAACTTAGTCATTTAAAAATCATACAATGTGATTTTCTGAAAAAAAAAAAATGTTCTTTTCTGTCAGAGTTGAAGTGTACCTACGATAAAAATGACATACCTCTCCATTCTTTGTCAGTGGGAAAACTTGCAAAATCGACAGTGGATGAAATACTTATTTGCCTCACTGTATGTGGAATTTGTTCAGACTTGTCTTGATATTATCCTTAAAGTGTTTCTTTTGCCCAACAGGATCTTACTGATACATCCTTCAGCTGAGAGTACAGAGTCTGGTTGGGCAGACATGTGTCCATCTGAGTTAGTGCTGCATTATTGTGGTGGCAATGTCGAACATGTTGGCTTCCTCCCAAACACTGGTGTTTTATGCCTGTCCTCCCATCTGATCCCCAGTAGCTTATGTAAGGATTTTTTGTTAATGTTGTTCCAGAGCTCTTAAGTGTCAGCAGTAGGTGGTCCATGACTGTTCTTCATGTGGCAGGATGGGAAGAATAACAGCTTTGTCAACCAGGTGTTTTATTTGGACCTTTAGGTCTCAGTTTTCAAAGACTCTTTTCCTGAGTCTGTCATATGCTCCACTGACACAGCTCAGGTGATGGTTAACCTCAGAAGTTATGTCAGCTTTGGAGGCGAGAAGTATCAAGTATCAAGTAGACTTTATTAGCTTTATTGTTGTGCAGCCAGCAGTAGAACACATTTGGACATACATAAACATAACATGATCTTAAATATGGCATAAAAACTCACCAGGAAAACTCACCACACAGTAAACATAATAACTCAATAATCATAAAACCTAGTTAAAAACCACTCCTGTGATAGTGTTTAAAAATCTAATAACAGTGGGAATAAAAGAGTTCTTGTACCTACTGGTCTTACATTTCTTAGACATAAATCAGATGGAACCATTGTGAACTCAGGGTACAGGGGGTGACTGGAATCGTCCAAGATCAACCTCGCCTTCTTAATCTGTTTTATATATAGATGGCAGGTCATTTAAGGAAACGCCGGCAATCTTGTTGCACTCATTTACAAAACGATCCAGATGGTTTTTGTTTTTCAAATTTAAAAACCCATACCAGCAGATAAAGTAAGAACAGATTCAATAAAACAGGAATAAAACATCTTCATTAAAGTACTGTCCACATTAAAATGCCTGAGTTTACGGTAAAAATGCATGCGCTGGTGAGCTTTCTTACATACCTGGTCAATCTGGTGCTCAAAGGTTAATCCACTGTCAATACAGGTTCCAACGTATTTATAGTTCTGTACAACTTCCACAGCCAGTCCATTAATAACTACAGGAGAAATGTCATCCTGCTTTTTCCTAAAATCAATTAACATGTCTTTAGTTTTGTTCACGTTGATATCTAAAAGACAGACAAGGTATGGAAAATGATAAACATTTAATGAGGGATGTTGTCCACTTTTGTGGTGGATGGAATTTCTGATTGGTTGCGTAGAGGTTGATGTAGGGCCTTGGCGTTTTTTTTTTGGTTTTTTTTTAACCCTCTCATCTCATATCCCCTGTGTGCTTTTTTTAAAAACATGATTGTTGGGAAGGTGTCGTAACACGGACCCGCAACAGGGTCGGGACCCACACAGCTTCCACCACCAACGGCCTGAAGAACACCGGAGCCGCCAAGTCCGGGTTGTCGGCGGTAGAAATCGGCCAGGAGGGCCGGGTCCAGGATGAAGCTCCTCTTCACCCACGAGCGTTCTTCGGGTCCGTACCCCTCCCAGTCCACCAGATATTGAAAAACCCGGCCCTTCCGACGGACGTCCAGGAGCCGACGAACAGTCCATGCCGGCTCCCCGTCGATGATACGGGCAGGATCCGATCTGAATCCGATGGTATCCCATGCAGACGCACGACGTGGTGGACCAGGAGGTCTGCTGTCTCCTGGGCCGTCAGGAGCTTTGGGAGGGCCACGAAGTGGGCCGCCTTGGAGAACCGGTCCACTATCGTGAGGATGACTGTGTTGCCCTGGGACGGCGGGAGGCCCGTGACGAAGTCCAGGCCGATGTGAGACCAGGGGCGATGAGGCACAGGCAGGGGCTGGAGGAGGCCCCTGATCTTATGGTGATCCGCCTTGCCCCTAGCACAGGTGGTACAGGCCTGGACATAGTCCCGGACGTCGGCTTCCAGTGACGCCCACCAGAAGCGCTGCTGGACCACTGCCACGGTCCTACGCACTCCGGGATGACAGGAGAGCTTGGATCCGTGGCAGAAGTCCAAGACGGCAGCCCTGGCTTCTGGTGGGACGTAGAGTCTGTTCTTAGGACCGTTCCCCGGGTCCGGGTTCCTTGCCAGGGCCTCCCGGACAGTCTTCTCCACGTCCCATGTGAGGGTGGCCACGACAGTGGACTCGGGAACGATGGTCTCGATGGGGTCTGACAACTCGGCCTTG
The DNA here is from genome assembly GCF_902500255.1 of Thalassophryne amazonica. Taxonomy (NCBI): domain Eukaryota; kingdom Metazoa; phylum Chordata; class Actinopteri; order Batrachoidiformes; family Batrachoididae; genus Thalassophryne; species Thalassophryne amazonica. The sequence continues at coordinate 40,610,209 of NC_047103.1, read as the reverse complement.
GCTTCCTCTTCGTGCACCCGGGACAGTGCGTCGGATCGTTGGTTCCTAGTCCCGGGACGGTAGGTGATCCGGAAGTCAAAGCGTCCGAAGAACAGGGACCAGCGGGCTTGCCTGGGGTTCAGCCGCTTGGCGGTCCAGATGTACTCCAGGTTCCGATGGTCCGTGAAAACCGTGAAAGGCACCGTAGCTCCCTCCAACAGGTGTCTCCACTCTTCAAGAGCCTCCTTCACCGCGAGGAGTTCCCGATTGCCCACATCATAGTTGCATTCAGCGGGGGTCAACCTGCGGGAAAAGTAGGCACATGGATGGAGAACCTTGTTGGACTCCCCGCTCTGGGACAGAATGGCTCCTATCCCTGAGTCAGAGGCGTCCATCTCCACTATGAACTGGCGAGTAGGATCAGGCTGCACCAAAACTGGTGCAGACGAAAACCGGCGTTTCAACTCCCTAAACGCGGCTTCGCACCGATCCGACCAGGTGAAAGGGACTTTAGTGGAGGTCAGGGCAGTCAGGGGGCTAAAAACCTGACTGTAACCTTTAATGAACCTCCGGTAGAAATTTGCAAAGCCGAGGAACTGTTGCAGCTTGCTACGGCTTGTTGGTTGGGGCCAATCTCTCACCGCTGCAACCTTGGCCGGATCCGGGGCGACGGAGTTGGAGGAGATGATAAACCCCAGGAAGGACAAAGATGTGCGGTGGAACTCACACTTCTCACCCTTCACAAACAACCGGTTTTCTAGTAACCGCTGCAGGACCTGACGTACATGCTGGACATGAGTCTCAGGGTCCGGAGAAAAGATGAGTATATCATCCAGATATACAAAGACAAACCGGTGCAGGAAGTCCCGCAAGACGTCATTAACCAATGCTTGGAACGTCGCGGGGGCATTAGTGAGGCCGAACGGCATGACCAGGTACTCAAAGTGACCTAACGGGGTGTTAAATGCCGTCTTCCATTCGTCTCCCTTCCGGATCCGAACCAGGTGGTACGCATTCCTAAGATCTAGTTTGGTGAACATTTTGGCTCCATGCAGGGGCGTGAACACCGAATCCAACAGGGGCAACAGGTATCGATTGCGAACCGTAATCTCGTTCAGCCCTCTGTAGTCAATGCATGGACGGAGTCCGCCGTCTTTTTTACCCACAAAAAAGAAACCCGCACCCATCGGGGAGGTGGAGTTCCGAATCAACCCGGCGGCTAAGGAGTCCCGGATGTAGGTCTCCATCGATTCGCGTTCCGGACGTGAGAGGTTGTACAATCTACTGGACGGGTACTCGCCGCCCGTGATTCTGGGTGGAACCGAGGATCCAAGACACTCCTGGTGGCAGGTTTCGCTCCACTGCGTCACCACCCCAGACGGCCAATCAATCCGGGGATTGTGCTTCACCATCCATGGAAATCCCAGAATCACTCGGGAGGTAGAAGGTGTCACAAAAAACACGATCTCCTCCCTGTGATTCCCAGACACAACCAAGGTCATGGGCTGTGTCTGATGTGTAATTAACGGGAGTAGAGTGCCATCTAGTGCTCGCACCTTCAATGGTGAAGGCAGAGCCACCAGAGGAAGCCCTACTTCCCTGGCCCATCTGCTATCCAGCAGATTCCCTTCTGACCCCGTGTCTACCAGTGCTGGGGCGTGAAGGGTTAAATCCCCACTCAGGATTGTTACTGGGATTCATGCTGATTTATGGGTTTTCCCCGTGTACATATTATGGCCCACCCTTAGCCCAGTTCCTAAGGATGGGCGTTGGAGTTTGGTCGTTTGGGGCAGTCTTTTAACCTGTGCTCACAAGAGCCACAGAAAAAACACTCCCCGCGGGCCAGCCTCCTTTGTCTGATATTTGATTTTAATTTGGCCCTGCTTGTGTCCATAGCTTCGTCAGCAGGGGGAGCTGTTGCCACACGGAGCCCTCTGGCAGTGGAACGTGGGGACGACGACACCCTTTCGGACCCGGAGGAAAGAAGGACGGCTTGAGCCCGACCACGCCCCCCGGCCTGCTCCCGACGGTGTTCATTCAACCGGTTGTCTAAGCGTATAACCAAATTGATAAGCCCATCGAAATCTTGCGGTTCCTCCTTAGCCAGCAGATGCTCCTTCAGGACCGGAGACAGTCCGTTTACGAAGGCGGCGCGGAGCGCAACGTTATTCCAGCCGGACCTCGCAGCCGCGATGCGGAAGTCGACTGCATAATCTGCTGCGCTCCGGCGCCCCTGTCTCATTGACAGCAGCATGCTCGAGGCGGTCTCGCCTCTGTTGGGATGATCAAACACCTGTTTGAATTCCCGTACAAACCCAGCGTATGACGTCAGGAGCCACGAATTCTGTTCCCAAAGCGCCGTAGCCCAGGCGCATGCCTCACCTTGAAGCAAATTAATCACATAAGCCACCCGGCTGGCATCTGATGCGTACATAACTGGACGCTGTGCAAAAACGAGGGAACACTGCATTAAGAAGTCTGCGCACGTTTCGACACAGCCTCCGTACGGTTCTGGAGGGCTTATGTAAGCTTCAGGGGACGGTGGGGGGGTTTGTTGAACGGCCAGTGGAACGTCTGTCTGTGGCACAGAGCCAGCAGGAGGAGTCACTGCAGCAGCGCTCGAATCGCGTGCTTCCACTCTGGCGGTGAGAGCCTCCACCCTCTGATTGAGGACTGCATTTTGCTCGGCTACCAGATTTAACTGAGCGGTGAAAGCGGTAAGGATTTGCTGAAGATCACTTACCACGCCTCCTGCTGACGCCTGTGCTCCTTGTTCTCCCATTGGCTGTTCAATCCGTGGTTGACGCCCCTCGGGATCCATGACGAATGGCCGAGAAATCCTGTTGGAAAGGTGTCGTAACACGGACCCGCAACAGGGGGCGCAAATGAACGGACAATGGATAAGACAAAGAGTAACAATTTAATGTTGTGAAACGCACAACTGGATACAGACAAAAATATAATGCCAATTAAACACAAGGTGACGTGAGGGCAGGCTCGAAGATGGGAGACCTCTGACGATCGAAGAGCCGGGACCCACACAGCTTCCACCACCAACGGCCTGAAGAACACCGGAGCCGCCAAGTCCTGAGTCCCCAGGTGGTCACCGTCTTCTGTTGCAGACCCTGGTACTGCTGGCAGAAGATGAAAACAGTTAATGGTGAGTGTGTATCCATACACCCAGTAATCCTTCACCTACAGATCTTCAAGGAGGGAGACCCTCCACCTCCAGGTACAATGTCACCCGTGCAGCTCCTGTTGGTCTCCTTCCTGGATGGAGTGAGAGACGAAGACCGTCGTCCTCTCACTGTCCGCCAATCCAGCCTTCAATAGACCCCGCAGGAACACGGCTGCACACAGACCTTCTGTTTTCAGACAACAATAATCACAGCAGAGAAGATTACCTTAGACGGTAGCTGATTTCTCGGCGAGGAGGTGGAGTAATAATCCGGCTTTTGTAGGGACGGTGGTGATTGGTGACAGCTGGTGTAAATGAGTGACAGCTGTCACTCTCTGTTGTCTCAGTGCCCTCTCATGCTTGAAGCCCGCACTCCAAGCAGGGCGCCGACTGGTGGTGGTGGGCCAGCAGTACCTCCTCTTCAGCGGCCCACACAACAATGATCCCACATAATTAAGACACATGACTACAAGACAAAAGTGTTGGGTGCATTGGGGAAAACAACTGTGTCTGGGCGTGTTGCATAAACCAACATAAAAAAACAAGACAGAAGTGTACTTTTTACGTCATTTCATTGTAATCTTATGTCCTGAATTATGTCTCAAAGCAAGTATTCCAGTATTCTGAATCTGTGTGTCCTTTATGGTTTATCCATATTCTTTTAGGCTAATTGGTCACATTAAAATTCTCTTCACTTACCTTTGAAAGCCGAGGCAAAAAATATCCATTGACTCTTTCATATTCCTTTTGACCGCCTTGTGAAATTGTAGGAGGCACAAGTGCCCCTATTATGTTTTTAATAATTCTCCCAGTACAGTCTTCAAGCCATCGAACACATTTCTCTTTGATAAAGAATAAAAGACATGGTGGATTGCCTGCTGTGTTCAGGATTGGTCACAAAAAGGTTGTGAATCCCTCAATGTACTTCTCACAGTAAAGACAGATTATGAAGCTGCTGAATTCTTTATTCATGTAGAATAAAGATAAATAATAAATAAATAATAAATAGATCATGTTTACAAATGATCTTCTTATGGCCTCAGACAGTGGACTTATCTCTGTGCTTGTTCTGTTAGACCTCAGTGCTGCTTTTGATACTGTTGACCATAAAATTTTATTACAGAGATTAGCGCATGCCATAGGTATTAAAGGCACTGTGCTGCGGTGGTTTGAATCATATTTATCTAATAGATTACAATTTGTTCATGTAAATGGGGAATCTTCTTCACAGACTAAGGTTAATTATGGAGTTCCACAAGGTTCTGTGCTAGGACCAATTTTATTTACTTTATACATGCTTCCCTTAGGCAGTATTATTAGACAGCATTACTTAAATTTTCATTGTTACGCAGATGATACCCAGCTTTATCTATCCATCAAGCCAGAGGACACACACCAATTAGCTAAACTGCAGGATTGTCTTACAGACATAAAGACATGGATGACCTCTAATTTCCTGCTTTTAAACTCAGATAAAACTGAAGTTATTGTACTTGGCCCCACAAATCTTAGAAACATGGTGTCTAACCAGATCCTTACTCTGGATGGCATTACCCTGACCTCTAGTAATACTGTGAGAAATCTTGGAGTCATTTTTGATCAGGATATGTCATTCAATGCGCATATTAAACAATATGTAGGACTGCTTTTTTGCATTTGCGCAATATCTCTAAAATTAGAAAGGTCTTGTCTCAGAGTGATGCTGAAAAACTAATTCATGCATTTATTCCCTCTAGGCTGGACTATTGTAATTCATTATTATCAGGTTGTCCTAAAAGTTCCCTGAAAAGCCTTCAGTTAATTCAAAATGCTGCAGCTAGAGTACTGACAGGGACTAGAAGGAGAGAGCATAGCTCACCCATATTGACCTCTCTTCATTGGCTTCCTGTTAATTCTAGAATAGAATTTAAAATTCTTCTTCTTACTTATAAGGTTTTGAATAATCAGGTCCCATCTTATCTTAGGGACCTCATAGTACCATATTACCCCAATAGAGCACTTCACTCTCAGACTGCAGGCTTACTTGTAGTTTCTAGGGTTTGTGAGAGTAGAATGGGAGGCAGAGCCTTCATCTTTCAGGCTCCTCTCCTCTGGAACCAGCTCCCAATTCGGATCAGGAAGACAGACACCCTCTCTACTTTTAAGATTAGGCTTAAAACTTTCCTTTTGCTAAAGCTTATAGTTAGGGCTGGATCAGGTGACACTGAACCATCCCTTAGTTATGCCGCTATAGACTTAAACTGCTGGGGGGTTCCCATGATGCACTGAGTGTTTCTTTCTCTTTTTGCTCTGTATGCACCACTCTGCATTTAATCATTAGTGATTTATCTCTGCCCTCCTCCGCAGCGTGTCTTTTTCCTGGTTCTCTCCCTCAGCCCCAACCAGTCCCAGCAGAAGACTGCCCCTCCCTGAGCCTGGTTCTGCTGGAGGTTTCTTCCTGTTAAAAGGGAGTTTTTCCTTCCCACTGTCGCCAAGTGCTTGCTCACAGGGGGTCGTTTTGACCGTTGGGGTTTTTCCGTAATTATTGTATGGCTTTGCCTTACAATATAAAGCGCCTTGGGGCAACTGTTTGTTGTGATTTGGCGCTATATAAATAAAATTGATTTGATTTGATTCTTTTCATCCTTCTTCAATATTTCCTGTTGTATATCAGGGTTGCATTGCAACAGAGCAAGCAGCTCATCCCACACTTATCTATCCTTGGCCAGTCCTTTAACTCTTCCTGGGAGATCCCAAGGTGTTTCCCAAACCACGTGGGAAATATAATCACTGCAGTGTGTCCTGGGTCTTACCCCAGTATGGCATACCTGATAGACCTCCCTGGGAGACAGCCAGGGGGCAATCCTCACCAGATGCCTGAACGACCTCAGTTGGTTCAGTTCGATTCAATGAAGTAGCAGCTCTACTCCAACTATCACTCAGATAGTTGAATTTCTACCCTGTCAGGAGTGGTAAGCCCACATATCTGATGGAGGGATCTCATTTCCGCTGCTTATATCCATGAACCTTGTTCTTGTCGATCATTGCCAAAAGTTCATGATACAGGGGAGGATAGGGTGTAAATGGAGAGTCTTGCCTTGGCTCATCTCTTTCTTAACCAGACTGTACAGTACAGTGTCCGTAAACATCAGACGCTGCCCCAATCTTTCTATGATCTCACGCTTCAACTGTCCTCCTCAGGAAAACAACACCCCAGATACAACCCAATTCCATTGAAGTTGGGACGTTGTGTAAAATTAAATAAAAACGAAGACAATGATTTCCAAATCCTCTTCACCTATATCAATTGAATACACCACAAAGACAAGATATTTAATGTTCAAACTGATAAACTTTATTGTTTTTGTGCAAATATTTGCTAATTTTGAAATGGATGCCTGCAACACCTTTCAAAAAAGCTTGGACATTGGTATGTTTACTACTGTGTTATGTCACCTTTCCTTCTAACAACACACAATATGCGTTTGGGAACTGAGGACACTAATTGTTGAAGCTTTGTAGGTGGAATTCTTTCCCATTCTTGCTTGATGTACAACTTAGTCTGGGGTCTCCATTGTCATATTTTGCTCTTCATAATACGCCACACATTTTTGATAGATGACAGGTCTGGACTGCAGGCAGGCCAGTCTAGTACCTGCACTTTTTTACTACGAAGGCATGCTGTTGTAACACGTGCTGAATGTGGCTTGGCGTTGTCTTGCTGAAATAAGCATGGACCTGTTTCCAATTTCACCTGTGTCTAACTAACCTGTTCACCTGTGGAATGTTACAAACAGGTGTTCTTTGAGCATTCATCAACTTTCCCAGTCTCTTGTTGCCCCTGTCCCAGCTTTTTTGAAATGTGTTGCAGGCATTCATTTCAAAAATAGCAAATAGCTTCTAATTTAAAACAAAAAAGTCTATCAGTTTGATCATTAAATATCTTCTCTTTGTGGTGTATTCAGTTGAATATAGATTAAAGAGGATTCGCAAATCATTGTTCTGTTTTTAATTACATTTCACACAACGTCCCAACTTCATTGAAATTGGAGTTGTACCTGAACTCCTCCACTTGGTCCAATAACTCTCCCCTGGCCCTGAGGGGACAATCCACCCTTTTCTGACCGAAGACCATGGTCTCAGATTTGGAGGTGCTGATTCTCAACCCAGTCACTTCTTAGTCTCCCTCAAGCCTAGCTGAGGTAGCTGTCTGATGAAGCCAACAGAACCACATCATCCTCAAAAAGCAGACATGCAATTCTGAGGTGACCAAACTGGACAACCTCCAGTCCCTGACTGTACCTTGAAATCATGTTCATGAACATCATAAACAGGATTGATGACGAGGGGGCAACTACTCCAGAGTCCAACACCCACTGGGAACAGATCTGATGTGATGACAAAAATGCAGACACAACTCCTGCTTTGGTCATATAGAGGCCAGATTGCGCATTGCAGCAGTTTCCGGTACCAACATTTTCCTGCAAGCACCCTCCACAAGACACCTTGAGAGACCCGGCTGTACACCTTTTCCAAGTCCACAAAACACTGTAACTGGTTGGTCATACTCCCAAGATCCTTCAATATCCTTGCAAGAATAGACCCCTGACTTCTCTTCCGACGGGCTTGGCAGTTTATGTCCAAGCTCTGGAATGCAATTGCAGACAGCCTGGGTGTGAAGCTCACCCGGACCCACGGTGTATCACCCCCAGACTCATGGACTGTGCGAATGTTTCATTGCTCTAAGAAAGCCTCTCTGTAGGCCAGCTTAACAGACAATGGTTGGATGGACAGACTCCCGTGGGTCATGCTGGGTCTACAAATGACCCCCCAAAGAGGACCTCCAGTCTTCATCGGTGGTGTTGGTTGTGGCCAACCACTGCTGGGCCTTAAATGGACTAATCCCACAGTACATCATGGACGCAATGTTTTCTGTGTAGGCTCTCAGTTGTCCAGGTGGTTTCCATAGTCGAGAAGCTTGAATCTTCTGATTCTTGAATCGACTGGACTGGGTTGCTACCCAGTCCAGTCGAAGATTCCCACAAAATACCCACAAGATACCCACAAAATATTCCTCCATTTCTCTTTAGGCCAGTTGATGTGTTCTTTGGCAATTTGTAACCTCTTCTGCATGTCTTTATTTAACGAGGGACTTTACGGGGGATTCTTGCCAGTAAATTAGCTTTCACACAGGCATCTTCTAACTGTCACGCACTTACAGGTAACTCCAGACTGTCTTTCATTATCCTGGAGCTGATCAATGGGTGAGCCTTTGCCATTCTGGTTATTCTTTGGTCCATTTTGATGGTTG